>NC_139010.1:46660081-47135476 GCF_964374135.1 Grampus griseus
AACAATCTGAAATGCCGTGTTATGTCCACACAGAGAATGCTGACTATAAAATTTGTCTTCCAAGGATAAAAATCGTAAGGTCCAAAGAAGCATAGCTATTATTACTCACAAGGATATACATGGTTGCTCAAAAGACTTTATATCCTACAGCTACATACATTTTTAAGTTATTTGTAGGGAAACAAGTGAAACAAATCAATCTGATTTGTGAAAGGTCAGAATTTCTTGTGTGAAACATTGAAATTCAAAGAAAAGATCAAAAAAAGAACACAGAGACACACAGTGAAAAACAGGTTAGTGACTAGAACAGCAAAACATTAAAATGTCAAAAAATAATCAAAACAAGCAAATAACAAGGCTAAAACTAACAGGCTTCCTTTGTTGGAATCTAGTTACAGAGTTTTAAAGAGGCACATCTATTGATATAAATCACAAAATGGCAGCTCACAGGTAAAATCGTGTGCAGAAGTGTTTTCTAGCAGAGCTTTTTTTTTTTAAATCAAGTTACAAATTCACATATCTTTTTCAGAACCCAGTTTTTTCTGTGTTTCTTAAAAAAAAAAAAAAAACAGCATAGCAATGAGCTGTAGCTCAGTAATTGATGTGCTTAACTGTATAAGTCTTTCTAGTTTGCCACCAGTTTTACTCACCTTATTTTTACTCATTGACATTGGGTTGGCCAAGAAGTTCTTTTGGGTTTTTCTGTAACGTTATGGAAAAACCTGAACATTCTGGCCAACCCAATACATTACCAGCCTGCCCCCTGTAGTCAGGTGAGTTCATAAGCCCTTATGCACCATCAAACTAACTCAAGTCATGAAAGTGATCAATTGCAAGATTGGGGATAATCAGGGAGCTTCATTTGTTCACTCACTCATTTGTTCATTCAACAAATACACGTTGATTTCAAAAGTGCCAGATACTGAGCTCAAATCAGCATATAAGTATTTGGGATTTCTTTGCATCAAGATAATAGGCAGACACAGATCTGGATGTGTACCAAGATGTATGTGATAGAGCTGAGGATAAAACAATGGTGAATTTTAGGAAATGAAATAAGAAATTCTAAAAAGTGCTAACAATTCGCTAATAATTGCAAGGGTCTCAAAGGATGGGGATTCTAAAGAAGGAAGGGTGGTCAACAGTGCTGAGCAGTGATGTTAAATGAAGACAGAAAAGAAAGACAATTCTATGATGTAAGTAGCAAATCCCTGGTGATGTTTAAGAGGGCACACATAGAGTAGGCTGATAAAGCCAGGTTGAGTGGTGAGAAGATAAGCATAAAGGGCATGAGAAAGAGGGATGGAGGGAGGTTGGGGGGTAGGTATGATGGAAAATGGTGAGGGTGGGGTGAAGAGAAGGCCAGTGAAGAGGACTGAATATGTGCAAAAGAGAGATTTGGCACCAGACAGTTCACAAGAATAACCATATGCTAGAATGAATTCAATCTAGATGTAATACCATTAACTTAAATTTTGATATCAGAGCAAAATTTAGTAACTTTTCTATAAACCATATCCCCAAGTTCACTTCCTGGGACACATTCTGGGAAGGTGTTTTCACTCTAAACCTTTCTTTAGTTAGCACCAAAATTCACTGACAATAAGCTACAAAAGAAAATCTGTCAATTCTCAATTACGTTTTATTTTCTGGTGTTCCACTTGTGATCTCAATCAGAAATGACTGAAATGTTTCTGGTTCTTAGGCTCTGCTGGAAATGACATTTTCCACAGAGGCATCTAATCTTGGACCAATGAAATCAGGTGATGTTATTCTCCAGAATCCTCTACATATATAATAATCAAGAGAGAAAGATTAAAGTACAAATGGTATGTAAAATGCCTTTTGAGCTCACCCACAGCGAAGCTGGATGTGATTTACCTTCACCTGCACCTCATCTTCCACCTCCACTACCGTAGCTAGTGATGAAAACCGCCACCCAGAGGTGAATCCCAGAAAGGCTTCATTGCCTTTTGATGTATTGTTTGTACAATCAGGTTTGGAGACGTCAAAATTCTCAGCCAATCATCTTCCTATGATTCCGAGTAAAACTGTCATACAAAATAAACTTAGGAGAGACTTCTCCCTCTCTTTTAGAGTCTTTGTAGAGATTATAATTAAGGAGAATTTTTCCTATTGATATAAAATTATATAAAATGATTGATTACAGATGTTAACCGCTCAATTCCACAGCCTACCCAAATAGATTCTAAGTCCAGCTGGAAATAAATAAAATTGATCGTCAAGGGTCTGTGTCGGACGGTAGAATAAGCACTAAACACCCTATTGTGCTAGAAGCTTAATATGTAAGACAAATTTATGTAGCATTCAACCAAAATCTTTGTAACATGTGATCTACTTACCCCTGCAAGGCTTTCTCTCCAAACCAATCTCCTTTTCCTAAGGTTCTAAGAAAGACTGGGTCTTCACTTGGCGAGTCTTCACGAGTGACATTTACCTAGAAAGAGAAACAATGAAAGCCTGTATCCACGGCATACACACTGGATGATCAAATAAACACTGGTTAAAGATGTTCGTTCCATTTCTTATTTTTTTTTTTAAACTTATTTTCATGAAGAGAAAAAGTACATTACCACTAAAGGGGACAAAGAATAATATCGCAACTTCACATGCACCCCAAGAAGTAATCTCCATGTATTTTGTTATGCTTTCAAGTTGTTGTCAAGAAATATTATTCAGAAATTCGAATTTCACTCAAATCTTCACTATTCCCACTTCCAACTTTCTATGAGGCAATCACTATGATGGATTTAGTAGTGTTCCTCCAGTCTTTTTTTATGTGTTTATATGCATGTGTTTTAAAAATATATGAATAGCATAATACAGTATGAATTATTCTGCGACTTACATTTTTTCTCTTATCATTATTTTATTTATTCCATGCTATTATATATAAATCTAGTTCATTCATTTTAATGTTTTAGTGTCTCCTTTCATCCTATATTTATCAATTTCCTTGCAGATGGACGTTTATACTGTCTCCATTTTTTGGCTTCACTTAACATCTTTCTATACACCTCTCTACATGGACATCCCAGTTTCACTAGGACATGCCTATCTCTTTGCCAAGAAGAAGCCAGCCTTCATTCAAAGGCCAGTCACATTTCCATGAAGACTTCCTGCAGGTCTCTACCTGACTACTGTCCTCATGATCCATGTTTCATTCAGCAGGAGTTCTTTTTTTGAAGATATATGAATTACATATGTGTCTTTATTTTACCATAATGAATAGTATGCTCTTCAAAGAAATGGGCATTTCTTCGATATTCTCTGTAATTTATAGTAAGTACTCAATAAAGAGTAGTAAACTGCACGAACAGAAAAGCTTCATTACTAACAAGGTATCTCCGCCCATATAGGACTTGGGAGTTGGGTGATAGTCCATTGAAAGCAAGTAATAATGTATTTGTTGAATGAAGACATAAATGTAGTAAATTGTACCTTTGTGTTAATTCACTTCCCCCTAAAGTTCTACAAATATAATACTGGCTACGTGTCATTTAAAAAGTTTAAATAGTTAAAATTCACCTACCTGGAAAATGTAATGAAGTAGAAAAACTAATTTCTTGAGACAATGCCAGACACTTAAACACATTTAAAAATACTATGCTTCAGGTTTCTGAACTTAGAGACTGGATGTCAAAGACCAGAATTTTTATAAGTGTTAAAAAGGTCTATGCAAGGTGGAGGGAATTCAATTATTACTCTCCACTGACCCATTTGATTACTCCTCCACATGGTGTTTCAAAAGCATGGAAATGCAGTTTTTAACACTTAACCACTGAGCTATATAAGAGAGATACTCATATGCATACTGATGAGGCTTTCACAGATGTGAATGGAAATATACTAGCCCAGTGGTTCTCAAACTGTGTGTGTGTGTGTGTGGTGGGGAGAGGGGGGCGTGCAGTCTTGTTTAAAATAAAGGTTACTGAACTCTTATTCCTGAGGTTTTGATTGAATGGGTTTGGGAAACCTGCATTTCAAAAGATTAATGTGGGTGATTTAGATGCAAGTGTTCTACAGACCAACCTTTGACAAACACTGATACACTGTTTCATTCAGTGATCCAGGAGGACTGTTTCATTTCTGAACCTCAGTTTTCTTATCTGCACAATGAGACAACTCAACAAAATTACTTCTGTCAGTCCTCCTGGCTGATAAAAAAAAGTCAATGATTAATTTAACTATAAGTTAAGCTCATTAATTCAAATTAGATATAGGGATACATATAACTGTACATTTGCCATTTGGGTAACAAAAAAGATTATAAACTCAAAATGGCAGATTTACGTAAGCCATGGAGAAATTTGGGAGCGTTTTGAAATGTTCTTAAAAAATATGTTACTGAAATGCAGTAAGAGACATAAAAAACGGGTCACCTACGGAATAAATCACATTCTGCTTATATGATAAATATGAGGAAAAATCTATCTCCTATAGTTCATATATGTGAAAAAACAAGCAGCTCAAAGAGCAAGAATAAAAGTTCTCCTTTAAAGTTGTAGTTTCCACAGTTTTTCTTTATATATATAATGAATCATACTAAATATGCACAGACACCAGTCATGGACATTTGCATCTTTAATTCTAAAAAAAAAAATTCAAGGTAGAAAAAGTTATATATACAGATATAGCTTCTCTAACCTTGACCTGTATACATAGTCTTTTTACCTACACCATAAAGTACTTTATGATCCACAATGCTGTGGAAGGGAACTAGCTATGGAGCCTTAAAGGTAATATTTAGTCTATTTGAACCCATGACCCCACCACCTTGCCTGAAAAATGGGAGGGATATCTCATATGGATGTACTTGTGTGCTATGTGTGAATTAAATGAGAACGTCAATGAAAAGCATCCTCTTAATTTTGAGTGCCCCCCAAAGTTTTTTTTTTCCCCCTTATTTTCCCCTTTGTTCCATTTCTCTCACTTCCTACTTCAGAAATTCCATGCATTTGATTGCAATTATCCCAAATCTCTACCATTGCTCTTGTTGCCATAAAATGCTATTTAGAACTTTAGCTACTTTTAGTTCCAGGTAGATAAAAGAGAAGGTGTTTATTTTTAAAATCCTTTTACTTGTCTATATATTAATTTTTCTATAAAGTATATTCATGGTATTATAATTTTAAGATTTGGAACTATTTTTAAAATTATATATATATATATAATTTTTAAAATTAAGAATCAAAATAGAAATTAGATATTTTAAATGGGACACATAAAATTAATCTTTAATACCAAAATCTTCAATAAACAATATCAATGTGCTCAACCAACATGTTTAACCAAAAATAATTCAAAAACAAAATAAAATGTTTTAGTACAGATTCAACAGGTTTTATAAGCAAAGCAATGTTTGTTGTAAAAAACATGGAAATCAGAGATTTGTGGGGCAGACCCAGCTGGAGAATAGGGTTGTCAGGTGAGCATTTTCCTACCTGTGTAGTTAATAGATTATAAAAATGAGGAGTTCCCAAATCAAACCATCTCCCTTTTCAAATAATGTTCTACACACATTGCTCAAATATTGGCCCTGTTATTCTAAAAAAACACAAATGTTCCCTAATGTAGAAAAACACTTTCAGGAGCTGTATCTGATAGTTTGGGGCATCTACAGGGAAAGAATATTTTTCTGAGCTTGACGTTTGCCTGCATTCCTTTAGTCATTACTTAAATTCAGGGTGGCTCAGACCTATGACTCCCCTGAGTCTGGTTTGACAACTGGACCTTTTGCGCAACACAGGAATGAATTAGAATCTCTCTCACCATGTGTCCACTCCCGTGCCCCAAAACATCTCTGGTGAATCTTATGTTCGTGATTCTCTTTCTGGTACTTCTACTTTAATGACTGTGTGTACGTGCACTCACATGCACCTCATTCCATGCATAAATACCATATATTTTCCTGGTTTTAAACTTTATATAAATAATATCATACCGCACATATCCTTCAACTTGTTTCTTTTGATCAGCATTGTATTTGAGATTTATCCAATTCATCCATGTTAATATATGTAGCTGTAGTTCATTTCCTGTTTGTATAATATGCCATTATATGAATATTATATAGTTCATTGATTCTTCTCTATATGTAAATGTGGGCTTCCTCCAGGTTTATTGTTGTTATATACTAGTCTGTTGTGCTATTAACATTACTTATGAACATTTTTGCATGTTTTGTGGTGTCCATGGGTGTTTCACTAGGATCAAAACTTACAAATAAAAACCAAGGTTATAAAGTATACGCATCTTCAATTTTACTAGGTATTGACTCAGTCTTGGTACAAAGATGTCACACCAAATTATATTTCTACCATCGGTGGATGAAAGTTCATATTATACTATATTGTCATCAACACTTGCTATTGTCAGACTTTGATTTTTTGCCAAAAAGGTCAATATCATATGGCATTTCTCTGATTATTAATAAAAGTAGGGTATTTTTCATATTATTTTATGGGCCAGTTATATTTCTTTTTTGTGACTTTTTTGCCTATTTTTCTATTGAATTAATTGTCATTTTTTTATTGATTCATACGACGGTAGTTTAGCTTTTCACTGTATTTATGATGTCTTGCCAAAGCTATTAATTTCAATGTAATCATATGTAACCACATTATCGCTTATTGTTTGTACTTTAAAATTCTCATTTAATAAAATTTTTCCTATCCCAACATGACAGAAGTATTCTCCTAATTGTCTTTTGATTTTTTTTCTAATTTTTTCTTTTGCATTTAGGTCTGGAATTGACCTTATTTGTACAGTGTGAGGTCAGGATCCAATTTCATATATCTCCCTATGGATAACTAATTGTTTTGGAATATGTATTGCCCATGCTCTCCTAACTCAAGTTCCCATAGATCATGGACCTTTATTTGAGCTCACTATTCTCTTATTCTGATATATTTATCTAGTTCTTAGTAGAATTAAGACATTTTCTTCTTTACCTTATAATAAATCTTTATATCTACTGAAGTAATTCTCACCAATATATTCTTCTTCCTTTCAAATGTTTTAGCCATTTTTGTCTTTTGCTCTTCATTCTAGTGTCCTTTTTTCTTTATCATTTAAAAATTTCTTATACAATTTTTAAAGGTTACTTTCCATTTACAGTTATTACAAAATACTGGCTATATTCCCTGTGTTGTACAATACATCCTTCAGCCTATCTTACACCCAATGGTTTGTACCTCCCACTCCCCCTCCCCTACATTGCCCACCCCCGACTTGTTACTAGCTTGTTCTCTATATCTGTGAGTCTGCTTCTTTTTTGTTATATTCACTAGCTTGTTGTATTTTTTAGATTCCACATATGATATCATACAGTATTTATCTTTCTCTGTCTGACTTATGGCAAAATTTCATTCTTTTTATGGCTGAGTAGTATTCCATTGTGTGTGTGTGTGTGTGTGTGTGTGTACATAAATATATATATACACACACAATACACCTTCTTTATCCATTCATCTGTTGATGAACACTTAGGTTGTTTACATGTCTCGGCAATTATAAGTAATTCTGCTATGAACATTGGGGTGCATATATCTTTGTGAATTAATGTTTTGGTTTTTTTCGGATATATACCCAGGAGTAGAATTGCTTTCATACAGTAGTTCTATTTTTAGTTTTTTGAACCTCCATACTGTTTTCCACAGTGGTTGCACCAATTTACACTCCAACCAACAGTGTACAAGGGTTCCCTTTTCTCCTTGCGAGCATTTGTTATTTGTAGACATTTTGATAATAGCCATTCTGACAGGATGTGGCTACTGAGAAGCTGAATATTTTGTTTAATTTAATTTAGTTAATTTTAATTTAGTGACTTGAGACTAATGGCTACCATGATAGGTTGTGAAGATATAGAATAGTTCCATCAACAGAGGAAAAAGTACTGAACAATGCTGATCCAGCTAAGCTTATATTAATTTTAATAATTTATCTGGCTACATAAAAAACTCAAACTAAAATCATACCACCTGTAAATAATTACTGTTTATTTCTTCTTTCCAAACATATCTTTTTCTTGACTTACCACAATGGTTGGGGTGTTTAGTTACACAGTGAACAGAAGTGGGGATAATGTGCTTGTTCGTTCTTGAAATGAAATGATTCATGTTTCACTCTGATATTATATATATATATATATATATATATATATATATATATATATATATAATGTCACACACAAACAAAATTTCCATAAGAGCATACTTCCCATATTCAGCAACACTGAATACTGTGTTAAGCCCATTTGTTTAACCAACATGCTTAAGCCCTTGTGAATTCTAAGCAAAGCCATGTGGTTTTAAGTGGCATTTAATGAACAAGAATTTTTGAAATATTTTTTTCTAATGGTAGCATACAAGATAAGTTAAATAGAATCAGAAAATCAAAATGCTTTTGAATTATTATTGAAACTCTGAAATTTTGTCGACCAATCCTGTTCAATTTTGGTTCCACTTATTTATGGAGACATTTTTTTTTTTGATGCAACACAACTAGAGGGACATAGGCATAAAGTTTTATCAGAGATATTTTTCATGCTTAATTATGAATCTTTGAGGGCTTTATGGTTCACTGTTGGGGGGAACAAGTCAGGTTTCCAGGCAATTGGAATGGACTGATTAAAGTATAAAGAACTAACTCAGCTTCTACCTGAGGCAGAACTAGGTACTCTAGACATCACTGAAGCATTCTGCCCAAGTTTTAGAAAAATCAGTTTGTATAGGTTTAATGGGGAAAAAACAAATATTTCCAAGTTTATTTTATAATGCTTTTCTCTTTGTGTGAATGTGCTTTATAGAAAAAATAAAAACTGTTTTACTCTTAAATAAATGAACTTGAAAAAGGGGAAATCCATCTGTAGTTGTACAGCCCCTGTTGTGTGTCTCTGTCTCACATTTTCTAAGGAAAAGCCAGGGTGGTGGTAACAAAGAAAATATCTTTGTCAGAGTTATCCTTTATAAATTCTTAAAGGTACATGAAAACAAGGTGACATCTGTACACCTAAAACAACACACATAATTTTAGAAAATTTCAATTCTACAACTTATTTGCCTGCTCACCTGAACCTACTCTCATTCTCTTATCATTTTCTATTCCTTCCTATTGGGACTTAAGTGTGTTCACCTTCTGCTTCTTAAAACTTAATATAGTAACTCCAATACATTAATATTAGAATTCATATAATTAACATACTAAATCAATCATATATTATTATATAATTAGTATAATTAAGAGTCATGGCAGCTAAGTTGTATGACCTGAAAAAGAAGGTTAGGAAAAATCTATGCCTGGTCTAAAAAAAAAATCTTGGATGTGTCAAAAAATTCCAATATATTCTTACTACTGCTCTCCCAGAATTCCTACAGTGGTCTGAAATACTGCCAAGGGAATCAGTTCCTCTGGTGTAATATCCATGCTATTTCTATGTATACATATTACAAAACTCATAAAATAGCACCACTAATGCTCCTGTGTTCAGCTGAAACTGGTTACAAACCACAACTTTTTAGGCAGTGCTGGAATTTGCAGTAGTTTGGTAGCCACAAAAGCCTGTCAGAAATTCATCTTAATCGATAAACATATCATTCCATGAGAGCAAAGAATTAGCAATATAATATAAAAAAATAAATCTAGGATTGCCAGGGCAAAAAGCCCCCCTGTGACCAATCAAATAATTTACATCCATTAGGATTTTCAGTTTTCCCTGATTCTTCCATCGATATTAAGAACAAAGCAATAAATGGTAAGCTCTAACAATTTATATATAAACCTCAAAATCTTAACATTTCTTATCCTCTAACATTGGAAAATACAAGGTATAATTTTACCCATAACAGTGGTCAGATGTCATTTCATGTTGCTTTTTAGGAAGCCAGTCCCTTGACTTCTATTTCTATCCCAGGTTTTCTGATATCAGTCAAAAGAACAGGTATGAAAAAGTATAAATATTATTTCCTTCCCTTTAGTGGGATATGCCACTGGTGTAAACATTGACATATGCACATTTAAAATTCACAATTAGTCCAAAGAGAATTCTCTAAAATGTGACCCAACAAAATCTATAATCTTTCAACATATCCTGTTCACTGTGGCTCTGTTAATCTCTCTTGCCTATTTTACATGAGCCATAAAGTCAGTCATATTTGTTAAATTAGAAGAAATAAATTTACTTATTTTTTAAAGTGATAATTATAAAAGTGAAAACTGCCATATAAATCCCCTTGTACCTGCCTTTCCTTCCCGTGTTTTACTTTACTTAGTACTTATAACTTCTTTTTAAGGATCACTTACTGTAAAGCAAAATAAGTTCAAATACATTGCACATAGTGAAATGACACTTAAAAGCAAAAATGATTAAGACTTTACTGTTGAAAGGAATTTAAGGTATTTTTTAGCAATATAACATTAAAGTATTAATCTACATGTCTTCATTTTCCAATTCTCTCAATTTCATATTTGGGTTTTTTTAAATTATTATTTATAATATTAAAAATATGTAAGGAATAAATTATGATTTTTTATTTATGTCCCTGTCTACCCTATATTTACCCCTTCCCCTATACTTAACCACTTCTAATAATTTCTTAGTATCCATTAAATATTTATTTATGAAGATACAATGAAACATGAATATATTTACTTCCTGATTGGCCTCAGAGAGTTAAATAACTCGCCTAGGGAGTACTAAAACTAGGAAGTTTCATAGCTGGATTCAAACTTGGGCCATCTGATTTGAAAGTCCAGATATTTAATTATTACAATATTACTGCTCCTAATGACTGGATGGATTCTTTTTTCCTGTTAAAGATTTTTTTAAGCAACCTTAGTCTTCTCTTTTTTAATTATTATGGAAAATTTTCCATTTATGCAGACATACCAGTGGCATCTAGCATCATGATTATTATACTCTAGAACAAAGGCTGTTCGCTGGTCTTCCAAGTTATACTTTTTCTTTCTTCTTCCACATTTTCAGGAGATACATTCTCAAATATTTCTTTATCAGTTTCAGAAAAGAAAAAAACCTCAAACAGCTCAACACCCTGCACACGTGCTCCTCCACAGGTAGCTGATGAACCCCAGGCCCCCCTTGTGCATCTCCCTCTCATGCTACCAAGGCTTACCTTTCCTTTGCTGATGATAAAGAAGGTGTCCCCTCTTGCACCTTGCCTGATGATATATTCCCCATTTTCATAGTGGGTCTAAAAAACAGAAACAGTAACAGAAAGAAACATTAAGAAAGAAGTAATTTACTAAACAGCTCAACCTCTTCAAATATTAGCTCCTAAGGGATGGAATCACCCTCATGGTGGTGTACCCGAGCTTAGAATCCATCATTACTTAAAAATGAATAATAGTCAGTGAAGACAATAATTACAAAGAAATCTATCCTCCTCACTTTAAAAACTATTTTGTTAGTGCCATTTTTCTGGGTGATTATATTCATATCTTTAAATTCATTCATTTTAACAGATGGATGAAAATATTCTTTTCTCCCATCAACTGAGCATGAAATAAAACAGCAGAACTGATCATTAAACACGTCTTTCTGTATTATCTGTCATTCTCATTCGGTTTTAGTATTCCTGTAGTGACAGAAAAAAAAAAAAGGCTGAGAAAGTACTATGGTATGTAGCATTTCTAAAGATCTTCATTTTGAAACCAAGTTGACTTTTGGTGTGGGTTAGATGGCGCTAGTTCCTTTCTAAGGCACTGCTTCAGGCTTTAATGTCCTGCTGCAGCAATTTAGGTTTGGCCTTGTCAAACAGAATGTCTTTATTTTATGTACTGAATTCTGGTCCAGCATCTGTGAGCTCATAAACCACCAAACAAGGGGCAAAGTAAGGCAAAGTAAAGCAAGAAGATGATCACAGTCAGTGTGTCAGTATTCTGATTCGGGCACAGTGACTAGGTACATTCCTAGGGTAAAGGCTGCTCCTGCAATGAAGAAAAGTAATTTCTATAAGGAGAGGTGGGAGAAAGTATATTGCTGGGTCAGGAGGTATAACAGAAAAATGAGAACTGTGCCATCTGGCCCTATCTTTCTCGGCAGTTTAGCAAGGAAGCCATGTTTTGGAAAGAAAACATTACTCTGTACACTCCTTAGGAAACAGATTCCATGGTTTGCAAACAATACTCACCAGGCCAATGGCTGTGATTTGTCATTATACCTCAACACTCTTAATACTTTATTCACTCTTAAAATTACCTTTCATTAATATTTCATATTAAGAATAGCCATGATTTTCTGGGAATGTAAATTGATACAGCCACTACGGAGAACAGTATGGAGGTTCCTTAAAAAACTAAAAATAGAACTCCCATATGACCCAGCAATCCCACTAGTGGGCATATACCCTGAGAAAACCGTAATTCAAAAAGAGTCATGTACCACAATGTTCACTGCAGCTCTATTTACAATAGCCAGGACATGGAAGCAACCTAGGTGTCCATCGACAGATGAATGGATAAAGATGATGTGGCACATATATACAATGGAATATTACTCAGCCATAAAAAGAAATGAATTGAGTTATTTGTAGTGAGGTGGATGGACCTAGAGTCTGTCATACAGAGTGAAGTTAAGTCAGAAAGAGAAAAACAAATACCATATGCTAACAAACATATATGGAACCTAAAAAGTAAATGGCTCTGATGAACCTAGGGGCAGGACAGGAATAAAGATACAGACATAGAGAATGGACTTGAGGACACAGGGAGGGGAAGGGTAAACTGGGATGAAGTGAGACAGTGGCATTGACATATATACACCACCAAATGTAAAATAGCTAGCTAGTGGGAAGCAGCTGCATAGCACAGGGAGATCAGCTCGGTGCCTTGTGACCACATAGAGGGGTGGGATAGGGAGGGTGGGAGGGAGGCACAAGAGGGAGGGGATATAGGGATATATGTATATGTATAGCTGATTCACTTTGTTATACAGCAGAAACTAACACAACATTGTAAAGCAATTATACTCCAATAAAGATGTTAAAAAAAAAGAATAGCCATGATTTTCTTAATATACCAAGAAAATTAACATACTACCTAATGTTACTTTTTTTTTTACTCTAAAGTAATATATTTTCCTAATAACAAGTTTTTTAAGTAAAAAAGTTCCTCATTTCCCTTTCCCAATCTCAACCATTAGATGGTAAATGCAGTCTGGTGTGTATCTTTCAAGACTTTTTCCTGTGCTTTTAAACATATATATCTATGTGCATACAAACAATTATTTCTAAATAAAAATAAGATCAAATGATGCATATTCTTCAACCGACTTATTTAACAAAATATCTGTGTTCCATTTTCATATCTTGTTGCTTAGAATGCAACACTGGGAAGCAGGTTTGAAAAACAAAATCACAAGAGTCTATTTTCATATATTCATTCAAGAAACATTTCTAAGTGCCTCTGAGTCAGGCCTGGTTACAGGCGCTGATGATACAAGATGAAAAAGATAAAAATCTCATGTTAGCATTGTCACATAGAGCCTTCTTTGATAGTGTTAATGTTGTAAACCTGCACTGTCCGATATAGGAGCCACTAGCCACATGTGGCTACAGAACAGTTGAAATGTGGCCAGCATGACTGAGAAACTGAATTTTTAAATGTATTTAATTTAAATTAGTTTAAGTTTTAATACACACGGCTAGTAGCTATTGTATTGGATAGCACAGGTAGTAGATAAAACTGACAAGAGAAGAACTACAATCTATAGCAGTAGGGGAGGGGGAAGGGTGGAGCGTCTTTCCCACTCATGATGTTTTTTACTTTGTAAATGGAGCTCAATTAGTAAAACTCAGGACCTTTTTCTGCCCTTTTCCTCACTCTGCACCAGAGGAGACAGTGTAATTTATCTGACTGATAAATTTGGAAGTAATCTATATGCTCATCTCAGACTCTCATCACTTCCGGATGAGGGCTGGCATTCTCTGCTGCTTGTCTAGGGGAGGAATCTTCTTCCTAGCACAGTGAAGTCCTGCCCGTCTGGGCGTCTGTGACAGGACAAGTAAGTCGGCCCAAACAGCATCCAGCTTGGAAGCCTGTTTGTCTTTCACTCCTAAGCTACATTCTCTAGCCTAGAGTTTATTAGTGATAATAGTAATATTTTAGTCCCATTTATTTGCCTCCAGTTGAAAATGAATGCACCAAATCTTTCTTCTTTCTTTCTTTTTTTTTAGACTTGAAAGAGCAGTTTATTATTTCTCTTGGGACTGTATGCTAACTAGATGATTCTCTGGCTTCCCATGCTGTCGGCTGGGATAACTGCAAGGCGTAATGCCTCACGCTTGTGGGCACTTGATGCCGGTGCTGGCTGGGGGCACAGCTGGGACTGTCCATGTCTGCTTTTCCCCCACGGGAGCCTCTTTATGGGGCTGCCCAGTCTCCTCCATATCATGGTGGTCTGGGAGTGGGCCAACTTCTTACACGGCACCTGGCTTCCAAGGGTGCAAAAGAAGAAGGTGTCAGGCCTTCCCAAGACCCAGGCCAGGAACAGGCCCCCTATCACTTGTGCTGCTTTCAGTGGGTTCAAGCAGGTCCCTGGGCCAATCCAGGCACAAGGGGAAGGGACTGCACAAACATGTGAACCCCAGGAGATGTGGTGCATCGAGGACTACCAAAACAGTCTGGCACACACCTCAAACTTCAAGTGTATAGAACGGAGCTCCTGGCATCCTTTTTCTAGTCCTGTTTCTCTGCCTTCCCAGTATCAGCAACACCAGCTCCATCTTTCCAGGTGCTTGGGCCAAACACCTTGAAGTCGTCTTTAACCCTTCTATCTCACAGTTCTATCCACAACTGCTCTGTTAGCATGCTGGCTGCTCCACATTCAGAGAATGCCCAGAACTCAACCACACCTCACGTCTGCTGCTATGGCCACCATCTTTTCTTGCCCGGTCCAAGCAGTCACCTTCTACCTGGAGTCTCTGCTCCTGCCTGGCCCTTCAGTGCTTTCCCCACATAGCAGCCTGGCAATTCTGTTAACACACAGTCAGTGCCTGTCCCTTCTCTGCTCACACCCCTGCAGGGGCCCCTAATACACAAGTACAGGGTCCTATAGGGACTTCAGCACACTAACAGCTTCTGTCCTTTTGCTTCACTGACCTCACCTTCCACCCCTCTTCCTCTCATGTCTGTTCTGTTCACACCACTTCCCTTGATATTCCTTGAACATTCAGGCCCAGGCCCACCTCAGGGCCTTTGCACAGGTTCCTCCCTCTGCCTGCAATGTGCCTACACACCAAATATTTATGACTCCTTCCTACCTTTACTCAAGTGTCACTTTCTCAGAGACCTATCCCAGCCTGCCTTTTAAATCTGTTCCTCTCCTCTGTACTTGTGACCCTCCTTGAGTTAGTTTTCTATGTAGCACTTACCATCAACATCTGTCGGGCAGAAGAGACTGCACCCTTGGGAGAGGGAGGAGATCAAAGAAGGACGAATGATGGGAGTGTGGGCAGGATTAGGGGATCAAGCAGTGTTGGAGGTAAAGTGTCAGGGAGCAGGACTGCTGGACCCTGTTCAGAGGTGGAGCCATGTGACATATAAGCTCAACAGGAGCTGGAACTGTGGCTTCTGATAAGGAACATCCACTGCCAAACCCCCTGCCTGGTCTGGAGGGAGCAGAGGAAGAAATACTCTGACTTCTCTCTTCTCCACCCTCTGATCTCCTGCTGGGGCACCCCTTGGCCGAACTTAGCTGGAAGTCATGAGACAAGGGAGCCTTCCCATTCAGGTCAGCTTCTGGGCAGACAGAAGTGCCAGGAAGAGTGAAGTGTTTCAGCCCCACGTTTAACATATCATTCATCTAATCACCTGTCAGCTGTCTCCGCCACGAATGTCAGCCTATGGGGGATTTTTATGTTGTTCCCCGCTGTGCCCCTTGCAGCTATAAGAATGCCTATCTGTGAACTAAATACTTATTGAAAAAATGGTTTAAATTATAAGGATATTTAGTCTCTCATGTAAAAAAAAAGTCCGGAAATTAAGCAATTTCAGGGCTGATCAATTTGTTGGTACAACAAATCCTCCAAACACTCAACTTCTTTCTCTCTTTCATTTATCCTCACTGGGTGGGTCGTTATGGTTCCCAAGATGACTGCCACTGCTCCAGTCATCACAGCTGGGTCAGAAGCAAAAAAGGCAAATTTCTCATCTTCCATTCCTTCTAGGGAAAAGAAATCCCAGCAATCCCTAGCAATCATCCTTTTATGTCTCCTCTGAGTTGCATGCCTGTTCTTAAATGAATGTCTGGCACGATGAATAGAATTATCCCCAATGGTTCTCATTAATCAAGGTCACCCACTAGGGCTGAAAAGAAACCATTTAAATGAAATCAAAGCTCTGGCAGTGGGAAAATAGAAAGGAGGGATTGGGGAGGCACCCAAGAGGGTATTTACTTCATGGACAAACCTGAACAGTCTCTGAAGGATCAGGGCTGAGATGGGGGTGGAATACAGAGGAAGGGCTAGTAAAGCCGGGATTCTAGGCTGTGAGAGGACTTAGAGTCCATGGAAGCTGTCTCCACTGAGCTGTGGTTAAGGACAGAGAGGCACCTGCCTCTGGTGACAGTACAGAGAGTACATGAGAATTAGGGGAGAAAACCAAGAACTACAGATGGCACCTCAACCAAAGAAGCAAATGTGTACAGGTCCAAGCAGCTCCAAAGTGGAAGGGGCTGCCCCACTGGCCAGGAGGTACCACATACCAAGCACACGCCAGTGGAAGCTAGGTGAGCATGGGCCAGAACATTGCAAAGGAGATTGAGGTGACTATCCAAGGATGCCTGAGGGACAATTTTAGGCACGCTTTCAGCCTTGAGATGCTGTGATTCCCTGACAGGTTGTGTTTCCCAAAAACGGCCACAAAATATCTTCCATTCCACCAGCTCTCCTGCATGGTGACTTTGTGATTCTCCCATTAAGAGTGGAGTCTAATTCCATGAAATATCTAAAAATCTTATATGTTCTGGTATGATGTTATAAGTCATAATTCTAGTTACTACTTTAAAATGTATATCTCAGAAATAACTAAATTTCCTTGTCAATTGCATTATTATGAACTTTCATCAAATCTTTAACCATGGTCATTTTTAAGTCTTTTGTCATTTACAGACAGTTCTGGGTATACTCTGATGCTTTTGCAAAAATGTTCCTATAAAAGGGTTTCATCTTCAAGGAATTCATGGAAAAGACTCCGACAAGTACAGGTTTCTGTGCTTATAATCATTAATCATTAGAGAAATGCAAATCAAAACTACAATGAGATATCATCTCACACCAGTCAAAAAATCTATAAACAATAAATGCTGGAGAGGGTGTGGAGAAAAGGGAACACTCTTGCACTGCTGGTGGGAATGTGAATTGGTACAGCCACTATGGAGAACAGTATGGAGGTTCCTTAAAAAACTACAAAGAGAACTACCATATGACCAAGCAATCACACTACTGGGCATATACCCTGAGAAAACCATAATTCAAAAAGAGTCATGAACCACAATATTCATTTTAGCACTATTTACAATAGCCAGGACATGGAAACAACCCCTAAGTGTCCATCGACAGATGAGTGGATAAAGAAGTTGTCGCACATATATACAATGGAATATTACTCAGCCATTAAAAGAAACAAAATCGAGCTATTTGTAATGAGGTGGATAGACCTAGAGTCTGTCATACAGAGTGAAGTAAGTCAGAAAGAGAAAGACAAATACCGTATGCTAACACATATATATGGAATTTAAGGGAAAAAAAATGTCATGAAGAACCTAGGGGTAAGACAGGAATAAAGACACAGACCTACTAGAGAATGGACTTGAGGATATGGGAGGGGGAAGGGTAAGCTGTGACAAAGCAAGAGAGAGGCATGGACATATATACACTATCAAACGTAAGGTAGATGGCTAGCAGGAAGCAACCACATAGCACAGGGAGATCAGCTCAGTGCTTTGTGACCGCCTGGAGGGGTGGGATAGGGAGGGTGGGAGGGAGGGAGATGCAAGAGGGAAGAGATATGGGAACATATGTATATGTATAACTGATTCACTTTGTTATAAAGCAGAAACTAACACACCATTGTAAAGCAATTATACCCCAATAAAGATGTTTAAAAAAAACCCTCATATGATCATCTCAATAGATGCAGAAAAAGCTTTCAACAAAATTCAACACCCATTTATGATAAAAACCCTCCAGAAAGTAGGCATAGAGGGAACTTTCCTCAACCTAACAAAGGCCATATATGAAAAACCCACAACCAACATCATTCTCAATGGTGAAAAACTGAAACCATTTCCACTAAGATCAGGAACAAGACAAGGTTGCCCACTCTCACCACTCTTATTCAACACAGTTTTGGAAGTTTTAACCACAGCAATCAGAGAAGAAAAAAGAAATGACAGGAATCCAAATCAGAAAGGAAGAAGTAAAACTGTCACTGTTTGGAGGTGATATGATACTATACATAGAGAATCCTAAAGATGCTACCAGAAAACTACTAGAACTTATCAATGAATTTGGTAAAGCAGCAGGATACAAATTTAGTGCACAGAAATCTCTTGCATTCCTATGTAAATATATTGCATTGAAATGTAAAATAGATATCCTTCCTATACAGTAATGAGGAAAAATCTGAAAGTGAAATTAAGAAAACACTCCCATTTACCACTGCAACAAAAAGAATAAAATATCTAGGAATAAACCTACCTAAGGAGACAAAAGACCTGTATGCAGAAAATTATAAGACAATGATGAAAGAAATTAAAGATGGTACAAACAGATGGAGAGATATGCCATGTTCTTGGATTGGAAGAATCAACATTGTGAAAATGACTCTACTACCCAAAGCAATCTAAAGATTCAGTGCAATCCCTATCAAACTACCACTGGCATTTTTCACAGAACTAGGACAAAAAATTTCACAACTTATATGGAAACACAAAAGACCCTGAATAGCCAAAGCAATCTTGAGAAAGAAAAACGGAGCTGGAGGAATCAGGCTCCCTGACTTCAGACTATACTACAAAGCTACAGTAATCAAGACAGTATGGTACTGGCACAAAAACAGAAATATAGATCAGTGGAACAGGATAGAAAGCCTAGAGATAAACCCACGCACATATGGTCACCTTATCTTTGATAAAGGAGGCAAGAATATACAGTGGAGAAAAGACAGCCTCTTCAATAAGTGGTGCTGGGAAAACTGGACAGCTACATGAAAAAGAATGATATTAGAACACTCCCTAACACCATACACAAAAATAAGCTCAAAATGGAGGGCTAGACACTATCAAAATCCTAGAGGAAAACATAGGCAGGACACTCTATGACATGAATCACAGCAAGTTCCTTTTTGACCCACCTCCTAGAGAAAGGGAAATAAAAACAAAAATAAACAAATGGGACCTAATGAAACTTAAAAGCTTTTGCACAGCAAAGGAAACCATAAACAAGATGAAAAGACAACACTTAGAATACAGAAAATATTTGCAAACGAAGAAACTGACAAAGGATTAATCTCCAAAATTTACAAGCAGCTCATGCAGCTCAATATCAAAAAAACAAACAGCCCAATACAAAAATGGGCAGAAGACCTATATAGACATTTCTCCGAAGAAGATATACAGATTGCCAACAAACACATGAAAGAATGCTGAACATCATTAATCATTAGAGTAATGCAAATCAAAACTACAATGAGATATCATCTCACACCAGTCAGAATGGCCATCATCAAAAAATCTACAAACAGTAAATGCTGGAGAGGGTGTGGAGAAAAGGGAACCCTCTTGCACTGTTGGTGGGAATGTAAATTGATACAGCCACTATGGAGAACAGTATGGAGGTTCCTTAAAAAACTAAAAACAGAACTACCATACAACCCAGCAATCCCATTACTGGTCATATACCCTGAGAAAACCATAATTCAATAAGAGTCATGTACCACAATGTTCATTGCAGCTCATTACAATAGCCAGGACATGGAAGCATCCTAAGTGTCCATCAGCAGATGAATGGATAAAGAAGATGTGGCACATATATACAATGGAATATTACTCAGCCATAAGAAGAAACAAAACTGAGTTATTTGTAGTGAGGCGGATGGACCTAGAGTCTGTCATACAGTGAAGTAAGTCAGAAAGAGAAAAACAAATACCGTATGCTAACACATATATATGGAATCTAGAAAACAGAAAAAGAAAATGGTCATGAAGAACCTAGGGGCAAGACAGGAATAAAGACGCAGACCTACTAGAGAATGGACTTGAGGATATGGGGAGGGGGAAGGGTAAGCTGGGACAAAGTGAGAGAGTGGCATGGACATATATACACTACCAAATGTAAAATAGATACCTAGTGGGAAGCAGCCGCATAGCACAGGGAGATCAGCTCGGTGCTTTGTGACCACCTAGAGGGGTGGGAGGGAGGGAGACTCCCAAGGGAAGAGATATGGGGATATATGTATATGTATAACTGATTCACTTTGTTATAAAGCAGAAACTAACACACCATTGTAAAGCAATTATACTCCAATCAAGATGTTAAAAAAAAAAAAGTTAGTGGTGTCTGAAATGGCTGATTTCAGGGGTTAAATCATAAGCACCAGAGGCTAGTTTCCCTCCTCTCCTCACAGCTCTGTCTTCCCCATGTTAGCTTCTCATGAGGGTCCAGGGCATACCAAGATGGCAGCGGGCTCGACTCATGTTCCAGACAGATGTCTCTTTCATGATTCTAATACCTTTCTCCCAGAGAGCAGAAAGTTTGGCAGGAATATCCATAATCTTTTTATTTAATTCCTGGAAATTTTCTAATCACCTTCTTAATATCATCTGATATGGTTTCGTAACTCCACAGCCACAACTGCCGTATCAATTATTATAGTTATCTACACAGGTATGCACTGTACATATTTCCATGCTGCATAAGCTCATAAAACTCAGGTGTCCAAGAGAAGAGCCTATGGGACAATGGCCAAAGGGAGTCCATGTCTGGGAAAGATAATATGAATGGTGTCATAATACCAGGACTCTAATGACTGTGCTATTCTGAATTGTTCAGTTGCACCTGAGGGAAAGATGATCATGCATGCTGATTCTTCGAGAGTCACTCTAATTATGTTAATCAAATGCCAGCAATTTCACTGTGTTTTGAAGGTCACTTTGCAGTTCTGCCATATTCTTATTTCAGATTATAGCATAGAAAAACACAGAATTTAGAAAGGGAAGAAATCTTAGTAATTAGGCAGGTGTTTTAATGGGTTTCCATAGTTATTAGGATAAAAGCCAAACTCTTTAACATGGCCTGCAAGACCATCTATAGTCTGCTCAGTGCCACCCTTTTCAACCTCTTCTCCCTCTCCCCCACTTTGTCCTCCAGCCCTGCTGGCCCTCATAGGTCTCAACTGTGTCACACTCCCTTCCTACCATCAGGACTAAGCCCTCCATTGTTGCTGCGCCGCCACTGCTTCTCGCCTAGTTACAGCCTACCTCTTTTTCAAATCTTAGCCTTCCCTCACCTGGCATACCCTCCTCCACTACACACACACACACACACACACACACAGGCTAAATTAGGTCTCCTTCATTGCCCTTTTCTGAGCTTGTAGTTATTTATCTATTTGTATGGTATTTTAATGATGCTTTCCCCCAGATTTTAAGTTTTATTGAAGGCAAGGACAGTGACTGGCTTTGTTCATTATAATATCCTCAGATTCTAACACAGAGCTTGGAACAGAATAGGGACTTAAAAATATTCATTGCATGAATGAAGCAGTCCTCCTAATCTGCATCTTCCCAGCACTGCCTATGGCCAAATCCATTAGAAAGGTCTCCACCTCCAATGCCTGGGCCAAGCCCACTTGTCTTTCACCATCTCTACTGTTAACTCCCCAGTCCAAGCCAAAATCCTATCTTGGATTTTGTAAAGTCCTCCAATCCGGCCTCCGTGCTTTGGTTCTTGCCCATCCATCTACTCCACACCATTCCATCTATTCTTCTCCTGACAAGCAAAGTGACCTTTCAAACAGCAAATCAACTGAAATCACTTTACCACTGAAAACTTCCAATGGCCTCTTGCTGCAGTTAAAATCATTAGCAACTTACCGTGGTCTATAAAGTTCTCTGTATTCTGGCCTCTACCTCTCTATCCTTATCTCCTACTCACCCTCATTCATTCTGTTTCAGAAATACTGGCTTTCTATCTGCGCCTTGTGCTTCCAGATTGGATCCACCCTCAGAACTCTGGACGCAGTAGACCCTCTAGAACACTTCTCCTCCTCAAGGTCTTTGTCATTGTCTTCTTCTCATCAGCTAGGCCTCAACAAGGCCTTTCCTCACCACTCTTATAATGTGCCCTCTACCCTCATTCACTTCCTATCCTATATATGTCCTTGTTTTACCTATTTTATTTTAGAAAGCTCTCTAAAGCTGTGTAATTGTGCTTTGCTGTTGCCAAAATGCCACTGGGCAGTTCAGTGACTGCTTGATGACAAACACAGCTGCAAAAACCACAGCACAATGGAGCCTCTGGTGAGAAAGCCTTCTATCACAACCTTAATGATTTGAAACTATCCCTTCTTGTTTGTTTGCTGTGACCCCTGCCCCTGTCACCTGCTGCTCAGAGGATTTAGGAGACTTTACATTATATTCATTGTTTTCACTTAGAACAATGCCTATCACAGAACAGGCATTCAACGTATAACCTAGATAAAGGATAGATTTGGTCCAAACCCTTTCATTTTAAAGGGAAAGCTGTGTTATAAATCATAGATGAGAGGAATGGATAGAGAAGGAAAATTGACAGTATGTCTAAATATAAGCAATGTAATCCCCAAAGGCAATAACTTGGAATATTTCCAAAACTTGTGAGTTAGGAAAAGCTAGTCTTCTCTTTGCCACTAGGAAAAAAATGGATATAGATTTTATTATTAATATGTATTCTGGATTCTCAGAATTCAACATTAATATGTAAATGTCCACTTAGACTTTTTAAAATTCTGCACATGCTTGCTGACACTTGGCAGAAGGCACAGTACAACACTGGACATGGCACTTTGAGGCCTTGGGAGTTGCTGCCTGGTGAATATGTATGATTCATTTTCACTTTTCAGATCAGACTCATAGTTATTGATATCAAACGTACCTGTATTTTAACTGGTGTTTTATTTTTCAGCCCCCAACTCTAACATAATATGTAATTGAAGCTCAGTTAATATCAACTAATATAGGATTATCCTGAAGTAAATTCTCATCTAAATGACTTCAGTCAGAAATTATATCATTATTTCCCTTTATACTTAAGCTTAATTCAGTTTAAGGTTGGAGATATTTTTAAGTATTTATTACAGCATGAAGTATCTATTAACTGACACTGTCCAAATGATTGAGGCATATATAATATAAACCACTCTGTTAATTGCTACTGGTTATAAAAATAGCTGCAATAAGTATGAATCACCTTTGTATGCCTGAGTATCTAATGGTTCCCTATTTGAAATAGGGAACAATTGGAAGATTAGTGTGTTAAGAAGAATATGATCTTGGGTCATGATTTCTGCCTCAGTTTTTCAGAGGATAGTTATATCTTAGAAGAAGAGTATGCCATCAAGAAGAACAACGTTCTAGGGAGGGAGACGCAAGAGGGAAGAGATATGGGAACATATGTATATGTATAACTGATTCACTTTGTTAGAAAGCAGAAACTAACACACCATTGTGAAGCAATTCTACTCCAATAAAGATGTAAAAAAAAAAAAAGAAGAAGAAGAAGAACGTTCTGAAAAACATTCAGAGCCTAAATCAGTAACATTCTCAAAGGAAATTCTTACCTCTTCCTAATACCCCAGATTTATTACAAAGATAAGACCTCTTAATGGAGAACAGGATCACCAGACAGCTTGATTTAGTCAAAAACCATGCTGGTTAGGTAGCCAACAAAAAAGGTATTTCTTGGCCCAGGACTCTACTCTATTTAGTAAAACTCTGCCCATTAGTTATGTCTGGACTTCGATTATGCAGGGCTGCCAAGAAAGATGAGAGCTAGTCGTTACAACATAACATTTTCCACATAGTTATTCTTGAATTCTGGTGGTTTGGAAATCTGGGGGTCTTAGGTAAAATCTATTGTGGAGCCAGTGATCACACCTGTAAACCAGAGATCTTTTTGCCTTCTTTTTCTCAATCCATGATCACCAATGATTTCATCACAGAACTAGTGCTCTACTAACAACTGACAACAATATTTCTAGTACATGTGCGTTGTCATAAATGGGCCATTTCCCTCTCATGGGACAATAATTGTCAAGGGGACTTGTTCTGTTATGAGGTGTTTTCTTAGATAATATCTAACCCCATTAAGGCTACAATTCTGATTACCCTCCTTCTTATCCTCTAAAGGAAAATTAATTTTTCCCCACACCACCACTCACAAATTAACCAGAACACCAAAAGGACAAATCAAAGTTTGGAACATACCACCACCATCCTGTCCCAACCAACTGGACATCTGGGGTACACATTTCTCTACTATATATATATATATATTTCTATTTCAATGCCACACCTCACCTTCCATTCAAGACACTTTCTTAATTTACATCCAGAACTTCTCCCCATTTCTTGGGCTGGACAACAAATTTGCTCCAAGACTTCTCAAACTAACTATGGTCAGAGTAGCTGAACCTCACAACTCCCAGGGCTGAAGTGCATTTACTTTTTTATTGGGTCATTTTCCAACTTTAATACCATTAATCCAGTGACCTTCAAACTCCCTGAACAACCTGAAGTTTCATGTGTTCTTTATCATTCTGTCTTCTATCACACAAAAAAATCACAACAGGAAACTTCATTCGCTACCTGATTTTGAATTCTAATTCAGAGATATCCCTAATTAAAGCTCTGTGGACTAGAAGGAATACAGAAATATATCCTGAAGAGTCAAAATTGGAGGCTCAGCAAACTTAAACACACACTTTGCCTGCTTAGGCATTTCACCAGGACAACGAACCATGCCGGTCCAGCCAGGAGCATGTGGGAAGGAAGGATGATGCCAAGATCACCATAATCAGAGTCCTCATCCCAACCCCAAGGACCGTCATTCCACTGAGGGTGAGAATGACAGCCTCACAGAGCCCCCAGAGAACCTAGACATCTTAGTAAAACTCAAATGTAGACAGAAAATATGTTTTTGTTTTTTCATCAAACACAGATCTAAGACTTCTGGATAGAGAGCTTGCCTATCATTGGCCCTCAAGGCACCAAACCTGACTAGCTCACCAAAGTTATTTAAGAAACAAATATTTGGAGCTTCAAGTATAAGTCTGTGCCACCTCCACTGCTGAGGATCTCTGTCTACACTGCAGCTGTCCCTTGGCACTTTCCCTGATGTCACAGCAGCCCCGAGGAAACACTCCTCACTTGCCTATTGCACTGTTTATTAAACTCCTTCAACTTCAACTTTGCCTTTCTGGTACTATGATGCCTTCTACCTACTAGGCACTTAAGCTCTGTCCTTGATGGTGCTATCAGGACCCTGTCTCTACCGAGGTACCCACTTGTACTTGAAACCCAGGGATTGCTTTATAAGTCAGCCTGACGCCACTGGATAGGATAGATACTGTGGGACCAGCTCGACACTGTCAGATCTGAGGACACCCTTACTTGCAAATCAGCCTTACCTTAACTAAGCACTGGGGCTAACTCTTACTAGCTTCCACATTGATGAAAGAAAGATCAGTGTAAAATCCCTAGGGCAAGAAGTCCTGAGACTGTGTAAGCTTATCTTAGAAAATTCATTTATGACTTGTAGCAGAATGTATCAAGCCAATAGCCTGGATGAGGGTCAGAATTAACATTCCCTGCAATGAACCTAGATGTAGCTTAAAGGAACTAATGGGATTGTCACCATGATAAACAGGAATTACTGACAGCTTTGCATCCTCAAGGGTGCCAAGGGACCAAGGACAGGCATAATTCCATCTGCTGTGTCCCTTGCTCAATGCAACTCATTAAAAATACCATGAAATCTCTTTAGTGGATTATAAGCAGTTTTTTAAAAAATGGAATAGAATAGAAAATATCAAATGCATCACACATAGTAAGGATAAGTGTAATTTACAAGTTTTATATGTGTATGTGTGTGAATGCTTACGTGCACACTAGGCCCCAGTGCAAAGCGTATTCCTCAATACACAAACACTACTTTGATAAAGTATTCTTCTTTCTTTACAAGAGTCATAACATCTTCAGAACAGGGAGGTATCCTTACTTCTATATGAATTCACCTTCAGGAATTTTATTGTCCTTAATAAAAACACTAGTATTGGATTTTTTCATTTTTGAATGATTTCACTTTTGAAAAGGTGTGTATACATTGAAAGTACTGGCTCTTCTTTAAAAGGATGTACAATCCATATTTAGTAAATGGCACTCTAACTCATCTGGCTCTCTGGTCTTCTACCCTCAATCCTCCACCCCACCATTCCTACAGTCTGACAAAATGCAACCATTTTCATTCACCTTTTTGTACATCTAAGTACCCAGTTTTCCAAACTTACATTTAGCACTCCCTGTAGTGCAATAAAACTGTTACAAGCTTTTGTTCAACTGATACTGAATTCTGGTTTCCTTCTCTGAATCTCAAACATTCTTGAGGTCTTTGTGCCTTTAGTGGCCAGATCACATCATTATCCTTTAAGCCTCTTGAATACCTTTAGAATTTATGATTCAAAGACAGCTGTTGACCCAGCAGTAGCTGTCTGGACTAACTGAATCCTCACCCTAAATATCAGACAAAGGAGGGGAAAACCTGGGCTGAGAGTCCATAAATGCTTGGGTTTGGTTTGTCGTTTAACTGAGATCTTCAATGACATCATTCCAAGTGGATTTTAAACCTCTGCTTTTACTTTCAGGGATTTCTGATGCAAACACATTCATATACCATAAAGAGTAAGAGTTATACCAAGGCGTGCACACAGAATGCCAAAAAGTCTCTACAAAGAATAGTTCATTTCATATCTACTCATTCACAACAGAATAAAACTGTTTATAGAGTAGACAAGCAGGCATTCCCATTCCACATAATTAAACTATAACTCAGCTTTAACAATTTGATCTATAAAGGCAATTAGCTTCTGCAGAACTTGGAAACTGTTTGTCCTGACGGATTATGAAATGTGTCACAGAGAAGTGTACAATTTAGTGTCTCAGAGTCACCATCTGAAATATAAATAATGTTTTGGAGTTTCAACTAAAATAAATACAGTCCTAAAAAAAAGTAAAAATAAAGATGAATCAGTTTCTCAGGAACCCTGTAACAAAGAGTGGAATGAGTCAACAGATGTGCAGTTCACTCAACATTTTACTTCTTTAGGATTTTAAACATTTCATACTTTTCTTTGAGAAGACCTATTTAGTTTAAAGGGCATCTTGTGTCATTGAATTGAGGATCAGAAAGAAGAGAAAGCAAAGAGGATTTAGATTACACGAGGGAGGACAGGGCTCCTTATGCATTGGAGGATGCTGTTCTCGCCTTGAGGATATTTTGTTTCTGTCTAGACTGGTTTGAGAATGGTCTTGGTCAGAGGTGGTTATAGAATCATTTATGATCCTGCCCCCTTTTTTATTCTGCAATACTCCATATAACCACCAGGAGACAGTACACTAGGGTGAGACTGTGTTTCTCAAGAACTGTGAGACAGAGGAAGAAAGAGAAATATTCATGAATTATCTTTTTTTTTTTTTTAATTGTGGTACGCGGGCCTCTCACTGTTGTGGCCTCTCCCATTGCGGAGCACAGGCTCCGGACGCACAGGCTCAGCGGCCACGGCTCACGGGCCCAGCCACTCCACAGCATGTGGGATCTTCCCGGACCGGGGCACGAACCTGTGTCCCCTGCATCGGCAGGCGGACTCTCAACCACTGCGCCACCAGGGAAGCCCCCATGAATCATCTTTGAAAAAAGCTCTTCCCTCCATTTTCTTTGTTTTCTCCTTCAAAACCTCTTTTTGTTTGGATTATTTGAGATTCTAGATGGATTCACTGATTTTGCCTATTTTTCCTCCATTTTCCAGTTTCTGCCTTTTTGTTCTATATCATGTAAATGTATTCCTGATCTCATCCTCTGATTCTTCTTTTGAACTTCTCTCTTCTGATATCATATGATGATGACAGAGTCTACCTGCCTCTTATTCAGGCGTTTAGATAAACATTCCATTTTTATCCTCAGCTACTCATCACAGAAGTACTTGTTTCTTCCAACGCTGTGCCTTTGTTGGTCAGTATGATAGGTTTGTCTTCACCTGAGCTTTTCACTTTTCCGTTACTAGTCATTCATCTTTTTGAGCTTCCAAAATTTTGTTACTATAGTCTTCTTTCCCATTCTTTAGTGAAAACAGCTTTTCTGTTTGTTTAAAGGGATTTCAAGAAGTAGCAACAGTAAGCATGCATAATCAATCCATCACATTACACTGAATATCTTCCAAATTAACTTGATGGGTTTCTCAATAATGATGCCACTCCAATCCCTGCTATTACTGAATTACTAGTTCTAACCTTGTGTGATTCCAGTTAAACTCTAAGGTATCTGAATCTTGTACAAAATGACCCATTTCCAGAAACAAACAAACAAAACCTGATGGACACAGCTGTGTCATTCTAATGAGTTCATCCTAAAGAGATAATCTGTAACTTCCTACAACCTATATCCATGACTTCTTCAGACAGAAAACATTTCCAGGAACTATTAAAGCTTGCTTTAGCAACTTCTTCCCCTATCCTTGACTCATATTAACCAATTCTTCCCATTGCTTCTCTTTCCTAATCTCTACCCACATGCCGAGGAAACCTTACCTGAAATATTTTCAGCTCTCCTCCCATGACTTCACAATTTAGATTCATCCAGTCACTGCGTCAGATACCTGAGTCAACCTTGACTCTCTTTCCTCATGTTTGATCAGGTACCAAATCCTGCCAGTTCATCCTCTTGAGTATCTCCTAACGTGTTTCCTCTTCCTTTGCTCCCCAGCCTCTGACTCAGTGCCTGTGTCAGGTATACAGCTGGCCCGTTGGTCCATCCAATCTTCCCCCTTGAATCTATCACCCACACTGCAGAAGCAATCTTTCTCACACATACATACACACATATGTGTATACATATTTTTGTTAAAATTATCTGATAGCTACCAACTGCTGACAGAGAAAATAAAAATTCTTGAACTGGTACACTGGTACACATTTTTAAAATCTTGGCCCCTGGACTTATTTCATCTCTGCTCTTCCCCAACCAACACCCTGAGCAGCAGCCACATGAAACTGCTTGTGGATTCCCAAATATGCCATATTTTATCTTTATACTGCTGAGTTTGTATATACTTTTTTATCTCTGTGGAATGTCCTTCCTTAATTGAGTTTGTTTTCTGAAATCCTATTGTGTTCCACAGTGTTCAATGCAATTCTCTCTTCCTCTGTGCTTGCCTAGTGTTTTTGTTCTCTCTAACCCTATGACTTGTTTACATGTTTTCCTTTCTAGACTGAGTTATTTAGAGCAGGGACTGTGCCTTTATCCTTATGGCTGTTAGGTAGCACAGAGTCTGGCACTAAGGCATGTAACAAATATATAGAATAAACAACTCATTAGAATCTGCTGCTTTCTCACTATTTCTCTAGATATTACCAGATTGAATCTGTCTGTTCCCATCTTTACTGGGAACCACAGCCTGAACACTTGATATATTTAAAGAACAATAAAGATGACTATATAATAGTATAAAACCGTGTTGAGACTAGGTTTGGCATATAACAATTTCCTTATGTTAAAATTTAATGTTAAATAGTATACTTAAATTGTATACTTTTTCATAAATAGTATACTTTTTCATCAAATCTGCAAAACTGAGATTGCATATATTTGAAATATATTTTTCATTGATCAAAGGTGGAGTATACAATTAATTGAATTCATACGATAATTAAGTTATATGATGTCATATTTACTGAAGTACTAAGTATAAATAAAATAGAGATTATAAGTAGCAACATGGATATGGGCAATAAGAACAAGCTACATCACTTTCCCACCGTCTCTTACTCTTGGCTCCAAAACCGTCATAATCAGAATGTCATAATTAAGTGGGCTAGACTTTAGGATATCTCAAATCTAGATACACATTTGAATTACCTAGGGAGTATTTTTATCCTACCATCATCATCATCATCTTCACAAAAGTAATGCATACAATTTAATAAGAAATTCAAATAATGCAGATTATATGAAACAGAGTATAAATGCCCCAACTCTCTGATTCCATTCCCAAGAGGAAACTACAATTTACTAAAGAGTGTATTAAAAAGTTTCTTTTAAAAATGTTTAGGTCTGGGCTTCCCTGGTGGCGCAGTGGTTGAGAGTCCGCCTGCCAATGCAGGGGACACGGGTTCGTGCCCTGGTCCGGGAAAATCCCACATGCCGCGGAGCGGCTGGGCCCGTGAGCCATGGCCGCTGAGCCTGAGCGTCCGGCGCGTGTGCTCCGCAATAGGAGAGGCCACAACAGTGAGAGGCCCGCGTACCGGAAAAAAAAAAAAAAAATGTTTAGGTCTTTATACATCTACCTGTCCAGCATCTACCACCCATGCCCGTCACACACACACACACACACACGCACAAAACCACACCTATATTTTTATAAAACACAAATGGAAATATGCCATACATGCTAGTCTAATATTGCTCTTTTCACTTAAGAGTGATCTTGGACATCTTTCCATGTCAGCTCATGGAGATACACCTTATTTCTCACTCTTTTTAATGATTAAGTCCTATTCCATTCATTCAAAAGTATCTTCTGAGAAGCTACCATGTGCCTGGCACCAAGCCAGATACCTAGAAGTAGAACTGAGAAGAACCCTGCAGCACACCCCGCCCCAAGTACAAAACCGCCTATGGCCCCTGCCTGTATTTTGTAGAAAAGCTGAAGTCTCCCAGGCCTCCCAGAGTCACACAAGAGCAGACTTGAGCAGCTAATGATTAGGACAATAGAGTCACAGGCTCAGTGTCTGATGCACACTCCTGAGCTGTTTTACAGATACTATAACTGCCACCAGAGGACATGACATAAGCTGCTCTTGAGCAATACTGGATCTATGGCTAGCACAATTCCAAGAACTGGCCTCAGGAGATTGGGATTAACGTTCTTACTCATAATAATCTATATCTTTGTAGGCATCAAAATAATAGTAGCTTGTTCTGACCGAATATGTAAGTGGGCAACTAAAATTGTCAGCAAAGTGATGTTACAGACCCATGTTGACATCTTCTGCTCTGAGAATATGGTGCCCTATGTCAGCATGAAGAAGTTATAGAAGATGGACCTTTACCCCTAATCACATAGAAATGGAATGATGTTTGACAGTGGGGAATTGAAAGCAGCTCTTTTGCCCCTTTCCTGTTTGCCCATTTCTGTTCCCCTCTAACTTTGAAAGAACCTAATTAACCTGTTGATTCTTTTCCTAGATAAAAAGAAGTAAGAATGAAGAATGAAGTAGTTAAAGAATGACACAGCCTCCTTAGCAATACAGCAGACAGATCACGTGGGCGAGATAACATCTGAAGAGAGATCCAGCCAGCCTGCACACAATGGAGAATGATGCAGAACCCCCAACCTCCTGCCTCGATCATTCACGGAGATTCTTCCCCCCTTTTTCCCTTTAAAAACTGTCATGGCGGATCAGAATCTTCGGAGTTGGTCTCTGGACATGAGTCCACCTTCTCTCCAGATTGCCAGCTTTTCTGATTAAAGCACCTTTCCTTTCTATTGACACCTGCCTCTTGAATTATTGGCTTTGGAGCAGTGAGCAGCTGAGCCTGAGGTCAGTAACAGAAGTGACCCTAGACTCTGCCTCATACCCCATGGGCCTCATTCCCCATATTAAAATCCATCTGTAGCTCCATCACCCAGAGAATAAAGTCTAAAATAACATATCATACAAAGCCACTTTTATAATTCTCAAGCCTGAGTGCTACCCTTCCTTGCTTTAAACCTTTTTTCTGTAACATGAATAACTTGTTCCTCTCCACACACTTTGGGTCTGGCCAGTTGGGAATCTGTATATGATCCTGATAAACAGCCTGATTTGAGGACTGCTAGCCTATAAGACGTGTTCTGAGAAGTGCTAGTAGTGTTACCCACATGCTCATTTGGTCATTCAGTTAACAAATCCTTATGAGGCACTCTACTGACCACTAGAGATACAAAGATGAAAAAGTCAGAAAGAGAAAAACAAATATCGTATATTAACGCATATATGTGGAACCTAGAAAAATGTATGAACCGGTTTGCAGGGCAGAAATTGAGACACAGATGTAGAGAACAAACGTATGGACACCAAAGGGGTAAAGCGGTAGGGTGGGGGGCGGGTGGTGGTGTGATGAATTGGGAGATTGGGATTGACATGTATACACTGATGTGTATAAAATGGATGACTAATAAGAACCTGCTGTATAAAAAATAGATAAAATAAAATTCAAAAATTAAAAAAGAAAAAGATTCCATCTCTGCTTTTAAAGGAGTTAAGTCTAATGGAGAGATACATGTGAAACACCAAGAAATAAAAACAACAGAAAACAGTCTGGGGGCTTTTACTCTAAGTCAGGTAATCTATCTCACATATGTATGATTGCATTTATCCTTATAATAACTCTAAAAAGTGAATTTTATTATTATTATCAACATTATTATTCTCATTTTATAAAAGGTAGAGAAACAAAGTTCAGAAGCTGAGGCAAAGAGAAGTCAAGTCAAGCAATCTGCTAATAAACACAATATAGTAAAATTCTGCTAGCATATACAGTATAAGATTTTTTTTCTTAATTTCTGACTTTCCTTCTGTCTCCATTGTTTGCCTTTGGGGGACACCTCTGAACTCTGGAGTCTCTGAAATGCAAGTCACAGGAATTCAGAGCCCAGTCACTGCCTGAGGCCATCCAGCTCAGAGGATTTTATCTTGCGAGACTCTCTGGGGCCTAGAGTGCTCTTTCAAACCTGAAGGCTGTCAGTCCTGGGCAAGAATTCCAACTCCAACAAATGACTTTAAGCAATGTGAGGAAGATGAGGAAGATAAACCCATTTTGATAAATGATATGGCTAAGAGTATTAGCTACAATAGCTCTTCCTGTTTCTGTCTCCAAAATTAAATGATTCTGTGGTGTTTGAATTTGCCTTCTTTATAAATGACTGAGAATTCTGCACCTCATGGGTATAGCATGTGTAAGATGCTGACCAAGTCGGCCTTAACATTTCTCTTAGCTTGACTAAACTAGTCAAGCTTCTTCAAGATGATAGGATCCAACCTCCTTTTCCTTAGAGCATTTACTTTAGAAAATTTGCAACTGAATTCTTTCTCTGCCCCTATGAGATGGAAATCTTCTCTCAGCTTCTTGCCAGTTTTGCAGCTCAGGAATGTCTTTCTCAAGGACCTAGGAGATATTCGTTTGAAATGTAACCAACAAAAGACATAGCACCCCTGTCTCCCAGTCTCTGTGGGAGGGTAGGAGCCTAACTTCAATTAGCACCGATTAGCAAATACAGGTGACCTAATCACACTGACCAACCCACCTACTAATGCCTTCCAGTATTTCCTCACCAGCTCACCCCATCACTTAGCACTTAGAAACTCTCCTGCCTTTCTTTCAGAGGAGTTAAATTCAATCTCTCTCCCCTACTGCAACAGTCTTGAGCAAAATCTGCTCAGCCAGTTTAACTCTGTCTGATACAATTTTTCTGTAACAGTGCTAAACACAAAATCATAAATAAGGACATTCACCACCCCATTCCCAGGAGAATAAGAAAGAAAGTAGGGTTATGTGTCACAAAATTCAAAGGCCCTAGGATTTTGGGGGCTATAGGTCTAATGTATCAGAAGAGGCTGTACAGTCAGTTTTCTTTTAAAATATAATTCTTTCTGCATTGTTGGTGTAGAACGGGAAACATCTGTTTCTTGTTATATGAAAGACTGACATATCACTATAAAGAAAAATCTATTCCACAAACTCTAAATTCATCTTATAAATAGTCATGCTTTCCATGAATATGCTGAAATATTAAAGGTACATGATTTCAGTTTAAAAATTTTTTCAAAACATGAAATGAGTAAGAACAGAAAAATCTGACCCCTCACCACCTTCTGTGACCTGTTAATAGGTCTCTGGAGTTCATGATATATTAATTTCACCTTAGAAAATGCTAACTCTTTTAAAAAACATGTTATAGGTTACATCCAGTTGCTACTGAACTTGAAACACCAAATGCGGATGACTAAAAAAATACTTTTCAATTAAGCAAATCGATGCCCATAGGAGAACGTTAGAAGTGAATGGACTCTTGCCCAGGAAATAGCAGGCAAGTGCAATTGTAGTATATTGAGTTGCCAGAAGATAGTTTCTTAGGCTTGCTGATGCTAATATTTAAAAACACATTAAAATCATGATACAACTGAGAAGTTATGATTACTTGCAATTATAGAAACAGATAAATTACAACAGGCCAATTGTAAAAATTTCTGAAATTGTGCCACTATCCTTTGTCCAGCATCCCAGGAGACATCTTAGTTAGGTGTCATCAAAACTCACATTTATATCTCCACTCCTCTGCAGCCCTGAGCTCCAGGCTCACATTCAATGGCCTAAGCAACGGCACCACTTCGATGATTAATAGGCATTTCGTAATTATCATATCTAAAGTCAAGGTTTATACCTCATCTAACTATTTTGCCCCTATCTTCCACTCCTTAAAAAGTGGTACCTACCACTACCTCAGACCTCAAACCTTAGAATTATCCCCGACTCCTCTTTCCCTGGCACCCCATTAGCAAGACTTACCCCCCCCAAAAAAAAGACAAAAAAAGCAAAACAAACTAAATTAACCCCCCCAAAAAACCCACTTTGCCACTTTTAAAACATCAATCCAACCACTTCTCATCATAACCCACCTCTTCAAGCCACCATTGTGTCCAGATCAACTTCTGCATTAATCTCATATTCTGTATACCTCCTTTCCCATAGTCCTATATACACACAAACCTTCACAATGCAATCAGAAAGAACAGTTACAGTTCAAACCAAAGCACTGCACTTCCCTGCTCAAATCTTTCCATTGCTTTCTCCACCACATGAGAATGAAAACCAAAGTACTCAGCATGCTTTTTTCTCCATTTTTATTGCTTGCCAATTCCCAGCCCTGCTGTCTCCTCTCCAGTCAGAAAACAAAGCTCCTTCTTCTCCTGGGGCACTTACACTTCCCTTGCCTGGAATGTTTTATCCCCAGAATTTTTCAGCTGACTAGCTCTGACACTTAATTCAGATCTTTGCTCACATATCACCCTTTTAGGAAGAACTGACTAATGTAGCCTCCTCCTTTTCATTCTCCTCTTTATCACTTCATTCTGTATTTTAATCTGTTTTTGTTTTGTTTTTTCTTTTGTTTGTGTTTTTGACTTTCACTCTGTAGTACTTAGATTATAGGTATGCTTATTTGCTTACTTTCCATCTCTTCCCACCAGAATGTAAGCATTATGAAAGCAGGGACTTCGTCTCTCTTTTTTTTTTTTTAATTGTTGGATTGTCAAAGGCTGGTAAGATGTCTGGCACATAAACCCTGTAGGGTTTAAGAAATATATGTTGAATGACTACATGCTTTCCACGCTCCACAGACCCTGAAAGAGACATCACTTTCCTCCATCAACCAGCTCTTTCTCCAATGACATTTTGTCAGCTGTTCCTTCACTTTTCTAAATTAAAGACTTTAGAGTCTTCCATGAAATGGTTCTTCTTCTTGACACCAGACCCACTATATTCCAATCCTGTCCTTTCTTCTTTCCTCCCCACTGTCACCACCAAGTTAACTTAGCATTTCAGAATATTCTATTCCTCTCTTCCTCAGGAGATAGAGAACATGTAAGGAAAAAGATGTAAATTTGCCAATCAGCTACATGTCAAGGGCAGCTGAGTCCAGGAAAAGGGATGAGCTCTAAAAATAGAATGTACAAAATTAAGAAGGGAGAGCCTTGCAAGATACCCATAGTGGAGAGTAAAGAAGAAAAAGAAAACTAAGTGATATCGAGAACTAAAACATTGCCTGCCATATCAGTAAACAAAGGCTGTTGCCGCCATCAAGCCATCACATTACCGCCACCAGGATGGTGAGCCCTGAGGGAGCTCAGGATGGAGACAAACAGGCTGCCCACTGCCAAGCCCCTCTAGCAGTCAGCTGCTGCAGCCATCCTCCACAGTACACCCTGAGGAAACTCAGGATGAGAAAACACAGGATACTGGCCCCTGATAGCTGAGGTACATATCAAAGGAATGATTTCAATGAGCCCAGACTCTTGCGTCTTCCCATACACAGAAAAGCACTAAATTCCTTAACTTGAGATATCTGGTTTTCTTTAATTTACAGTAACCATTTGATGTTCCGACTACCTGATCTTTTGTTGCAAAAACTCCTATATATTCTGCCTGCCCCTGCTTGCTTCTTCGGAACAGTTTTTTCAACGTTATCTGAGATGCTGTGTCCTGGGCTTGAATTACTGAGAAAGTCCGCCGAATAAAACAACTCTGAACTTTTAGGTTGTGCATTTTTTTTCAGTTGACAACATCAAGAGCAGAATTTAAAAAGCAGTACCGTCTCCTTCACGCTGCGTCCAGAGCTAGTTTACTGATATACAGATTGATCATTCATATTCATCCTTCTAAAACTTTTCAAGGACTCTCCATTTCTAATACACACTGAAGCCCAAAATCTTTAGATTTGAGGCCTGAAGCCACATTTCTCACTGTCTCTCTACATATACCCTGTACTCACAGCAAAGCAAATTCCATTTTTCTCAGATACAAGTTCATGACCTGATTCTCTCAGTTCCAGTGAATTCTTAATAACCTCCCAACCACCTTTCTTGAACGGCTGGATAGCATTTACAGCACTCTGCATTAAAAGTATTTTTAAGCATGCCTGACTTCACTATCCTTCTGGACTATGAAATTTTTAAGGAACAAGGACTGTATCTTATTTGTAGCTCTAAAACTAAATGTTACCTCGAAGAATTTAATTTTTCTGAATCCTCAGTTTCCTTATTAAACAGGAGAAAGAATACTAGTAATAACTACATAGTATGTTGAGAATTAAATAATTTATCCAAAACATTTAGAATAGCCCTGACCCATAAGAGTTAATTATTACTATTATCATTTTTTAAATTATTACTATTAATTGCACCTCCCCATCTCATTATCTAGGATTTGGCTGGTATTCAATATTGCTTTTAAAAGAGCAAGGGGATATCTGAAAAAGTACATTCTGCAGGGGGGCAGGGGGAAGGTCTTTAAGCACATGCCAGGTGATGCAAAAAAGGCTCAAAGTCCAGGTAGCAATAAAACATCCCCAAGCTAGGCAAGCAAGTATGAGGAATTTCATAAAATGAGGAGAACACTGAAGAGTTACAGAGAGAGGTGACTAGAAGAAGAGGCGATGTTCAAAATCTACTCTTTCAACCAGTTTTGCAATGATGGGAGGGAGCAAGTTGGGTATTGCAAGTGGTAACAAGTCAAATAAGAAATCCGGGCTTCCCTGGTGGCGCAGTGGTTGAGAGTCGGCCTGCCGATTCAGGGCACACGAGTTCATGCCCCGGTCCAGGAAGATCCCACATGCCGTGGAGCCGCTGGGCCCGTGAGCCATGGCCGCTGAGCCTGCGCGACCGGAGCCTGTGCTCCGCAACGGGAGAGGCCACAACAGTGAGAGGCCCGCGTACCGCAAAAAAAAAAAAAAAAAAGAAATCCACATTTGGTCGCTTTTAATAGGCCAGTTTCTAAGAGAAGCAAAGCTGCACTTGAAAAGGATAAGCTTGGTGATATGCACCAAAGTATATGTCGGGAGGCGGGAAGACAGGAAGAATTACTGCAGCATCAGGGCCCCAGATCAGAAAAAAGAAGAGGAAAGGAAATTATTTCATAATTGAAGGAAAAAAGAGGAACTTTCTGTGGAATCATCCAAGTCTGCTTTTCCAATCCTCCTTCTGACCACTGACACATATTTTTGAGAAGCAAAATAGTTGGAAGGGCAAGAAAAGCGCATGTAGATTTCTGGCAAGACACCCACAGACTCATTAACACCATCTGATCCATCCAGCCCAGAACTATGTAGCATGAAAAATAAATTCTGAAAATAAGGCCTCGATGTCTCCCTAGAGGCACAAACATAAAGGAAAAAGCTCTTTGCGGAATTTTACTTCGGGCTGTTTGGCAAACCCAAGCAGACGCAGATCCATCCACCAACACTTAATGAACACAAACTAATCATGTCACATTTTGCTCTGGGCAGTTGGTATTCTAAAATTAAATGCAAGCTCCCACTTGCTACCCATAACAGAGCTGAAAGAACTGTCCAACACTGACAGAACAGATTTTCCTTCTTGAATCAAGCATAGGAAGTGTGTGAGATTTGGGGTTAATAAATGTGTCAGAAAGGGACTGAACAGAGGGATGAAGGCTAAAAGTGTCTAGAAGTCAGAGGCTTGTTTCAGCAACACAGTCAGCAAATTTGGCTTTTTCTTTCTGGAGCACACATTTCTGCGGCATTTTGTGAGTACTCGAAAGTTTGTCCCTAAAACCAGGTTAATAACTTTGCAAGACTTAATGGATAATGGGGAACAGAATTCAGTTTAAGAATTTACACCATTCTTTACACCACTAGTTTTACATCAATGGCAGAAGTGTGGGGGAATGGAAGGCCATGGGCTTATCTGGGTTACTTGAGGTCCCCCATTAGCTTCTGTAAATTCTTCATGTCCTGGGTTAAGTAGATATTTTGGGAAAAGAAAAAAAAAGCTGGGGACTTCCCTGGTGGCGCAGTGGTTAAGAATCCACCTGCCAATGCAGGCGACACGGATTCAGGCCCTGGTCCGGGAAGATCCCACATGCCATGGAGCAACTAAGCCCGTGCACCACAACTACTGAGCCTGTGCTCTACAGCCTGCAAGCCACAACTACTGAGCCCGCGTGCCACAACGACTGAAGCCCGCGTGCCTAGAGCCCGTGCTCCACAAGGGAAGCCGCTGCAATGAGAAAACCGTGCACTGCAATGAAGAGTAGCCTCCACTTGCCGCAACTAGAGAAAGCCTGTGCACAGCAACGAAGACCCAACACAGCCAAAAATAAATAAATAAATTTATTTATTTTTAAAAAGCTGTGATTATGATATGTTCCCAGGGTACTCCTCTTAGTCTACCTGATCCTGATGTACTTATAATCATGACCTGAGCTGTGTCCTTTTGTCTAGAAAATTTTACATGTCAGGTTCTTGTAAAGCTGTAAGGGGACACCGCCATACCCGTTCATTTATGAATGGACTGTGGCTGCTTTGGTGCTACAATGGTCAAGCTGAAAGTTACAACAGAGACTGTATGGCCCACAGAGCTGAAAATATTTATCTGGACTTTGAAGAAAAAGTTTACTGATCTACTTTTAGATGATTAGGCAAGTCAGGCAGTGTCTCAATAACCTTTTAATATATTCAGTATTGTTTTTACCATTGTTTGTGACTCAGGGATCATCTCAGACTTTCCTCATTTCAGACTCACTTGAATTCTGGCCAGAACCATATTTTTACCAGCTTATGAATATTATAAATGTTGGAAATCTGTCTACCAAAAGTCACACTCACATTCAAAAGAACTAACAACACTCTGGGGAAAATCTCTAAGAGTGCAAGAAATGAAGAAAAAGCAGAGCAGTGCAGGGCTTTGTGACCACCTAGAGGAGTGGGATGGGGAGGGTGGGAGGGAGGGAGATGCAAGAGGGAAGAGATGTGGGGATATATGTATAACTGATTCACTTTGTTATAAAGCAGAAACTAACACACCATTGTAAAGCAATTATACTCCAATAAAGATGTTTAAAAAAAGAAAAAGCAGAGCAGTGAACCAATGGTGCCTCAAAGGTCTCAAGCAACTACAAGTGGAAATTATAACAAGCATTAGATGTTCCTTGTCAGTAAAAATTACATTTCTCTGCCTCCTTAATCCTGTTCTTTGTAGAATGGTTTGCAAACACTCAAACACATTGATTTCGAGGCCTTCATTGGGGGTGGGGTGAGAAGTAATTTCTGAAGGGAGCCCTGATATTTCTAAGAGATGGGTATTCCCCTTCACTTGTCTATAAGTGATATTGTCACACTGTGTAAAACACATATTGCCATTATATGGAATTTCTTAAGGGTATAAGGATTCATGAAAAGAAAAGGAAAGTAAGTCAGGCAAAACTTTATAAAGAACTTGCTTGTGAAAGTCAGGTGAAATACTAAATAAGGAAGAAAAGGTCAGGTCCTAAAACTATGTTTGAAAAAAAGGTAAGGGGGATTCAAGCAAAACCATATTTCTAATGGTAGAACTTTTTTCAAATCATATTTTAATTGCAGAAATATTGGGTTGGCCAAAAAGTTCATTCGGGTTTTTCCCTAACATCTTACAGAAAAACCTGGTAGTTGGGGATCTTTCGTCCAGGTGGGCTCTGGGAGGATGGAAATGCTGAGGAAAAGTAATATTGCCTTGATTTTAGCTAATGAGTGCTATTGTTTCTTTATCTATAGCCTGTTTTTATAAATACAAGGATTTCTATCTGTTTACTGACAAGAAGTTGACATTCCTGTTACTGTTTTTGATAACTCAAATTAAATCCTTTCTTCCTTTTTTCCTCTAATAGTTATTTGTGCACAAACTGTGTTAGGATTTAAAAATATAATTTTAAAATCTGAGGATCCCAGCTGTCATGGAGTTTATAGCCAAAAAGTGGTTTGTGAGGAGAAGGGTTAGTATTTAGAAGAGAAACATCTAAAAGTTTACAGACTGAGCCAATGTCCTCTTACAAAACTTAGAGGGACAAACATGGAGGCAATTATATAAAAGTTATTTTGTTGGTACTTATTATATGCCAAAAACTATCCTAAACCTTATATTATCTCACCTGGTTCTCATAATCCTATGACATAGGCACTATTATTATTATGCCCATTTTACAGATGAGAAAACTGACAATGAGGTTACATGACTTCCCAGGGCTACAAAGTAACTAGCAAAAGGAGCTGATAATCCACTGCAGGGAGACTGACTCCAGAGCCCATTTGGGAGCACTAGGCTACAATGAGGGACTGAGAAGGATATGGATGGACCGAGAAAATATAAGGAGAGGAAGAGGGAAGACTGAAGAGTGGTTTCTCCAGGCTGTGGGTATCCTGATCTCTCTGAGTCTCCTATGTGTGCCCATAACAGTTTGTGCATTGTTCAGTTAGAGAAAATGCCAGATAGCTTGTCTGTGCCTCCCCCAGACTGATACTCCTGACTCTGTCTGGTTCATATCTGGATCCCAAGAGCCTGACAATGCCTGGTCTTTGGAGGGTGCTCCATCATGTTTGCTGAAAAAGTGTATATGTGTGAAAGGCATAACTTCTGAGAGGGGCAAGGAAAGGGCAAGCAGGTTCAGACAACACGCTAAAACTTCTTTATCACAACTGTTCTTACGACATTCCTTATCGAAGTTGTTTCCTTCATGACTTGCCTAAAATACCTCTATTTTGCCTGTACAACTGAACACCTGGATTTTTAAGAAAGAATGAAATCTGAGGATAATGAAGTATGGACTAAAAAGAACACCAAGTCAAAAAAAATGAATCACAGAACCTTAGAGAGCTGGACCATAGGTCAATTAAGAAACCATGATCAATTATAATTTAGGAAACTAGATTCTAGCAAGGTTGAGTGTCTTCTTCAAAGTTACCAGTTAATTAGTAGCAAAGCCAAGACCCTATCTCCTAAAAGTGTGACAGTCCTTCACTCAGTACACACTGAGGCTTCGCCCTAAAAAGAGAATGAAACAGGGATGGCACTGGGAAAGGAGAATCTGCAGGTTTACACAAAACGTTAGGAGTATAAAGAGGGATTTGATGAGGGAAATACAGAGATGCAGAGTTGAGGGTGGTAAATGAAATAAGATTGATGAACAAGTAACCATTATTCCTTAGAACCAAAATCTCACATTATACTGACTTCCACCCACTTAAAAGTGTTTTATGTTTATTCTCACACTTTTGCCTAATATTTCTTTAGCTGGATTGTGGTGGTGGTGGGGAACCAAAAAACTTTAGTACATTGAAAATTGCTTCCCAGTATAATCATGTATGTCAAGAGAACTGGAAAAAAATGTAAGAAAAAAAGCTGTTGCTAGTGATCTTACATATTGTTTTTAATATTTAAGTGGGAAAAACAAGGTGTTGATATTTGTATCTTGATATATTATAGAATGCATCTTCTATGCCTTCCCTGGTTCTCTGTCCATTTTCATTTCGTTTATAGAACTTGCACTTTCCATTATAAGAATATTATATAGAACGTCGGGTGGGTGTAGGGCAATGGCACAGCCAGTGGAAAAAAACCTACCACTCAATGATTAGTAATACAAAAACTCAGGAATACATTTGTTTTTTGTTTGTTTGTTTAGTTTTGTTACACATTTTATTCTTAATTGGAACAATCTCAAGTTAGTCAGCCTACATAATGGCACATGATTTTGTTGTTTCTGCTAAATAAGTCAGTTAAGATTGGAATGTTATTTTAATTGAGTGAATTTATGTCAACATTTCTCAAAAAAAAGGAGGAAAGGAAGGACAAAGGAAGAAGAAAAAGGAGTTACTAGTGTGTCACAGAAGATATACCATCACACAAAAAATAATAATTTTTAAAACATTACCTCAATCCTAGAGGGAAACAAAAATGATTCCATCAAATTGTGCAGAGAACTGTGTAAAGCTTGAGAAGTGACTCAAAAGCAAGACAGATTTGAATTTCATCAAATCAGAAATGGCACAGTAATTAATAGAACCTGCAAAGAACTTGTTCATGTAACCTGTGTTTAAAGGGAGTGCAGTATTAATAATGTAAGTCTGAAGTTTCTTGCCAGTTAGTTGGATATTAATAGGTTTTTAATCCTTTAGGTTAAACTAGTCTTGAAATAATTGACCACAGATTTAGAAAGAATAATACTCTCTTGGAGTTCTTATGAAAAAAGAGGAAATGGATTGATGGTCCTCACTACTAGTTACTAGTTTACCCTCTTTCCTTTCCACTGATCACTTTAGATTATCTCATGGAGGCTGTTTTCTCTTCCTTCCAGAAGAGATACAGAGGCAATGTTAAATTTCTTTTATGTAACTATTTGCTCTAGACTTAAACAGTTGAAGGTACATTATTTTGTTACTAAATATGATCGTTAGCTTTGACTGCTGACCCTATATCTCCAACAAGCTAACAGTTCTAATAGCTCTACTAGCAAAATAGCATTTATTATTGATAAAGGATAAATAAGAGGAAGGAAACACAAGAACAAACTTATGGGTTTGAGTTCCATACTCTATAGTTAAGACTGAAGGGTTTTAATAATAAACAATAGCTTATATTAAATAAATATGTGTGGCTGAGATGGCAATTCTGTATGTTTAAACCAATTCCCTAGTGGTGGTGAAGATTATTTTTATTTTCTTTTTGTTGTTTAAATATATTTTGAGTATTTTCTTTTGCTAATTAAGGATTTTTAAAGGTCAACTATTAAGGTAGAGAGTATTCTACTTATAAGCATACCTTGGAGACATTGTGGGTTCGGTTCCAGACCACTGCAAAAAGCAAATATCGCAATAAAGCGAGACACACACATTTTTTTGTTTGTTTGTTTCCCGGTGCATATAAAAGTTATGTTTACACTATATTGCAACCTACTAAGTTTGTAATAGCATTGTTTCTAAAAAAATGTGCATACCTCATTAAAAAATACTTTATTGCTAAAACATGTTAACCATAATCTCAGCCTTCAGTGAAGAAGGTGGAGAGTATTCACTATATGTCTACTATATTTAGGATTCTATTATATCTATTTTGGTTCCACTTTTTGGGGAGGACCATTGACAATTATGGAAAATTCATAAAAATTCAGATACAGTTGTATTTTTCCAGTATCCAGTATAATTTGAGAGTCCTCCTGCATTTTAAGGACTCAAGAGATCAAGAGGTTAACTTTCTTTTTCAACTATATATTCAATATTTTTAAACAAATTTTCCTTGAGCTACTCAAGAGGAATCTAGACACAGAAAGTAAGAAATAAAGATTGGCACTTACATGATCCTGGCCTGTATTTTACTGAAAACTTACAGTGCATACTTCGGTGAGCTCTGCTTTCTAATTGTCACAGAAATGCAGAGCTGTACTTTACCTGGGATTTGCTTTGAAAAAACTATAACAGCAAGGGAGTGAATGAATTTTATGGAACAATAAAAGACCAAAAGATGAAAATGCATTAAAAATCAGAAATAGTTATTATACTCCCTAGGACATTAAAAAGTTAAATTGAAACCTTTTATTGGAAGAACATAAATTGGAAAATATCTCCTGCTGTCAAATACGTGATGCCACATCTGCCTAACTTCACTGTCCTTTAGTCTTTTTATTATTTTCATTTACATATGTTTAAAAATATTGAATATATGGTTGAAAAAGAAAATTAACCTTTTGATCTCGAGACCTTAAAATGCAGGAGGATGCTCAAATTATACTGGATACTGGATACTATATCTGAATTTTCATGAATTTGCTATAATGGTCAAAGGTCCTCCCAAAAAAGTGGAACCAAAATAGATATACATAGAATCCTGAATATAATAGATATACAGTATTCTGAAGAATCCCATATCAAAGGTTCTAGTAGTTTCCCCAAAAAAGGCTTTTAGTTCAGTATATGTAGTTAGAAACAAAATATCTATCTATTCATTATTTTAACACATATAGAGTTATGGATATAGATGATAAATATATATTTCAAAAGTAACTGTGGAAATATATTTTAAATTTTAAATTGAATCAGATTTTATGTTTGTTCTGGTCTGGTTGTAATTCTAACCCTAAAACATATCTGAAGCTGCAAAGTTCCTTTTAAGAGTGCCTAGCTTCACAAAGTTCAGCCCCTAAAATCCCATCACGTGGGTCTTTTCCCTCATAGTCAGTCATTTAAAAGATGGCATCCTTTCTGGGCATGTCCTGCTGATGCAAAATGTAGTTCTGTCCTGTACAATGTAATGCCTTCAACCTGTATTTGAAAGCAGAAATGAGGGAGTAAAGGGTGGGATGCTGCATTCGTAATTGAGAACTAGCTTGGGGCAGAGTATAAATTCAGTAACTTAAAGTTTTTTAACCCCCTACTTATACCTTTAGCCCAGCATCTGCTGCTTTTGGTTGGTTAGAGCGAGATTCATCTCTGATTTAAAGTTTTAGAGAACAGCTCTCCTATCCCACTCCCCCGTCCCAAAAAACGGGTGAAGGAGCAGATGACTTTCACAAAGAAATTTTAAAAATGATATAAAGTTAGTAAGAAGATTTAACAGTCACCACTCTATAGAGAAAAGCAGCAGAAATGCCCCTAGGCTTCTGTTTATCGCTCTGGGGTTTCCCACCAACAAACATGTAATCAAAGGGGTGAAACATCCCCTTCAGAAGTGGCCCAGGGAAAATGACTTTGATATGGAAGAGAAATGTGAGTAACCTAAAGGGAAGAAAAGTCAAAGATTTTAATATGGGCTAAATGCTTTCCCTGGTAAGCAGAATACCTTTAAAAAAACACAAAACAACTGAGCTTTTATCGTTAAAAAATATAAAAATTACAGGAAAAATATAACAAACACCAATGTACACTTCACTCAGATTTAGTACAAGTTGACAGTATGCCATATTTACTTCAAAATAAAATTTTTCAAAATAAATAATACATTAGACTTCTGTTTCCAACAGTATGTGTGATAGATACCCTGATGAGCCAGGCTGTTGGAAACACCTGAACACACTAGATAAAATATTTTAAAAACATCTTTATAAATGCATGATGAGCTGGCAAGACACTAAGGAATATTTCAAGGCAAAAAAAAAAAAGACTAAAGTAGAGAGGTAAGCAAACACTCGGGGTAATTCAGCCTAGGGACATATGTTGAACCCTAGGGTCTATAAACCTCCATTTGGATGGCTAAATGGAGCTCCCATATGAAATTGGGGCCCCAAAATGCTACAGTGTCAATGTCATGTACAGCAGAAGTACTACTTAGACATTTTTTTATAGCCTCAAAATGCTTAAATGAGGCAGAGAATCCATGAATGCCATTCATCATATTAACCATTAAAGGAGAAAAAATAATTTTTAAAAAATGCAGATCAAGAGCCCAAATAAATTCAACATTCTTTTGTGATTAAAAATGCATATTCTTGACAAACATGGAATAGAAAAGAACTTCTGCTGCCTGAGAGAGTATCTACCAAAAAGCCAGAGAAAAACTAATGTTCTTAGAAAGAAACATTGAAAGTTTTCCCTTGTGAGTAGGAAAAAGGCAAAGATGCCCACTACCACCACCTCTATTTGACATTATGGTGTAAGTCCTGGTCAGCAGACTAAGAGAACAGAAAGAAATAGGAAGGGAGGGGAAGGAGAAAAATTGCCATTATTCACAGCTGATGATTGTGTATATAGAAAATCCAAAAGAATACTCTGATAAATTATCAGAATTTAATAAAAAGTAACTGAATACCAAAGCAAAGTAGCAGGACACCAAGAGAACAAAAATCAATTATCTATATATTACAGCACACTTAGAAATTGTGCTGTAATACACAGCATTTAGTTTCCCCAAATATCAAGTCTCAAGGAATAAATTAAACAAATGATTTTAAAAACCTCTATGGAAGAAAATAATAAAACATTATTGACAGACATCCAAGAAGAACTAAACAAATGAAAAGATATAACATATTCAGGAACCAGAAGCCTCAATATTATAAAGATATCAACTTCATCAAAATCATTCTATAGTTTTATAATAATTACAAACAAAATGTCACTTTTAAAAAATTTTGGGTCTCAAACTGATTTTGAAATGCTATGGAAGATCAAAATACAAGGACTGGGACTTCTCTCATGGTGTAGTGGTTAAGAATCCGCTTGCCAATGCAGGGGACACAGGTTCGAGACCTGATCCAGGAAGATCCCACATGCTGCGGAGCAAATAAGCCCATGTGCCACAACTACTGAAGCCCACACGCCTAGAGCCACACGCCTAGTGCCACAACAAGAGAAGCCACCACAATGAGAAGCCCGCACACCGCAATGAAGAATAGCCCCCACTCACTGCAAGTAGAGAAAGCCCGCACACAGCAACAAAGACCCAATGCAGCCGAAAATAAATAAATAAATGTATTTAAAAAAAAAATACCAGGACTACCTGGAAAACTCCTGAAGAGTAATAAGGCCTGGAACTTATCTTAACAGATATCAGAACTTATTACAGCACTATAGCTACTGAGAGAATATGATATTGGCAAGATATAGACAAATAGCCCAAGTGAACCAGAATAGAATCAATTAAACACATATGTTTATATGTAACATACAATAGATGCGTGAATATATATTTGACTTATGACAGTGATGGCACTGCAAATTATTGAGACGGTGGAAGGAATACTTTACAGTAAAGAGCATTGGTACAACTGGGTATAATATATGGGAAAAATGAAATTGGACCCTTACCACACACCAGACTCCCAAATCAATTATAACACCTCTAGAAGACAATATAAGAAAATATCTAAAGATATAAACACTTACTAAATAAAACTATATGTAAAATATAAATGAAACATTGATAGGGCATATTAAAATATTAATCTTCTCATCAAATTACTGTGAAGTGATAAGCCACAAAAAAGGAAAACATACTTACATACAGCTTATAGGAAATTAGCCTGAAGAATATAATTTTTAACTCCTATAAATCAATAAAGGAAACACAGACATTCATATAAACTCAATAAAAATAATCTAAAGACAGAACATGTATTTCACAGTTTCAAGATAAAGTCAATGTAACTACATAATAATAGGTGATATGACCCTGTCAAGGACTCAGTCACTACTAAAACAGGCATCTTGTCAAGCACCTACCACGTACAATTCATTAACCATAACATTTTGTTCAGAAGGATGTCAGTGGTCTCAAAGTTGTTCAAATAGCTTGCAGTCAGTACTAGACAGAGTAAAAAGTACATAAGCTTTGGAGCCAATAGAAATGGCTTTGAATCAGAACCTGCCTCTTACTATTTATGTGATCAAAAGCAAGTGATTTGACCTCTCTGAATCTAGTTTCTATGAATATTAAGTGGAGATAACAGCAACTAGCTTTCAGGGTTACTGTGAAGACCCAACAAGCTGATGTATGCAAGTTACCTGCTGTATATTAAGTGCTCATAAAAGTGACAGTGAGAGCACCTGTGGGAGCTGGCACTGTCAGAGTTGCCCTTTAGCTCACAGTGTGGTAATCAGTTTACTGCCTTTCTTTGTCAAGGTGATAGAAGTAGTGCCTTTTTTCAAGTTCAGGGAGCACCTATCAGTGTTCCATATATCCAGTAAGAGAGCATTTTCTTCTCTCTAGATTGCAAAAATTCAGCAGGCGTGTTTCAATATATGAGGAAACAATAGCACTGTCTCTCCTCCTGGGGACTGTGAAGGATCACATACTTCTTGGGAGAAAACGATAATGGAAAGAATAACAGCACTATGGACCTTGGGATTAGGGCTCCTCAGGGACAGCTCACTCGTTTCCACTGGAAAAGTCTATGCTTTCACACCTGAGTTGACAGCAGAGCTTGGGAATTGACTAGCACTACAGCTGAGGTGAGGCCAAAGAAAAATAACTATTTTCTGTGAGAAAACACCCAAAGGTGTTCCTAGGGAGGCAGCAAACTAGCAATAATATTACCTGCTTTGGAGGTCTTCAAAGATATACACTGCATAGATAGCCACATCCACAAAAGGGCAGACAGAAGAAGCAAGAACTACAATCCTGCAGCCTGTGGAACAAAAACCACATTCACAGAAAGATAGACAAGATGAAAAGGCAGAGGGCTATGTAGCAGATGAAGGAACAAGATAAACCCCCAGAAAAACAACTAAATGAAGTGGAGATAGGCAACCTTCCAGAAAAAGAATTCAGAATAATGATAGTGAAGATGATCCAGGACCTTGGAAAAGAATGGAGGCAAAGATTGAGAAGATGCAAGAAATGTTTAACAAAGACCTAGAAGAAGAATTAAAGAACAAACCAACAGAGACGAACAATACAATAAATGAAATGAAATGAAAACTACACTAGAAGGAATCAATAGCAGAATAACTGAGGCAAAAGAACGGATAATGACCTGGAAGACAGAATGGTGGAATTCACTGCTGCGGAACAGAATAAAGAGAAAAGAAATGAACACAGCCTAAGAGACCTCTGGGACAACATTAAATGCAACAACATTAGCATTATAGGGGTCCCAGAAGTAGAAGAGAGACAGAAAGGACCAGAGAATATATTTGAAGAGATTATAGTAGAAAACTTCCCTAACATGGGAAAGGAAATAGCCACCCAAGTCCAGGAAGTGCAGAGAGTCCCAGGCAGCATAAACCCAAAGAGAAACACACTGAGACACACAATAATCAAACTGACAAAATTAAAGACAAAGAAAAATTACTGAAAGCAAAAAGGGAAAAATGACAAATAACATACAAGGGAACTCCCATAAGGTTAACAGCTGATTTCTCAGCAGAAACTCTACAAGCCAGAAGGGAGTGGCATGATATATTTAAAGTGATGAAAGGGAAGAATCTACAACCAAGATTTCTCTACCAGGCAAAGATCTCATTCAGATTCAACAGAGTAATCAAAAGCTTTACAGACAAGCAAAATCTAAGAGAATTCAGCACCACCAAACCAGCTCTACAACAAATACTAAAGGAACTTCTCTAAGTGGGAAACACAAGAGAAGAAAAAGACCTATAATAAACCCATGACAATTAAGAAGATGGTAATAGGAACATACATATTGATAATTACCTTAAACATGAATGGATTAAATGCTCCAACCAAAAGACATAGGCTCACTGAATGGATACAAAAACAAGATCCATATATATGCTGTCTACAAGAGACCCACTTCAGACCAAGGGACACATTCAGACTGGAAGTGAGGGGATGGAGAAAGATATTCCATGCAAATGGAAATTAAAAAAAAAGCTGGAATAGCAATACTCATATCAGATAAAACAGACTTTAAAATAAAGAATGTTACAAGAGACAAGGAAGGACACTACATGATGATCAAGGGATCAATCCAAGAAGAAGATATAACGATACATAAGGGAACTGCTAACAGCTCTAAAAGAGGAAATCAACAATAACACAGTAATAGCGGGGGACTTTAACACCTCACTTACACCAATGGACAGATCATCCAGACAGAAAATTAATAAGGAAACACAAGCTTTAAATGACACAATAGACCAGACAGATTTAATTGATATTTATAGGACATTCCATCCAAAACCAGCAGATTACACTTTCTTCTCAAGTGCACACGGAACATTCTCCAGGATAGATCACATCTTGGGTCACAAATCAAGTCTCAGAATTGAAATCATATCAAGCATCTTTTCTGACCACAGCACTGTGAAATTAGAAATCAATTACAGGGAAAAAGAAACCCATAAAAAACACAAACACATGGAGGCTAAACAATACGTTACTAAATAACCAAGAGATCACTGAAGAAATCAAAGAGGAAATCAAAAAACACCTAGAGACAAATGACAATGAAAACGCGACGACCCAAAACCTATGGGATGCAGCAAAAGCAGTTCTAAGAGGGAAGTTTATAGCAAAACAAGCCTACCTCAAGAAACAAGAAAAATCTCAAATAAACACTCTAACCTTACACCTAAAGGAACTAGAGAAAGAAGAACAAACAAAACCCAAAGTTAGTAGAAGGAACGATATCATAAAGGTCAGAGCAGAAATAAATGAAATAGAAACAAATAAAACAATAGCAAAGATCAATAAAACTAAAAGAAAAAATAAAAAGATACACACTGCATCCCTGAGATAATAAGGACACCTCTTGTTTAACCTACAAGAGGACATTTTTGTTGGTGATATAGAGTCATGTGGAGAAAGGATCAATGTGGTTTTCTCTGAGGTGCTGTATGAAGGGCAGAGAGGAAGTCTGAAAGGCTTACTAACATAAAAGTCAAGGTAAGTGAATTACATTGTGTAACCAAGACTTGTAAATACAAACCCCTAAGATGAGAAGAAAGGAGGACAAAGCAGGCTCAGCTCCTCAGACCTGCCTCTAGGGAGAAAGCCAGAGCAGCAGCAGCAGCAGTCTGGCGGTGTGAGGATGGTGTGGCATCCTCAAAGAGATAAGAGATGCTAAAGGAAATGAATGACTTCCTGGGTGTAGACCAGGGCCTTTGGGCATCATGAAATCCTGTGCTATTTCCTCATAGGGAATATCCTTAGTTGAGGCCACCAAGTGCAGGAGAGAAACGATCTTTCAGAACAGCAGGTTAACCTGGCAAGTCCCTAAGGAAGGCTTAGTGGTGTTCGATCACTGAACTGGAGAGAATCCTAAATGTGAGGTTGCAGTTTCAAATGTGTAAAGGTGGTTTCAAGATAATGAGGAAGAAAATATTCAGAACAAATTGGAGGCTTTAAGTCAACCTCACAATTGAGATTCAAATAAAGACACTGAGAGGTAATATACAAATGAGTCTGCAGTCATCTGGATGAAAATCTAGAGGAACGGTACGTAGAACGCTGAGCAGAAAGGGCTGCAGCTACTGTTGCTTCTGCAGTCACTGCTTCTTCTCCACCTCCTCCTTCACCCCCTTCCCACTCCCAGAAGGTGGGATGCTGCCTTTGTCTCCGGCTCCGGGCTGAGTACTTTACCTGTGTCAGCCCTTTAAATCCTTAGTATAACCCTATGAGGGTTAGAATCCCAGCTTTGCCAACTGCTAGCAGTGTAAATTAGAGCAAGTTATTCCAACTCTCTCAGCCGCCGTCTCATCATGTATAACACACGGGTGATGATAATCCTACTCACTGGGTTATAATAAGCACTACATAAAATAAGCATAAGAGCTCAATTAAATGAAAACTTTTATTAATGTTCCCACTAGGTCTGTTCCCTTGATCCAAGTTTCTTGTTCAGAATTTCTATTCCTTTTGTTACTTGCATATGGCTTTAAAGAGGGACACATAGCCTGTATTTTTTTTATGAGAAGATTTAACAAGTCACAGCACAGATTTCTTACAGCCTGTAACACTGAGCCAGACCTACCGAAGATGAAATAAAGAGCCTGGGATAATGAGCGGAGAAAAATCTTACAAAATTGTGCTGGGAATCCACTATCTTGAAGCTTACATGTGTATGAGCGGATAAGAAGGTAAGTCTTACAGGCTACTCAGTAATAGTTTCTTTTTGTAAAAGGTAACTATAAAACCCATTTATGAAACATATATTATGCCTCATTCAGATGCCAACTCTAAATAGTGCATTCAATTTGATTCTACGCTTCAGCAGGTAAGAAGAAAGCGCCAGACACAAATCTCAGCCTCAGTTTTGCACATACCAAGCTGGCAACAAATTTTTTAATCAAACTGACAAGAGCACTTTAAAACTAACTCATCACTCTAGACTCCTATTTTCTTTTACTGACTCAAACTGACACGGGATATGAAAATAATTATCTAGGTTATGTCCAAGTACAAAAACAATTTTCTTTTTTTTTTTCACTGCAGCTCCCATCAAGGGCTTCTTTTCTTTTTTTTCAACATCTTTATTAGAGTATAATTGGTTTACAATGTTGCGTTAGTTGCTGCTGTACAACATGGTGAATCAATTATATGTATATATATATATCCCCATATCCCCTCCCTCTTGCGTCTCCCTCCCACCTTCCCTATCCCACCCCTCTAGGTGGTCACAAAGCACCAAGCTGATCTCCCTGTGCTATGCGGCTGCTTCCCACTAGCTATCTATTTTACGTTTGGCAGTGTATATATTTCAATGTGACTCTCTCACTTCAATCCAGCTTACCCTTCTCCCTCCACGTGTCCTCAAGTCCATTCTCTACATCTGGGTCTTTATTCCTGTCCTGCCCCCAGGTTCTTCAGAACCATTTTTATTTTAAGATTCCATATATACGTGTTAACATAAGATATTTGTTTTCCTCTTTCTGACTTACTTCACTCTGTATGACAGACTCTAGGTCCATCCACCTCACTACAAATAACTCATTTCTTTTTATGGCTGAGTAATATTCCATTGTATATATGTGCCATATCTTCTTTAACCATTCATCTGCTGATGGACACGTAGATTGCTTCCATGTCCTGGCTACTGTAAATAGAGCTGTAATGAACATTGTGGTACATGACTCTTTGAATTATGGTTTTCTCAGGGTATATGCCCAGTAGCGGGATTGCTGGGTCGTATGGTAGTTCTATTTTTAGTTTTTTAAGGAACCTCCATACTGTTCTCCATAGTGGTTGTATCACTTTGCATTCCCACCAACAGTGCAAGAGGGTTCCCTTTTCTCCACACCCTCTCCAGCATTTATTGTTTGTAGATTTTTTGATGATGCCCATTCTGACTGGTGGGAGGTGATGCCTCATTGTGGTTTTGATTTGCATTTCTCCAATGATTAGTGATGTTGAGCACCACTTCATGTGCTTGTTTTCAATCTGTGTATCTTCTTTGGAGAAATGTCTATTTAGGTCTTCTGCCCACTTTTGGATTGGGTTGTTTTTTGATATTGAGCTGCTTGTAATTTTGGAGATTAATCCTTTGTCAGTTCCTTCATTTGCAATTATTTTCTGTATTCTGAGGGTTGTCTTTTCGTCTTGTTTATGGTTTCCTTTGCAGTGCAAAAGCTATGAAGTTTCATTAGGTCCCATTTGTTTATTTTTGTTTTTATTTCCCTTTCTCTAGGAGGTGGGTCAAAAAGGATCTTGCTGTGATTTATGTCATGGAGTGTTTTGCCTATGTTTTCCTCTAGGAGTTTGATAGTGTCTGGCCTTACATTCAGGTCTTTAATCCATTTTGAGTTTATTTTTGTGTATGGTATTAGGGAGTGTTCTAATTTCATTCTTTTACATGTAGCTGTCCAGTTTTCCCAGCACCACTTACTGAAGAGGCTTTCTCTCTTGTATATTTTTGCCTCCTTTATCAAAGATAAGGTGACCATATGTGCATGGGTTTATCTCCAGGTTTTCTATCCTGTTCCATTGATCTATATTTGTTTTTGTGCCAGTACCATACTGCCTTGATTACTGTAGCTTGTAGTATAGTCTGAAGTCAGGGAACCTGATTCCTACAGCTTTTTTCCTTCTCAAGATTGCTTTGACTATTCAGGGTCTTTTGTGTTTCCATACAAACTGTGAAAATTTTTGTTCTAGTTCTGTGGAAAATGCCATTGGTAGTTTGATAGGGATTGCACTGAATCTTTAGATTGCTTGGGGTAGTATAGTCATTTTCACAGTGTTGATTCTTTTAAGAACATGGTATATCTCTCCATCTGTTTGTATCATCTTTAACTTCTTTCATCAGTGTCTTATAGTTTGCTGCATACAGGTCTTTCATCTCCTCATGTAGGTTTGTTCCTAGGTATTTTATTCTTTTTGTTGCAATGGTAAATGGGAGTGTTTCCTTAATTTCTCCTTCAGATTTTTCATCATTAGTGTATAGGGATGCAAGAGATCTCTGTGCATTAATTTTGTATCCTGCTACTTTACCAAATTCACTGATTAGCTCTAGTAGATTTCTGATGGCATCTCCAGGATATGCATAGTGTCATATCATATGCAAGCAGTGACAGTTTTACTTCTTCTTTTCTGATTTGGATTCATTTCTTTTTCTTCTCTGACTGCTGTGGCTAAAACTTCCGTAACTATGTTGAATAAGAGTGGTGGGAGTGGGCAACCTTGTCTTCATCCTGATCTTACTGGAAATGGTTCCAGTTTTTCACCATTGAGAACGATTCTGGCTGTGGGTTTGTCATATATGGCCTTTATTATGTTAAGGTAAGTTCCCTCTACGCCTACTTTCTGTAGGGTTTTTTTTTTTTTTTTATCATAAATGGCTGTTGAATTTTGTTGAAAGCTTTTTCTGCATCTATTGAGATGATCATATGGTTTTTATTCTTCAGTTTGTTAATATGGTTTATCACATTGATTGATTAGCATATACTGAAGAATCCTTGCATTCCTGGGATAAACCCCACGTGATCATGGTGTATGATCCTTTTAATGTGCTGTTGGATCCTATTTGCTAGTATGTTGTTGAGGATTTCTGCATCTATGTTCATCAGTGATATTGGCCTGTTGTTTTCTTTTTTTGTGACATCTTTGTCTGGTTTTGGTATCAGGGTGATGGTGGCCTCGTAGAATGAGTTTGGGAGTGTTCCTCCCTCTGCTATATTTTGGAAGAGTTTGAGAAAGACGGGTGTTAGCTCTTCTCTAAATGTTTGATAGAATTCGCCTGTGAGGCCATCTGGTCCTGAGCTATTGTTCATTGGAAGAATTTTAATCACAGTTTCAATTTCAGAGGTTGTGACTGGTCTGTTTGCATTTTCTATTTCCTCCTGGCTCAGTCTCTGAAGGTTGGGCTTTTCTAATAATTTGTCTATTTCTTCCAGGTTGTCCATTTTATTGGCATATAGTTGCTTGTAGTAATCTCATGATCCTTTGTATTTCTGCAGTGACAGTTTTTACTTCTTTTTCATTCCTAATTCTGTTGATTTGAGTCTTTCCCCTTTTTTTCTTGATGAGTCTGGCTAAAGGTTAATCAATTTTGTTTACTCAGATAACCAGCTTTTGGTTTTATTATCTTTGCTATGGTTTTGTTCATTTCCTTTTCATTTATTTCCGATCTGATCTTTATGATTTCTTTCCTCTGCTAACTTTCGGGTTTTTTTGCTCTTCTTTCTCTAGTTCATTTAGATTAGATTGTTTACTTTAGCTTTTTCTTGCTTCTTGAGGTAGGATTGTATTGCTATAAACTTCCCTCCTAGAACTGTTTTTGCTGCGTCCCATAGGTTTTGGATCATCGTGTTTTCACTATCATTTGTTTCAAGGTATTTTTTGATTTCCTCTTTGATTCCTTCAATTTCTTCAGTGATCTCTTGGTGTTTTAGTAATGTTTAGCCTCCATGTGTTTGTATTTTTTACAGATTTTTTCTGTAATTGATATCTAGTCTCATAGCATTGTGGTCGGAAAAGATACTTGATACAATTTCAATTTTCTTAAATTTACCAAGGCTTGATTTGTGACCCAAGATATGACCTATCCTGGAGAATGTTCCATGGGCACTTGAGAAGAAAGTGTATTCTGTTGTTTGGGGATGGAATGTCCTATAAATATCAATTAAGTCCATCTTGTTTAATGTATCATTTAAAGCTTGTGTTTCCTTGTTTATTTTCATCTTGGATGATCTGTCCATTGGTGAAAGTGGGGTGTTAAAGTCCCCTACTATGATTGTGTTACTGTCAATTTCCGTTTTTATGGCTGTTAGCATTTGCCTTATGTATTGAGGTGCTCCTATGTTGGGTGTATAAATATTTACAATTGTTATATCTTCTTCTTGGATTGATCCCTTGATCATTAGGTAGTGTCCTTCTTTGTCTCTTGTAATAGTTTTTACCTTAAAGTCTATTTTGTCTGATATGAGAATTGCTACTCCAGCTTTCTTTTGATTTCTATTTACATGGAATATCTTTTTCCATCCTCTCACTTTCAGTCTGTATGTATCCCTAGGTCTGAAGTGGGTCTCTTGTAGACAGCATATATATGGGTCTTGTTTTTGTATCCATTCAGCCAGTCTATGTCTTTTGGTTGAAGCATTTAATCCATTTACACTTAAGGTAATTATCGATATGTATGTTCCTATTACCATTTTCTTAATTGTTTTGGGTTTGTTATTGTAGGTCTTTTCCTTCTCATGTGTTTCCTGCCTAGAGAAGTTCCTTTAGCATTTGTTGTAAAGCTGGGTTGGTGGTGCTGTATTCTCTTAGCTTTTGCTTATCTGTAAAGGTTTTAATTTCTGCATCAAATCTGAATGAGATCCTTGCTGGGTAGAGTAATCTTGGTTGTAGGTTCTCCCCTTTCATCACTTTCAATATGTCCTGCCACTCCCTTCTGGCTTGCAGAGTTTCTGCTGAAAGATCAGCTGTTAACCTTATGGGGATTCTCTTGTATGTTACCTGTTGCTTTTCCCTTGCAGCTTTTAATATTTTTTCTTTTTATTTAATTTTTGATCATTTGATTAATATGTGTCTTGGTGTGATTCTCCTTGGATTTATCCTTTATCAGACTCTCTGTGCTTCCTGGACTTGATTGACTATTTCCTTTCCCATGTTAGGGAAGTTTTCAACTAAAATCTCTTCAAATATTTTCTCAGTCCCTTTCTTTTTCTCTTCTTCTTCTGGGACCCCTATAATTCGAATGTTGGTGCATTTAATGTTGTTCCAGAGGTCTCTGAGACTGTCCTCAATTCTTTTCATTCTTTTTTCTTTATTCTGCTCTGTGGTAGTTATTTCCACTATTTTATGTTTCAGGTCACTTATCCCTTCTTCTACCTCAGTTATTCTGCTATTGATTCCTTCTAGAGAACTTTTAATTTAATTTATTGTGTTGTTAATCACTGTTTGTTTGCCCTTAGTTCTTCTCGGTCCTTGTTACATGTTTCTTGTATTTTTTCCATTCTGTTTCCAAGAGTTTGGATCATCTTTACTATCATTACTCTGAATTCTTTTTCAGGTAGACTGCCTATTTCCTCTTCATTTGTTTGGTCTGGTGGGTTTTTACTTTGCTCCTTCATCTGCTGCATATTTCTCTGTCTTCTCATTTTGCTTAATTTACTGTGTTTGGGGTCTCCTTTTCACAGGCTGCACGTTCATAGTTCCCATTATTTTTGGTGTCTGCCCCCAGTGGGTAAGTTTGGTTCAGTGGGTTGTGTAGGCTTCCTGGTGGAGGAGACTGGTGCCTGCGTTCTGGTGGATGAGGCTGGATCTTGTCTTTCTGGTGGGCAGGACTGTGTCTGGTGGTGTGTTTTGGGGTGTCTGTGAAATTATTATGATTTTAGGCAGCCTCTCTGCTAATGGGTGGTGTTGTGTTCCTGTCTTGCTAGTTGTTTGGCATGGGGTGTCCAACACTGGAGCTTGCCGGTCATTCAGTGGAGCTGGGTCTTAGCGTTGAGACAGAGATCTCTGAGAGAGCTCTCACCAATTGATATTACGAGGGGCCAGGAGGTCTCTGGTTGTCCAATGTCCTGAGCTCAGCTCTCCCACCTCAGAGGCTCAGGCCTGACACCGGTCCTGAGCACCAAGACCCTGTCAGCCAAGTCTACATGAATGTAGACATTTCAGAATCAGAGCTAAAGTGTAATCATACAAGCCTTCTGAGAGAAAAAAATTAGGTCACATCCAAAAGATCAGGAAGCAGAAAAACCTCTGACTTCTCAAATAGCAGTTCTGAAATTAATTAATCTCTGTGTCCTCCATAAAAGGGTAGATATAAGAACTGGAATAGATTATCTTGACCTCACTATCAATTATAACCTGCCTTAGGAATCTGTTCAAAAGGTGATTTCTCCTGTTTCTCTCTTTTTTAAAAACAATGGAAAACTTCCCACTGTTAATATGTAGCAAAAAGAGGAGGGAAAAAAAAATCTGGTCTGCCCTCTCTGGCTGTTGCTACCTTGCAGTTTATGACCCCAGAACAATTTTCAACCTCAGTTGAGGCATTTGAGAAGAAATTACATATATGTACATTTATATACACACATGCACTTATGTATACACAGAGACACACATATTCTGTCCAATTCTAGACCTAGGTGTCTGATTAACCTAAGAGAGAAAACTGCATTGTTGTGGCAGGTAATCTGGAGGTCACTTCAAACAGCCCATGACAACGGAAGTGTGAAGAGGAAAAAATTAATGCCACAGCTCTTATAGAAGTCCTACCAGTGTCTTCTTACCCAGTCATCCCAGGAAAATGAAAATAATCTCTCCTTCCATACTTTCAAAGTATTTCCAAAGAAGAAGGAAACTGAAGATGTTAAGGAAATAGGAAGTCTTGAGTCTAGTTCAGTATATTGATGGTGCGGAAGGCAAGATCATGGCATTTATATTCCTTCTCTGTGTGTACAATTCCCACACTCTCACATCTGGCCACAAAGTTAAGCATATAATTTTGGTGGATTCACTGATTTCGGTTGAAAATCCCTGCTCTACAGGAAAGAACACAAAATAGATTTATCATATACCTGTAATTTATTAATAGAATTATCCACATAGGGAATGGACACACAATTTCCACACCTAAGACAGACAGAACTTCAACTATATTAAAAAGATATTATAGTACTTCTCAAATTATAGATTTTTTCATATTTCTACCTTTTGAATGGGTGTTTGGACCTTAGAATGTATATTTCTCTATAGAACAATGGCATAAATGGTATTTTAACTCCCAGACTCAACCTCCATACTCCAATTTTACCCATTCAATAGTCTAAACCTTAATGCTGTTAAAACTATCAAAATACCAAATTCAGGCAAATAATGACTGAATTACATAAAAATAATGGAGAGGAGAGTGGGATAAAAAGGATAAAAGAGAATGCAGAAGAAGTTGTTTTTCTTCTTTTGGGGTCAAAAACTTTTCTGTAGACAGCTATGCAGCATTTCATCTCCTTTTATCCATTGAGAACTAGGATCACAAGATTACTTACAGACTCATACAATGAATATATTCATATAAATTTGTCTCAATTTGTCTCTATCCCTAATACCTCGCAAGTGGCTTCCCTTCCCTTTCTGTAAATGAAAACTCTCTTCTCCTTTAGTGCAAACAGGGTCAGCCAGCAATCTGATTAAATATGTTGACATGATGAATAAATGATTAAACTTCCAGACTCTGAAATAACTGTATGGTTAAGCAATTTGTTAATCCTGAGAATATCTAACTGTTAGAAATCAATGTACCATGATGACATGTTGGGGAGATAGGAAAGATGTTTTTGGATAATGGAAAAGAGCACAAGGACAAGCAATCATTATCCAAAAGTGTGTGAGAAAGTCACTCTTTAAAGATGGAGCTGGGTTTCAGCAGATATTTTCTTCTCTGCTGACCTTACATATTTCTCTAAATTGTTCCCAGGCTCGTAATATGCAGGCTGCTCAATGAACTATGAGACATTTCTCGAAGTAAGGATGGGCCCTGGGTGAAATGTTCTATTCAGAGGTTTTTAAGTTTCCTTTCATCATCATGAACTTCTTTGGAGGTAACAGCCATAGCTATCGATTGGCACTACAGGGTATCTGATTATCTTCTAAATTTATCTTCAACTTACTTTTCTCCATCTCTGGGGATGCGTAATATAGGGATTATCCCTACATTGGCCTCAGTTGCCATCAACTTGACCTTGGATTATCACACAATTTCTACCTATCCTGTCCTGCCTCATCCTGCCCCTTTTAATCCATTCCCCACATTACAGAGAATGATTTTTTAAATGTATATTAGATGGTGTTACTCTCCACTGTCTAAGCCTGCAATTGCCCTCTACTAATTTCAAAATAAAACCAAACAGCTTAAATGGATTTAAGTCCTTGGACAAGATCCATCTAGCTTCACCCATTCCTCCTTCTTTAAGTCTCTCCCCTTCCACCATCCAATAATTAATGCACCCTATAATTTGAGTTTTTTTTCATTTTTTTGGCATTTGTACTTGCCATGCCTTCTCTTACCTCTGAATTTTCCCCCTTACACCAAGGCTGTCATCACAGCCTTCTATATTCTTTTGCTCTTCTCTCTCAGCTGTCTAAATGTGAGATGACAGGCTATAAAGTAATTTGGGACATATAGGAAAAGTTTTAAAATATAATCTAACTTTTAGAAGAAAATATAGAATAGTTTTATGATATCTGAAAAGGGAAGGATTTCTTAAACAAGATACAAAAAACGTCAAATCACAAGACTGATGTATTAATTAAAATTTAAAACTACATTTAAATAAACATAAAAAACTTTCTGTAGAACAAAAGCTCTTATTAAAGTTCAGAGACAAGCCACAGAGAAGGGGAGGATATATAACTGGCAAGAAATTAGTGTCTAAAAAATAAAAAGAATTCTTACCAATCAACAAGAAAAAGACCCTTGCTCCAAACAAAAATCTAGAGGAAAAAGTATAAAGAATACACATAGGCAATTCACAGACATCCTTCCTTTCCTTTCCTTGACATTATTTACAACATGAGCATCACAAAACATACATATTTACTAACCTCAAATTTAAATGTCAAACATGCGATTTTAAGGTATATTTTTTTATTAAATAGAATCTGTAATTTCCAAATAGGAGAAGTGTTTTGCTTTTATTCTTAACTCTAGTTGTAGGTATAATGTGCACATATTTACCATTGGAAAAAATATATATAGGGAAAATATTGCACCTAAGTGTTCTTTAACCATTTCCATGGTAAGCTTTCTTTTTTGAAGATATCCAATGATCAGTAAGTAGAATAAGAGTACTGGAGAAACAAACTTGACAGACTTCCCTATATTCCTTAAGAGTGCTTGTTTTATAAAGATGTGACTACTCAAGACAGAGGCATAGTTAATCCGTTCTTTCTGTGGAAGAATGTCCACGATGTCAGCTGCTCTGAAAGAGGCATCTTATTTTTCCATGGGAACAAGCTAGTTCTAACATCTCATGTGCTCTGGGCTGCACACATGTGAGACACCACTGCAGCTGAGGTTTTACTTCTAATCCTGGACATCTGTTATCATGGTGGAGGCTACTCCGAAGAATCAAATAACCCAAGCCTAGGGACCAAAGTTCACTTTGGAGCAGGTGTTTTCACAGTGATCAGTCCACGATGGACTTTGTCTCTGGCAGCTGGTGCTCAAAGTCGCAGCATAACTATGGTTTAAACTATACAAACTTGATACTCTTAGCTCACATCATCTCAGGTTCTCTCACTTTGCCCAAATATCCAAGAAAACGCTCATCAAAAATCATAGTGTTTTTGTGTAACTTCTTCCTTCACTCACACTTTGAAAATATCTCTTTTGAAGTAACTGTCTTCTTTGTTTTATGTGACTATATTAAAATAAGTTCTTCTGGACACTACAGGTTTGGAGGACATACTGAAGGAAATCATTACAAGAGTCACTCAAAAAAAATTAAAGGTGGTGAGTGGTCAATCCCTAGTTCAGAAACTTTCCTTCATTCTTTGTAATCTCTAGACCCCTTCTCCCTAAAAACACACACAAAGTAAAAAGACCATAGTTAACTACGCAAATTGTCCCTTAAGGTAGGCTAACTCTTTCTGATTTATATTACCAATAAATTTTATATTTAAAACATGATGCATTCAATTTTTTAAATGGAGGCAGACTACAAATAAAGAACAAATAGTCACAAAAGATATAACTTAGATGCACCCTTCTGTAACTTCTCCAAGCTTGCAATCAAAACTGAAGAAATGAGATTTTCTTCCCCTCTGATTGATGTGCTAAGAGCCAAAAGAAGTAATCTTAAAAAAGAACAATCGATACAATTCTCATGTTCTTTCCATAAGCTTATTACATTTTTAGCACTGCAAAATATTTCAGCAATCACAGTCATTCAAATAAAGTGATGGATAGATAACCAACAAGGACCTACAGTAGAGTACAGGATACTCTACTCAGTACTCTGTGATAACCTATATGAGAAAAGAATCTGAAGAAGAATGAATATGTATATGTATAACTGAATCACTTTGGTGTATAGCTGAAATTAACACAACATTGTAAAGCAACTATATAATCCAATAAAATTTAAATAAAGTGAAAGATAACAGTTTTCAACATTGATATCAATAACATATACATAATATTATGGATACCCAAGGATTTTGCTCTCTCTGAGATGCTCTGAATTTTGTGCAGCTGATAAAAGTTAACAATGTTTTGCCTCTGTCAGTCATGTGAAATAAATCTGAACTATTTTCTCCAAATACTCCATGAGCACTTCTGCTCATGGGCTAATCTCATTTCTTGCTACTTTCTAACAAGGGCTTGACTAATTTAGTGTGACCTGGCAAAGAACAAGTTTAACATTAAGGCATGGAATCAAACTCCAGGATGTGCTCCATGAATGACCAGTTCTTCAATATAATTTAAATTCAGAATGAACTACTGCCTAAATATATGTGCTGTGGAATTGATAAAACGTTAGCAAAAGGGAAGCAGTTAATTTGGTTGGCATGCATTCTAATACAGGACTTTCCTTTTTTTTTTCAGACACGTATTCTTCAGTGAAGCATTAAGGACACTGCACAAAGGAAATAACATCATTTGGAAGCAGAATTTGACCTTACTGTCATGCCCTTGTCTTATAACTGAAAGCACCAGGCCTCTTGATACAGTATATTTTTTTCTGCTAAATCTTAATCTAGACTTCAGGGAGTTAAGATCATTCAGAATGATTAGGACTCAGCCCCAACCAACACACCTAAGCAGCTTTCAGCGTCGACTTCTACCCACTTTCGGATAGAAACCATTTTTATAGACTGAAAACCATTTTTCAGTCTATAAAACTGAAGCCATGTTTATAGACTAGAAACCATTTTTATAGACTAGAAAATGACTCTCTCATTACCAGAAGTTCCACTTTAGCGGTCCGCAGTTAGACACTTGAAGATTGTAAACTACAATATTTCCTAATAGTTCTTTGAATTACATGTGGCTATGTTGCATCTACGGGTGTAACAAAAGTCTCATATCTACCCTGTTCTGCCTGGAAAAATCCTACAATGCAGCCACAATTTAGTTAATTACAATTGCACACATCTTGAGTACCATATGAAAAATTGCTAAAATATGATCTTACATGAAAAACATAAAATAAAATGAATTAAATAATGTGAATCTACCAATAGAAAATAATTGTTAATAATTATCAATAATCATATTTAAAATGGCAGAAGTAATAAACTGTGTTCACATTACTGTACTTGCCAATGCAACTTTAGCTTGTAAACAGTACCTGCCAGTCCGTACAAATGAGTCTTGAATTATGCAAATTTTGAACCACATACCATGTTGGTTCACAATCCAACTTGAGTGAAGTTTTAGATGGGTTCTTCCTACAAAATATGACTACCATGTACTTCTCCCAAGTCATCTCCCACATCACTCTCTGTGACATACGTCGCCAAGAATTAAGTTTCCCTTCTCCAAGTTCTGTGTGCACTTTGCTTCTATAACCTAATATCACATAGATCCTCTCAAACCACACTTGGTGGTTAACATATCTGTAATTGTGTGCTTCTTGAGGGAAGTAACTATGGCTTCCTCATCTTCTCCCAGCACATTGTGTGTAGTCAATCACAATGCAGGCAAGTGCTCCCCACTGTTGGTAATTTTATTTATCATTTAGATACATTGTTTTTATTAATGTTCATTTTTGGAAATGTTACATATGCACAGAAAATAAAATTCAATTGCTGCTTTGAGTACAATCATAAACCATAAATAAGTAACTAGAAACACACATCCAGAAGTTCATTAAAAATCTAAATATACTTTGTCCTAATGAATTTTACACCAAATAGTGTTTTTTTATTGCCTCTATTGAGATATAATCTATACACCATGAAATTCAGCATTTTAAATTGCACAATTCAGTGGGTTTTAGTGTATTCAAAGGGTTGGGCAACGATTCCCACAATCTAACTTTATAACTTTTTCTTCCTACCCAAAAAAAACTAACACTAGTAGTCATTCCTCAGTCTCCACACGCCCATCATTCCAGCCCCGAGCAACAACTAATCCGTTGTTTCTACTGATTTGCCTAATGTGGGCAATTCATATAAAGGGAATCGTACAGTATGCGGTCTTTTGTGACTTGCTTCTTTCACGTACCATATTATTTTCAAGGTTTATCCAGTTTGCAGCTTATATCAGTTCTTTTTTTAATGGCTGAGCAATAGTTTATTGTATGAATAAACCACATTTTGTTTATCCATTCATTAGTTGATAGACTTCGGGATAATTTCCACTTTTGGCTATTATGAATACTGCTGCTACAGACATTCACATAAAGGTTTTTGTGTGTACATATGTTTTCATTTCTCTTGAGTACATACCTAGGAGTGGAGTTGCTGAGGCCAAGATAAATCAACATTTAATATTTAAGGAATTGCCAAATAGGTTTCCAAAGTGGCTGCACCCCTTCACAGTCCCATCATCAACGCTTGAGAGTACCAATTTCTCCACACCCTGCCTAACGCTTGTTATTACCTGTCTGCTTGATTATAGCCAACCTAGTGGGTGTGAAGGAGTAGCTCTGTGGTTTTGATTTGCATTTCCCTAATGACTTGTGATGTTGAGCATCTTTTCATATGCTTATTTGGCCACATGTATTTCTTCTTTGGAAAAATATCTATTCATTCCTTAACCTAGTTTTTAATTGGGTTATTTGTCTTTTGTTATTGAGTTGTAAGAGTTATATATTCTAAATGCAAGTCCCTTATCAGATAGATGATTTTTCTAATGTTTTCTTCCAAAAGGTTTTTGTTCACTTGATTGCTATCATTTGGAGCACAAAATATGTTCATTTTAATGAAGTCAATTTTATCTATTTCTTTTTTCTTTTCACAACTTCTACTTTTGGTGTCATGGCTAAGAAACCACTGGCCAACCCAAGGTCATAAGGTAAATGCATATTTTTCTAAGAATTTTATACTTTCAGCTCACAGTGCCGTCAACCAGGCCAAGATGGCAAACACATGAATTAACCCATGGCACAGTTTCACCAAGATCACATACCTGTAAATATACACGTATTTGCACAAACAAAGCTATAAGTGGCAGAAATATTTAAATTTACTTAAGAACTGATTTTCACAAGCCTGAAGGTAGAGATATGAGTAATGTTTACAACCAGTATGATATAACAGGACTTGTTTTTCCATTTTTTACGGTTTTGATTACTGCTTTCTAATTGTGATGGACAACGTATTTTCCCCCTATGATTCCTTAGTTGGTGGTGAAATAGGAAAGAATTACCCTTCTTATCACCCATAATGGATCATGTGAAGGTTGCTCCTGTTCTAAGTTGATGGACAGAGCCTGGTCTAAACTAGGGATTCTAACAGACTTGGGCTCTACTCCAAACTCTGCCTCCTGTCTGTCCCCAAGCAAAGTACTTACTATCTCTGAATCTGTTTCTTTAACTAAAAAATGAACCCATGAAGCCCATTTTTGATGGTTACTTGTCAGTACTGAAAGAGAGAACATTTAATGCACTCAGCATAAAATCTGTCATTAAGCAGATATTTTATAAAACATGAGTCTTCCTTCCCTCTGAATCCCAATTAAAAGAATCAACATATTTCTATATTTTCCACTATTTCAAAATGAAAACCTTTTGTCTGCTTTTCAGAACTATCTCTGTATAATTGGGTGCAAAATTCTAATATATTCTCACTCATTCAATATCTTTTACTAGGTATAAGCTACTGGACAGGGTTTAAAAAATGTTCTCAACCTCAAGGGCTTTCCCATCTTCCAGGAAAGCCTTAAAGCCTTTATTTAAAAAAGCATAATGTTATCAGTGTCCTAATAGAGACAAGCAAAGCATTTTGGGGTTCAGAAAATGATAAGATTATGCAGATGGGGAAGTCAGAGAAAAATTCCTGGAGGAGCAATTAAAGTGAAACTTGAAAGTTGGTTAGCATTTGGACAGAGTAAAAGAAAACTAGCATAAAAATACGAAGATATGAAAAGAGAGGTAATACTTGAAAAAATAAAGAGAATTCTGACTCCTGATGTGTCTGAAGTATAGGGTATACACAGGAGTAAGATGGATCTAGAGCATAGAGGGCACGGAATGGCAGGTTGAGTTTGACCTTTAATTTGACAGGTGATAATGGGCTAAGCAGAAAAATAACATGTCAAGAAGGCTATCCTAGAAAGCTCATTCTGCCTGCATTATACAAAATGATTTGGATGGGGAAGAGCGGAGGCAGACTGCAGTAGAGAAACAAGTTAGCTGTAATAATATTTCCAATAAGGCCAACACTGTTATGTGCCTCCCACTAGCCACCATCCCTCCAGGGTTCTGCTAACAGAACCCTGATTTTGTTCCAGAATCATGCAAGCAGCAATATATTCAAGGAAAATGGACCCTTACCCAAGGGATGAAAAGAGCGTGCTCTAAGCAAGGATGAGTAAACTTTTACTGTTAATGGCCAGAGAGTAAACATTTTAGGCTTCGCAGGCTGTGATGGTTTCAGTCACAACGCCGCCATCGTAACAGGCAAGAAATGGTAAACGATATATAAATGAATGAACGTAACTGCTCATTAAACTTTATCTATGGATACTGAAATTTGAATTTCATATAATTTTCATGGGTCATTAAATATTATTCCTTTGATTTTTTTTTTAACCATTTAAAAATGTAAAAACCACTCTTAGCTCCTGGCCCATAGAAAATCAGCAACAGGCTGTATTTAGCCCATGGGCCCTAGCTTGCCAACTCCTGATCTAAACCAATCATTGCTGCTCTAAACTGTGCCAGGTATTGTTTAGGGAGCACTTGGGTATGTGGTGTCTTTTTGTTTTTGATAAATTTATTTATTTATTTATTTTTGGCTGCATTGGGTCTTTATTGCTGCGGGCGGGCTTTCTCTAGCTGTGGTGAGCAGGGGCTTCATTGCAGTGCGTGGGCTTCTCATTGCAGGGGCTTCTCTTGTTGTGGAGCATGGGCTCTGGGAGCACGGGCTTCAGTAGTTGTGGCTCATGGGCTCAGTAGTTGTGGCTCACGGGCTTAGTTGCTCCACGGCAATGTGGGATCTTCCCAGACCAGGGCTTGAACCCGTGTCCCCTGCATTGGCAGGCGGATTCTTAACCACTGTGCAACCAGGGAAGCCCTGTGGTGTGGGGTTTTGGGCAGTGATATATAAGGGAAAGTCTGCTGGAGGGTTTCCAGAAAAGATATTCCCATCCAATAAAAACAGATGTGCCAAAAAAGTTAAATCTCTGAAGATGAATTGTTGACAGCTGTGTAAGCAACTTTTTGCATCCATTAGAGGAAGTCCAAGAGCTTTGTGGAGGACCATCCTAACTGATATACCAAGTGAAAGAAATAAGTAGGACTTGAATGAGCACAGAGTAATGGGGCAAGAAAACAGTTGGCTCGAGAGATACTGTTGAAGTGGAATTGGGGTTCCAGTGGCTCCCAGGTTAGGACACAGGCAAGGGAACATGACAAACATTAAAACTAAGTCTCAGATATTTCAGCCTGAATGAAGAGGGGAATGGTGTTACTTTTAAGGAAGAGGAGATGGTTTGAGTAGGAAATGAGTGTGGTCTAGATCTCAGGGAGGCAGCAAGAGATGAATAAAAAAGACAGTTGGATGATAGCAAGAGCTCTGCTGAGTCAAGCTTGCTGGAATGTGCAAGAGATCATGTCACCTTAGTTCTTACCAAGAGCGCTTTTCAGCTCCTGGAGGTGCTAATAAAACCATGACAGGCAGTGGTCACACATTCCATGTGACAGGATCAGCCTGCACATTCCCCCAAACAGAATCTCATCAACAGATATTAGTACGGCTGGGCCTTGGGCTGATCCTGCGCCTTGAAAGTGCGGCTGCCTCATGGGTGTGTCACACCAGGGAGCCCTGAGAAAGACGCAGCTTCTGTCCCTTCATTCTATGTACTTCAGTCTGGCCAGATCAGTGACTTTCAGCCTGTGATCCTGGGAAGCTTAGTGTTCAGTGATACACTGGAAACTGCCATGGGCAGAACTGATGCTTCCAGTAAAATGACAAAAACATACAATGTTGTAAGAAAAAAAAGTGCAACAAGTCAGAATGGCAAAAAACACACAAAAAAATGTGATTCTGATACTTATTCTGAAAGACTACTAACTGAGCCACGAGGGAAGTCCATGGAAAAATATTTTTAAAAAAGAAATTCCCAAAACTTTCTAAAAGCAAAGCTTCAATTTCCTGCATGCTAGCAACTATTTATATAGCATTTACCCTGTATTTACAACTATTTACATAGCATTTACATTGTACTAGATATTATAAGTAATCTAGAGATGATTTAAAGTATATAGGAGGGGCTTCCCTGGTGGCGCAGTGGTTGAGAATCTGCATGCCAATGCAGGGGACACAGGTTCGAGCCCTGGTCTGGGAAGATCCCACATGCCGCAGGGCAACTAGGCCCGTGAGCCACAACTACTGAGCCTGCGTGTCTGGAGCCTGTGCTCCGCAACAAGAGAGGCCACGATAGTGAGAGGCCCGCGCACCGCGATGAAGAGTGGCCCCCGCTTGCCACAACTAGAGAAAGCCCTCGCAAAGAAATGAAGACCCAACACAGCCAAAAATAAATAAATAAACAAATGTGGGGTTTAAAAAAAAAAGTATATAGGAGGATATTTCTAGTTTTATGCAAATACTACATCATTTTATATAAGGGACTTGAGCCCCCATAAATTTTGGTATCCAAGGGGGTTCCTAGAATCAATCCCCCATGGACACCAAGGGTCGACTGTACAATCATTTATGTAAAAATTTTAAACATATGAAACCTATTGTTACACATGCTTACATATGTCATAAGCCTAATTATAAAGCTGTGCACTAACTTCAGGAGATTTGTACTTGGGAGGGAGGGAAAAAGTTAGAGGTTATGGGGAATAGGATAGCAAAGAGGAGGTTTGGAAAGAATCTGTATTTTAAACTTTATTTAATGTAACAACTGCAGTAAATGTGGCAAAATGCTAAAATGTATTATATCTAAACGGTGAATTCATGTATGCCTACAAAACTGTATAACTGTATGTGTAAAATATTACATAATTTTTAAAGAATGTCCTGCAGAGTTCATTTTAATAGCAAATATTTTTTCAAGGCAGAAGACTCCAATCACCAAGTCTATGACAAAATTAAACATTTTTTACTGTACATAATAAGGTACTGTAATAAAAAATGAAGTGTAGATAAGGATGAAGTATTTCTGTGAGACTGTAAAAGCGATAAAGAACCATTCAGTTCACTATGTGACACAAGCAACCTGATCCATTAGCAGAAGATAGACGCATCAGCATTCTCCCCAACAGCAGGCTGAAGCATTCACTCATACAGCTGGGAAAGCAGTGGGAAGAAAACTTAACTTTTACAACCACACACACACACACACACACACACACACACACACACACACACACACACAGAGAGAGAGAAACTGCCTGAATGCAAAGCCTAATAAGTGCTATTATTCCCATCATTTCAAATCAATTTTCTGATTTTGTAGATTTAATGCAAGAGCATCTTAACCATTTAGCAAGAAAATAAGTAAAATGTTTTATGATTTTTTAAAAATAACTTCAAACAGCATCCTTATACTAAAAGAAACAGATACATTAAGAGATAAAACAACCTCTACCAAAATTTCTAAAAATAATTTGTATTGAATTAAGATGGATATAGAGAAGTGTACAACTAGGTAGTTCTATGAATTTTCATAATATGGACACAAAAATGTAATTACAGCCCATTAAGCAACAGAAATAGAGTATTACCAGCATCCTAGAAGACGCTCTATCACCAGTCATCACTACTTTCCTTCCCAAAAGTAACCACTATCCCAACTTCTAACACCACTGATCCATTTTGCCTATTTTTGGCCAAAATCATACATTCTAGCTCCGTTTGCTCAGCTTTATTTTTGTGAGATTCACCAATGTTTTGCAAGCAGCATTGGTTTATTGATTTGCACTGCTGTATACTACCCCACTGTACTAATATACCACAAGGTGCTGACCCACTATACTAATAAAGGACACTTGGATTGTTTCCAGATTTTGGCATTACTAAAGCTTCTCTAAACATTCTAATCCATATCCTTTTAGGTATACAAATAGGCCTTTCCATTGAAGATACACACACACACACACACAAAATTGATGATTTATAATTTATGCAATATACTTGGCCTTAGAGTTCTCAAAAATAGTTGTACCACTGAGTAGAAGTATAAATGAAATAAAGTTGACAAAAAGTTGATGATTATTGAAGCTAAGTGATTGTTACATGAGATTCATGGTAATATTTTACTTACTTTTCATATACGTTTGGAATATTTGATAAAAGAAGGCTTTTAAAATAGTGTACCAACCCTCTTATTTTATAAAAAGAGGGAGGGAGATTGGTTCAACATGGCGGAGTAGAAGGATGTGTACTCACTCCCTCTTGCTAGAGCACTGGAATCCCAACTAACTGCTGAACAATCATCAACAGGAAGATGCTGAAATTCACCAAAAAAGATACCCCACATCCAAAGACAAAGGAAAAGCCGCAATAAGATGGTAGGAGGGGTGCAATCACAGTAAAATCAAATCCCATAACCGCTGAGTGGGTGACTCACAATCTGGAGAACAATTATACCACAGAAATCCACCCACTCGAGCGAAGGTTCTGAGCCCCATGTTACGCTTCCCAACCTGGGGGTCTGGAGACAGGAGGAGGAATTCCCAGAGAATCAGACTTTGAAGGCTAGTGGGATTTGACTGAAGGACTTCAACAGAACTGGGGGAAAGACAGACGCCACTCCAGGACCCAGGGGGAATGAGCAGTGATCCCATAGGAGACTGAACCAGACCCTACCTGCTAGTGTTGGAGGGTCTCCTGCAGAGGTGGGGGGCAGCTGTGGCTCACCGTGCGGACAAGGACACTGGCAGCAAAAATTTTGGGAAGTATTCCTTGGTGTGATCTCTCCCGGAATCCACCATTAGCCCCACCAAAGAGGCTGTAAGCTCCAGTGTTGGGTTGCCTCAGGCCAGACAACCAACAGGGAGGGAACCCAGCCCCACCCATCAGCAGACAAGTGGATTAAAGTTTTACTGAGCTCTGCCCAGCAGAGCAACAGCCAGCTCTACCCACCACCAGTCCCTCCCATTAGGAAGCATGCACAAGCCTCTTAGATACCCTCATCCACCAGAGAGCAGACAGCAGAAGCAAGAAGAACTACAGTCCTGCAGCCTGTGGAACGAAAACCACATTCACAGAAAGATAGACAAAATGAAAAGGCAGAGGACCATGTACCAGATGAAGCAACAAGATAAAACCCCAGAAAAACAACTAAATGAAGTGGACATAGGCAACCTTCCAGAAAAAGACTTCAGAATAATGACAGTGAAGATGATCCAGGACCTCAGAAAAAGAACGGAGGCAAAGATCGAGAACATGAAAGAAATGTTTAACAAAGACCTAGGAGGATTAAAGAACAAACAACTAGAAGAATTAAAGAACAAACAAACAGAGATGAACAATACAATAACTGAAATGAAAACTACACTAGAAGGAATCAAGAGCAGAATAACTGAGGCAGAAGAACGGATAAGTGACCTGGAAGACAGAATGGTGGAATTCACTGCTGTGGAACAGAATAAAGAAAAAAGAATGAAAAGAAATGAAAACAGCCTAAGAGACCTCTGGGACAACATTAAATGCACCAACATTCGCATTATATGAGTCCCAGAAGGAGAAGAGAAAGAGAAAGAGAAAGGACCTGAGAAAACATTTGAAGAGATGATAATCTAAAACTTCCCTAACATGGGAAAGGAAATAGCCACCCACGTCCAGGAAGTACAGAGTCCCAAGCAGGATAAACCCAAGGAGAAACACGCCAAGATACACAGTAATCAAACTGACAAAAATTAAAGAAAAAGAACAATTATTAAAAGCAACAAGGGAGGGCTTCCCTGGTGGCACAGTGATTAAGAATCCGCCTGCCAATGCCGGGGACATGGGTTAGAGCCCTGGTCTGGGAAGATCCCACATGCCACGGAGCAACTAACCCCATGCACCACAACTACTGAGCCTGCGCTCTAGAGCCTGCAAGCCACAACTACTGAAGCCTGTGTGCCACAACTACTGAAGCCTGCGCACATAGAGCCGGTGCTCTGCATAAAGAGACTCCACAGCAATGAGAAGCCCTCGCACCACAACAAAGAGTAACCTCAGCTCACAGCAACTAGAGAGAGCCCATGCACAGCAATGGAAGACTCAACGCAGCAAAAATATAAATAAATAAGATAAATTTATAAAAGCAACAAGGGGAAAGCGGCAAATAAAATACAAGGGAACTCCGATCAGGTTAACAGCTGATTTCTCCGCAGAAATTCTATAAGCCAGAAGGGAGCAGCACGACATATTTAAAGTGATGAATAGCAAGAACCTACAACCAAGATTACTCTACTCATCAAAGATCTCATTCTGATTTGGAGAAATCAAAAGCTTTACAGACAAGCAAAAGCTAAGAGAATTCAGCACCACCAAACCAGCTCTACACAAGAAAGGCTAAAGAAATTTCTGTAAGTGGGAAACAAAAGAAAAGGACCTACAGAAACAAAACAAAACAATTAAGATAATGGTAATAGGAACATATATATCAATAATTACCAATGTGAATGAATTACATGCTCGAACCAAAAGACACAGGCTCGCTGAATGGATATAAAAACAAGACCCATATATATGCTGTCTAAAAGAGACCACTTCAGACCTACGGACATATTCAGACTGAAAGTGAGGGGATGGAAAAAGATATTCCATGCAAATGGAAAGCAAAACAAAGCTGGAGTAGCAAGACTCATATCAGATAAAATAGACTTTAAAATAAAGAATGCTACCAGAGACAAGGAAGGACACTACATAATGATCAGGGGATCAATCCAGGAAGAAGACATAACAATTATAAATATATATGCACCCAACATAGGAGCACCTCAATACATAAGGCAACTGCTAACAGCCATAAAGGAGGATATCGACAGTAACACAATAATAGTGGGGGACATTAACAGCTCACTTACACCAATGGACAGATCATCCAAACAGAAAATTAATAAGGAAACACAAGCTTTAAATGACACAATAGATCAGATCAATTTAATTGATATTTATAGGACATTCCATCCAAAAACAGCAGATTACACTTTCTTCTCAAGTGCGCACAGAATATTCTCCAGGATAGATCACATCTTGGGTCACAAATCAAGCCTCCGTAAATTTAAGAAAACTGAAATCATATCAGGCATCTTTTCTGACCACAACGCTGTGAGATTAGAAATCATTCACAGGGAAAAAAACGTAAGAAACACAAACACATGGAGGCTAAAAAACACGTTACTAAGTAACCGAGATCACTGAAGAAATCAAAGAGGAAATCAAAAAATACCTAGAGACAAATGACAATGAAAACACGATGATCCAAAACCTATGGCATGCAGCAAAAGCAGTTCTAAGAGGGAAGTTTATAGCAATACAAGCCTACCTCAAGAAACAAGGAAAATCTCAAGGAAACAATCTAACCTTACACCTAAAAGTACTAGAGAAAGAAGAACAAACAAAACACAAAGTTAGCAGAAGAAAAGAAATCATAAAGATCAGAGCAGAAATAAATGAAATAGAAACAAAGAAAACAACAGCAAAGATCAGTAAAACTAAAAGCTGGTTCTTTGAGAAGATAAACAAAATTGATAAACCATTAGCCAGACTCATCAAGAAAAAGGGGGAGAGGACTCAAATCAATAAAATTAGAAATGAAAAAGGAGAAGTTACAACGGACGCCACAGAAATACAAAGGATCCTAAGAGGCTACTACAGACAGCTCTATGTCAATAAAATGGACAACCTGAAGAAATGGACAAATTCTTAGGAAGGTATAGCCTTCCAAGACTGAACCAGGAAGAAACAGAAAATACGAACAGACCAGTCACAAGTAATGAAAATGAAACAGGGATTAAAAATCTTCCAACAAACAAAAGTCCAGGACCAGATGGCTTCACAGGTGAATTCTATAAAAACATGTAGAGAAGAGCTAACACCCATCCTTCTCAAACTCTTCCAAAAAATTGCGGAGGAAGGAACATGCCCAAACTCCTTCTATGAGGTCAGCATCACCCTGATACCAAAACCAGACAAAGATACTACAAAAAAGAAAATTATAGACCAATATCACTGGATGAATATAGATGCAAAAATCTTCAACAAAATACTAGCAAATTGAATCCAACAACACATTAAAAGGGTCATACACCATGATCAAGTGGGATTTATCCCAGGGATGCAAGGATTCTTCATTATACATAAATCAATCAATGTGATACACCATATTAACAAATTGAAGGATAAAAACCATATCATCATCTCAATAGATGCAGAAAAAGATTTTGACAAAGTTCAACACCAACTTATGATAAAAAACCTTCCAGAAAGTGTCACAGAGGGAACCTACATCAACATAAGAAAGGCCATATATGACAAACCCACAGCAAACATCATTCTAAATGGTGAAAAACTAAAGCATTTCCTCTAAGATCAGAACAAGACAAATGTCCACTCTTGCCACTATCATTCAACATAGTTTTGGAAGTTCTAGCCACGGCAATCAGAGAAGAAAAAGAAATAAAAGGAATCCAAATTGGAAAAGAAGAGTAAAACTGTCACTGTTTGCAGATGACATGATACCATGCATAGATAAACCAGAAATCTATTAGAGCTAATTGATGAATTTGGTAAAGTTGCAGGATACAACATTAATGTACAGAAATGTCTTGCATTCCTATACACTAACAACGAAAGAGCAGAAAGAAAAATTAAGGAAACAATCCCATTCACCATTGCAACAAAAAGAAGAGAACACCTAGGAATAAACCTACCCAAGGAGGTAAAAGACCTCTATGCAGAAAACTATAAGACACTGATGAAAGAAATCAAAGATGACACGAACAGATGGAAAGATATACCATGTTCTTGAGTTGGAAGAATCAATATTGTGAAAATGACTATAGTACCCAAGGCAATCTACAGATTCAATGCAATCCCTGTCAAATTACCAATGGCATTTTTTATAGAACTAGAACAAAAAAATCTGAATATTTGTGTGGAGACACAAAAGACCCCAAAGCAGTCTTGAGGGAAAAAAATGGAGCTAGAGGAATCAGACTCGCTGACTTCAGATTATACTACAAAGCTATGGTAATCAAGACAATATGGTACTGACACAGAAACAGAAATATAGATCAATGGAACAGGATAGCAAGCCCAGAGATAAATCTAAGCACCTATGGTCAACTAATCTCTGACAAAGGAGGCAAGGATATACAATGGAGAAAAGACAGTGTCTTCAATAAGTGGTGCTGGGAAAACTGGACAGCTACATGTAAAAGAATGAAATTAGAACACTCCCTAACACCATACACAAAAATATACTCAGAATGGATTAGAGACCTAAATGTAAGACCGAACACTATAAAACTCTTAGAGGAAAACATAGGCACAGCTCTCTGACATAAATCACAGCAAGATCTTTTTTGACCCACCTCCTAGAGTAATGGAAATAAAAAGAAAAATAAACAAATGGGACCTAATGAAACTTAAAAGCTTTTGCACAGCAAAGGAAACTATAAACAATACGAAAAGACAACCCTCAGAATGGGAGAAAATATTTGCAAACGAATCAACAGACAAAAGATTAATCTCCAAAATGTATAAACAGCTCATGCAGCTCAATATTAAAAAAACAAACAACCCAATCAAAAAATGGGCAGAAGACCTCAGTAGACATTTCTCCAAAGAAGACATACAGATGGCCAAGAGGCACATGAAAAGCTGCTCAACATCACTAATTATTAGAGAAATGCAAATCAAAACTACAATGAGGTATCATCTCACACCACTTAGCATGGGCATCATCAGAAAATCTACGAACAACAAATGCTGGAGAGGGTATGGAGAAAAGGGAATCCTCTTGTACTGTTGGTGGGAATGTAAACTGATAACAGCCACTATGGAGAACAGTATGAAGTTTCCTTAAAAAACTAAAAATCGAATTACCATATTACCCAGCAATCCCACTTCTGGGCATATACCCAAAGAAAACAATAATTCAAAAAGGCACTTGCACCCCAATGTTCACTGCAGTGCTATTTACAATAGCCAAGTCATGGAAGCAACCTAGATGCCCATCGACAGATGAATGGATAAAGAGGATGTGGTATGTATATACAGTGGAATATTACTCAGCCATAAAAAGAAGTGAAATTTGGCCATTTGTAGAGACCTGGATGGACCTAGAGACTGTCATACAGAGTGAAGTAAGTCAGAAAGAGAAATACAAATGTCGTGTATTAATGCATATATGTGAAATCTAGAAAAATGGTACAGATGAACTGGTTTGTAAGGCAGAAATAGAGACACAGATGTAGAGAACAAACATATGGACACCAAGGGGGGGAAATGGGGGAGGGGGGTGGGGGCCGGTGGTGGTGGGATGAATTGGGAGATCGGGATTGACATATATACACTAATATGTATATAATAGATAATAAGAACCTGCTGTATAAAAAATAAAATTCAAAAAAATAAAAAGAGGGGAGCTGCATTCTTTAAACCATATCATAAACCACATAGAAAGGCCGTGGGGATGTTCCAGATTAAAGGAGGCTAAAGAGACATGACAACTAAATCTAATACCTGATCTAAGATTGGATCTTGAAGAAAAGGGGGAAAAATGCTATGATGGACATTATTAGCTCACCTGATAAAATGGAAAAGGAAATGGCAGATTAAGCAAAAGGAATTTAACAATGTTAAAATGTACTGACACTGATAACTGCTCAGTGGTTATGTAAGAAAATATCCTTACTTTTAGGAAACATACACTGAAGTATTTGGGGGTCAAGTTTCCTGACATATATAATTTATCCTCAGATCATATGGGGAAAAAATATATGTATATCTATATATATATATAAATATGTGTGTGTATATATATATATATATATATATATAAAGAATATGGGTAAATAAAGCAAATAGAGTGAAATGTTAACAACTGATGATCTGGATGAGAAGTATACAAGTATCCTTTGTACTATTATAAAATACTTATTTTTCCACCTTTTCTGTAAATTTGAAATTATTTCCAAATAAAAAGTTTTTAAAAAACGCTGTGTCAATTTACATCCCACTGGCAGGTCATAAGAATTCCTGCTGCTCAATCCTCATCACTACTGGTTGCTGTGAACCTTTATATTTTAGCCTTTCTGGTAGGAATACAGTTGTATTTCACTGGGGCTTTAATTTGCATGTTTCATTTTCCAAAACTAATGGTATTGAGCTCCTTTTTTTATGCTATTTGGCTGTTTAAATACTCCCTGTTGTGGATTAACAGTTTGAGTCTTTTCCCCATTTTTCTGCTGGGTTGTCTGTCTTTTTCTCATTGATTTGTAAAAGTTCTTTCACATGATTTCACGTAAATTTTAAAGGAAAAAAATGGTTTCAAAGAAATTCAAAAATTATAGGGAAAAAGGCTTGAGTTGTGTCCCCAGTCTCTGAGGAGTATTTTTTTTTTTTTTTTTTTTTTTTGCGGTACTTGGGCCTCTCACTGTTGTGGCCTCTCCCGTTGCGGAGCATAGGCTCCGGACGCTCAGGCTCAGGGGCCATGGCTCACGGGCCCAGCTGCTCTGCGGCATGAGGGATCTTCCCGGACTGGGGCACGAACCTGTGTCCCCTGCATCGGCAGGTGGACTCTCAACCACTGCACCACCAGGGAAGCCCTGAGGAGTATTTCTTGTAAACATTTTAGAAGCTCCACTTTAGACCAATAGATAGAACTTTTAATTTACACCCTGATGGGTTTTGTTTAAATCTTACTTGAACAAGTAACTCCAGAGTGACCACAGTTTTGCTTTTTCTTCCTGACAGAGGCACAACGCATAATGAAAACTAGAAGGATTTCCAGGCACAACTGAGAGCAGTGTTGACATGAGATGCCAGAAACTGAGTAGACTTACTCAGCAAGCCCTTGTATCTGCTACAGTGAGGTTGTCTAGGTGGTATTTATCAACCTTTTTTCTACCCACAGTAAGAAATACATTTTACATCATGATCCAGCACACACAAATATGACTGAAAAAAATTCCAAACTGATATTTATCTTTACTACATTTTCATTTATTGTACCCTGGTATTTTCTATATATTCCATTTTATTCCATTTTCATTGTTGTTGTTGCTGTTCTTAGTACAGACTGTAATCCACTAAACTGACTTCACATGACAGCTCTTAGAGAAAAAAAAACAAAAAAAACTCACTGCTTTAGAACATTGCTTCTCAAATTTTAGTATGTGTACAAATTATCTAAAATTCTCATTGAAATGCAGATTCTGTTTTGATGAGGTGGGACAAACCATTATTATTAATAATACTATCATCAATATCATCATCATCAATTCCACTCAGCACAGACACAAACTGAAGGGAAACACACATGGGTAATCTGGGGTGTCTGAAACTATCAATTCCATAGTCTTTTTATCTATATATCCTCTTCTCCTCCATTCCTCCCATTCATGGCATTCCCATAGTCTGCTCTTCCTTGCTATGCTTAGATCACCTGGAACCAATCAATCACCCTTAGAGTTTATCTGGCTTGCCAAAGACGAGAGAAAGAGTACAGATATCCTCAGTCCCCTGGTGCTCTAGAGCAGTGTTTCTCCAACTTTAATGTGCATAAATGTTAAAATGCAGATTCTGATTCATAGTTCTGGGTTAAGGCCTGAGTTTCTGAATCTCTAACAAGTTCCAGATGATACAGATACTACAGGTCAGTGGCCTCCATTTAGAGGGACAAAACTCCAGAAGACAAGAAAGCAGATAGTTGACTTTTAGATTCAAATACTAGTAAGAATGAAATGCCTAACCACAACACTAAGCTCCAAAACTTCTGTAAGCACAAACAGAGAAAGATTTCTAAGGAGGTAGTACACAGAAACACTGAAATGGTTGATGGGATCCTGATTACAAAGGAAAGCAAATAAGGCCTAACTCAGGGGATGGGCTGAGAAAATGGAGATGCACCAAAGTATTGATGCCCTGAGTCAGATGGGAGGCAGATTCTGTAGGAAGAGGGAGAAGGAAGGGTGAAGGTGAATGCGGTCACAAAAGCAATATAAAAACCCATGATGTTTCAGGAAGACCCCGAGTAACAATGAGATCCCAGCTAGGAAACTACAGCGATATCCTGGAGGAAGTAAAAAGGCTTTGAAGTCAACAATTCTTGAAATTACAAAGAATGATGTCAAGGCCAAGGCTGGAGGTCGTTGGGACACAGGGAAACTGTTCTGGAGTCTGGAAGACAATCTTGCTAGGATGATGAAAGGCTGGTCTAGACAGAGAGCAGAGGCTTCTAGAAGAGAGTGAGGGTGGTCACTAGGGTGCTGCTGGCCTATATGACACTTGTGTATGCCTAAGCAATCAGAACCGTGCTGGATTTCAGCCTGTCCTGGGCTATACACACAATGCATGACCACAGCAGGATGTAAGTAACATCAGCCCCTCCTCCCAGTAGCAGTTAAAGGAAGTGGAAGAAAGTGTGGTATCTTTTGCATAATGCTTTGAAAGAAATGGGATAGACAGGAAATGCCACTTAAAGTTAGGAAACAGAAAAATAGTGTTGATAGGAAATGACACTTAGGGTAAGGAAAAAGGAAAAGAAATTATGGAAAAGGTTAAGAAATAAAATATCACACACAATAATGTTGAGCTTATATGTAGTGAAAGTGTTCCACAGGCCACACAGAAAGGGATTATTAAAGGTTAAGGGGCTCAGAAGGTCTCTCACTAAGCTGCTTATGGTAATAATAAGAGACTACAGTGAGCCAGGCACTGTGCTAAGGGCTTTATATGTAGGTCTGCAATATAACTGATTAACCAGACCACAGCATCTAGAGAATGAAAGTGTGCTAAAATCATTAATCACATAAAATCATGAATCTGCTGATCAACTTGTTTTATTACATTAGACCTATGTCAGTTCCATTCAAAAACTATTTTAATGTCATTCAAATAAACTTAAAACATATCCGTATATATTAAAGCAAAATTGAAAGAAAAAATATAAATATATATATACTCTCTATATTGAGTATTTAAATACTAAAAATCACATAATCACATAATAATTATTGTGATTAAAAATATCACACAATAATTATTATTCTTGGTACATGACCATATACAATACTATACCCACATCTGTATCTGTCTCTAATACGTGTCAGTGGCATTTTTCTAAATAACTTGTTTTTCTAAATGATATTATTGCTTCACAAAATTTCCTGTAATATTCTTCAAAATTACATTTTATGTTTCTTAAATTTGAAAATGACATTTTCAATGAACTGTGCTCTGTAGGTCATACCATTTTTGAGAAAATATTCTTTCTACAGTTGCAAAATTATCTGGATGGATAGGAGCAATCTTCTAAATGGAAGATATTCTCAATTCTAATTTTTTAATATTGAAATTCATAAACACTTCCATCTGGATACTGTTACTGTTTCTATGTTAATGACTTTCCCCAGAATACACTTTATCAGCAAAACTTTTGGAAAAAAAATTATCAAATAACTTGTTTTGATACATTATTCTTTTCAAAACTATAGACCTTATTTTCATTATATTCTGATACGAATATGAGTTATCAAATTAAAAACGGGAGCTTAATCAAAAGATTCTCCCCACAAGTCAGGACAGTTCAAAAGACAATCAGAGTTCTAAAATTAAATCTTGCATAAAATTTGAGTTCTCCAATTTTAGTTTCTCCAATTTCTTCCATGCTTCTATAAAAATAAGTTTCTATGTCTTCCCGTAAGCTTTTGGCTTTTAATAATTGCAATTTTCTAAAAGTTTCAAAATCTTAAGTTTTCTGGTTTTCTGCTTATTGAATACTTTGATTAAAAACTTCCAACTGATTTTAAATAAAACTTCCACAAAAATTTAGGTGATTTATTTACAAATTAGTTGAAGACCACTGTAGAACACTCAGTTAGTTAGTCTAGTCTTGAACACTCAGTTACCAGTTAGTCTTCCATGGCCTCAAATATTTTTAAATCCAACTGAAGGCAAACAGTAAGAAGAAGACTGCAGTGCTGGAGTTTTATTTCTTTCTTTTTTAAAATCCAATGTCAACTCTATCATAAAGGTTTTTTAGCTCAGTACTGTGTTGTGTGTGTGTGTGTACCTGTAAAATTTGATAACCAAAGCATCTACTTTTATTGTTAAAATATTCTAGGGCTAATTATGGGCACATCAATTATTTTTACACCAAAACCTCTTGCAAATACATTTCTGCTCCATAAATGTCCTCATTTTCTAAGAACACTGCTTTCAGCATGACAGTGCTCTGCAAAATTTGTGATTGTCTCAAAAACAGTAACTTTATAATCTATATTGAACTTTTTAACTTAATTTACAATAGCACACACAAAAGGAAAATTCTATCAAATTTGACAGAACTTCCAAAAGCTTTATTTAATTCTATGTATTGGTCAAATTATTATTGGAATTAACAAAACTAATTATGTACTTGAAGCATCTCTGATAAGCAGAATAACGAGCCTCCGAAGATGTCTATACCTTAATTCCCAAAACTGGAACGTGTGTTACCTTACATGGAGAAGGATCTTCACAGATGTGATTAAGAATCTCAAGGTGGAGAGATTATCTTGAACTATCTGGATGGATCCTATCACAAGGGTCATTATAAGACGGAGGCAGGAGGGTCAAAGACAGGAAAAGGATATGTGACAACAGAAGCTGAGGTTAAAGTAAAGCACTTTGAAGACGTCACAAGCCAAGGAATGCAGATGGCCTCCAGAAGCTAGAAAGAGCAAAAAACAGATTATCCCTAGAGCTTCCAGAAGACCACAGACCTGCTGACACCTTAATTTTAACCAGTTAGACTCTTTTCAGACTTCTGACCTCTAGAACTGTAAGATAATATATTTGTGTTGTTTCAAGCCACTAAGTTTGTGGTAATTTGTTACAGCAGTAATAGAAAACTAATGCAGCATCTAATAATACTGATATAAAATTGGAATCATCTGAATGTTGGCAGAGTTCTTCTGCTAAAGGAGCCAATATTTTAACAGCTTCCATCTCATTTTTCTTATGTGCACAGAACACAGAATAAAAAATGGAGATGAATTTAAAACAATAGACACTTGATATCTAAATGAAAAGTCATGCTTTATAAGACATTTGAGACCTATGATCATCCCTATTTTGGCTTCTCGGTTCCCTGACCATGGATTGAACCCCGGCCTCAGCAGTGAAAGCGCCAAATCCTAACCACTAGACCACCAGGGAACTCCCACCCCTATTTGTGTTTATTATCTTGTTGAATTCAAAGAGCATGATACTAAGTTATGTATACACATCTCTGGACAGGGAAGCTAAGACTAAAGGCCCAACAGCTCTAATAGGCAGAACTAGTACTAGGGCTCCTACCCAACTTCAACCTGCAGCTCTTAGGAATCCCTCTTCCTGGGCCTTTTCCTGAACTGTATCTCCCAAACAAACGTCCTCCAGCCTGCAGTTTGTTCTCTGCTTTCAAGCCTTTGACTTGCCTCTCCTCAGTTAATGGATTTTGTTTTTTGTCCCACAGTCCTTCAGTCAAAATCAACTTGCTTTCATACATTTCAGTCTCTTCAAAAGGGCTTGATGTTTGTGGTGCTATGCTTTCAAATTATACTTATTTAAAATTTTCCTTAAAAATTGAGGCACAATTTTGTCTTTCCTGACATGGACATCACAGATCCAATATTTTGGTGGCTTAGTTGGGATTGCCACTTGGTCTCTAAATAGTTTGAACAGTAAATTACAGCAACATTAGCATAGCCTACCTCTAAAAATGATCAAGTATCAACTACTCAAGAAACAGTAACTCAAAAGTGAACAAACTAACCAGAAATCCATTCTGTCATATAAAAATCTGGAGAAGCTCAAATTGTGGGAGGGGAGGATCTGACTAAATCTTTTGATTTAAAACAAATAATAACCACCATGAATGTGTTATCTCATTTTTTTTTTTTTTTTTTTTTTTTTGGTGGTATGCGGGCCTCTCACCATTGCGGCCTCTCCCGTTGTGGAGCACAGGCTCCAGAGGTGCAGGCTCAGCGGCCATGGCTCACGGGCCCAGCCGCTCTGTGGCATGTGGGATCTTCCCGGACCAGGGCATGAACCCGTGTCCCCTGCATCGGCAGGCGGACTCTCAACCACTGCGCCACCAGGGAAGCCCTGTTATCTCATATTTTTATTCAAATAGTGTTGCATGCTGTACAAGAAGGAATTAAAGCTCATAAAGTTTTGTACTTTGCTACACTCATCTCTAGTCTAGTCTGTCTCTTTCTGTGTGTGCACATGTGTTAATGCATGTGTGCTTGAACATCAACACTGGGGAAGATGCTGAATTTGTTAAATTTACTAATGTTCCGAAGATCCAGTTACTCCTTCTTTTAACCACATACACCTTACTTTGTACTTTGAGATTATGCAAGCTCTCTAGAGAGAACATCCTTCCCATAGAGAAGCTTAGAATATAATTGAGAAAGGGAAAATTACATTGACTACTCTTACAAAACTTTTTTCAAATTAAATGTGTTCAGTGAAATGAATGCCTTTGTTGACAATAGCCTGTGCGATAATAGAAAGGCTCTCTGGCAGTTTCTCAGATGAGCTCAATACTTCAGGTTGGTGTTTCTAAAAGGCAATAATCCCACTGGAGCAGCAAGACACATAAGTAATTAGTGCCCTAATATATAGGAACAGCCAAATTCTTTGAATCCCTAAGCAGTTTCACAGCCTCCTTCTTTTTGGCAGAGCCATGAACTGGGGAAGTAGGATATTCTGCTTTCCTGCTCCTGTTTGGATCCCCGCTAAATGACAAAGTTGAGCATCCCCACGTGCAACACGTGGCTCGTTTCCCATTTTAGTCAGATCACAGAGAGCTTCTGCTTTCTAACAGCTGTCTGCGAAAATCCAGGGCAGATCTCTTAAAAGACCATAGAATCAGTTTGTTTATACAAAAACTGGCTACGTCGTCATTGTTTCATTTTACCAATAGGTGGCGTTGTGGGCAATGTTATGGAACGAATGAAAAACTAAAGATAGAAAAAGCTTTTATGGGGGGCTGGAAATAATAGTCCATCCTATTTACAAGTATCTTGTTCTCATAAATTTTTTTTTATAGCTTTATAAATGTTTCTACCTTAATTACTATTTTCTCTTCCTTCATACGTTGCTTCTCCGAACACTGTTAGGGGAATCGTTTAACCCAGTTTCACATCTATGAAATGAGAAGGTTGCATTAGCCCAGGGGTAGAAAATTCAAGTGATTGCTAGAGCCAGGTAACTTATTGAAATGAGTTCAGAGGGTCTGGTGCAAGACGATAGGGAGGCTAACCGGAGCCCATTCAAAATAATTCAATTTTAAATGCTTTTGTTTGTTTTCTGATTAGTTTTGCCTTTTGTTTTGTTTTGTTTTTAAAGTAAACCAAAGCAAAAATGTCTTTGGGAACAAATTTTTTTTTTGCTTGATTAGACAATGTCTAGAAGCTCCTCTAGCTATAAGACACTATAATGGATTCTAAACTTGACTAGAGGAATATCTATATAAAACCACACATGTATTTCTAATCATGTACCTACATTAATATACATCATTCTAATATCTTTGATCTTTGATAAATCTGCTTAAGCCCAATGTGAAACAACGTACAAAGATACTATTTCCCTTCCATTAAAACCCAGGATGATATGAAATAAACTTTACGGTTCCCTTAACTTGCAACTTTTTCCATCTCTGGTAACAGCATCACCATCCACTTGGGTCTCCACAGTCAGAAATCCTTGAGTTGCATTAATGATTCAGTCTGTTTTACCTTCGGCATCTCATCAATCACTAAGCCCAACAAATTTTACCTCCAAACTTTCTCTATATATCATTCCTAATTTGTAATCCCTATGACTATTGCCTTAATTCAAATGTTCATTGTCTGCATCTCACTCAGTACTGAATAAAGTAGCTGGAGCAGTTTATGGGTGGTTTATTGGTAAGGGAAAAATGTAACTGACTCAGGAGGCATCAAGAAGGAAACTGGGACACAAGAGTTGGGCCCATTCTTGTCTTTCCAGTCTTGCCTCTTCCATATTACCTCAAACATACCATGCATTTCCATCCTCACTTGCACAGAACGACTCACTATTATTGGAACAAACCACGTGACAGACTTTGACAGGTTCCATAGTCTGTAATACCTTTGATTGCCTAGCAGATTCCTAAATGTCTTTCAAGATGCAGCTCAACTCTTTTCTCCTCTACAAAATCTTCTCCAATCCTCCCTGATAAAAAATGAGTACTTACTCCATGATTACATATTTGTATCCATTTCTCACATAACAACACCATAACATCATGTTGAGTATATGTTCTACCACAGAAGAGACTTTAACCACTCATCTTTCATTAATTACTGAATTGCACCTGAAATAGAATGATCTCCCAAATTAGTCTCCCTATGAGCACTACCACCAAGCAACCATGAAACTTTGAGCGAGTTAACATAACCTTTTTAAACCCCATTTATTCATTACTAATAACAGATACCATAGAACTGCTATGAGGATCAGATGTGAAAGAGGGTGCAAAGCACTCACCACTGTGTTGGGCACATGTGACCCACTTTATTATTTCGATTCAACAGCCTCACCTGTGGAACGTTGGGCTTGGACTAGAAGACCCATGTGATCCTTTCTAGCTCAAACATTATTTGACTTTATGTCCTGATTTGAGTGGACGTAAGGACAGTGTTAAATAAATAAGTGTGTTGCACACATGGGAGCAGCAACCAGTCACAAGACGTCACAGCCCGATTCTAAATCAGATCATTGTACTGAAATCAAAGTGTTGGGAAATATATTTTAACTTATTAAAATAATAAAATAGGGACTTCCCTGGTGGCGCAGTGGTTAAGAATCTGTCTGCCAATGCAGGGAACATGGATTCAAGCCGTGGTCCAGGAAGATCCCACATGCCATAGAGCAACTAAGCCCATGTGCCACAACTACTGAGCCTGCGCTCTAGAGCCCACAGGCCACAGCTACTGAGCCCATGTGCCACAACTACTGAGGCTCACACACCTAGAGCCTGCGCTCCACAACAAGAGAAGCCACCGCAATGAGAAGCCTGCGCACCACAACGAGGAGTGGCCCCTGCTCACTGCAGCTGGAACAGTAACTGAAGACCCAACACAGCCAAAAATAAAATAAATAAAATAAATAAACTAATAATAATAAAATATATGTGTCTTGTTCATTTATGTCCTTCCTGACATAGTCTTTCTTCCTTAACTTCCCTTCCAACACTTAATATATTCATTTCCAGAAAGATTTATTTTGGAGACAACCAATGGACAAACAAAAAGAACTGCTTAAACATTACTTAAAATACTGGAAGATCATCATGGTCACAGAGGACCAAGCTATCTCAGAAAACTCTGGCAAAGTTTGAAACTTCCACTATCCCTGCCCCTGTCCCAACACACACACACACACACACACACACACACACAATGAAATATCACTCAGCTGTAAAAAAGAATAAAATCTTGACATTTGCAACAACACGGATGACCTAGAGAGTATTATGCTAAGTGAAATAAGTCAGGCAGAGAAAAACAAATACTGTAAGATTTCACTTATATGTGGAATTAAAAAAAAGAAAAAAACAAATGAACAAATATAACAAAACAGAAATTCAGTTATAGATACAGAGAACAAAGAGGTGGCTGCCAGAGGGAAGTGGAGTAGAAAAATAGGTGATGGAGATTCAGAGCTACAAACTTTCAGTTACAAACTAAATGAGTCAGAGGTATGAAACGTAAGTGTGGGGAGTGTAGTCAATAATTAGGTCATATCTTGGTATGGTGACAGATGACAACTATACTTACCATGGTCATCATTTTGAAGTATATAGAGGTATTGAATCACTATGTCATGTACCAGGAACTAAAATAGTGTTATAGGTCAATTGTACTTAATATATAAGCAAACAAACTCATGGAAAAAGAAGATTTGTGGTTATCAGAGGCATGAGGTAGGGGAGGGGGGAAATGGATGAAGGCAGTCAAAAGGTACAAACTTTCAGTTATAAGACAAGTAAGTACTGAGGATGGAATGTACAACATAATAAATATAATTAACACTGCTGTATGTTATATATGAAAGTTGTTAAGAGAGCAAAGAGTTCTCATCACAAGGAAAACAAATTTTTTCTATTTCTTTAATGTTGTATCTATATGAGATGATGGATGTTCACTAAACTTACTGTGGTAATGATTTCATGATGTAAGTAAGTCAAGTCATTATGATGTACACATTGAACTTACATGGTGCTGCATGTCAATTACACCTCAATAAAACTGGAAGACAAAAATCAGTTGGGCAGACTCACATTTTGGTTCCTATTTCAAAAATACTGATTAGTGTTATTCAAAAATAACAATGCAGGCATTACTATTATGACACATATGCATTCCTGAGAAATGTGTGTTCAACAAAATTACACATTAAGAATCATAGACCTTATGGGAAAAGTAGATCACTCAAAACATATAGGATGATATAACCAAAATATGAACAAAAATAATGATCCTAATAAAAATACTAGCACAACTAAATCTTAACTAGCTTTTGCACCAAGAATACACACTGTCAGTCCATACTTTATAGTCCTGGATCATGGGAAACATACTTCCCTCCTTCAAGATATAGTTCCTTAAAGAAATCTGCTTCTAGTTAGAGACCAATTTTATCAAAATTAAAAATATGATGCAAAGGTAGCCTTCTTCACCAACCTTTTCTCCCTCCTTAAACACAGAATAAATGCCTTTTTATCTTCTTTATCTGGAGGTGCAGCTTCCCCAGAAGTTTGGCATAGTGAAAAGAGAAGAATGGCAGCTCTAAAAGCCACAAAACCAGCTCTTCTTGCATGAAAGAGAGGCACATTCTAAGACCTCCTAATTTTTAAAAGCTTGCTTCCGATCACTTCAAAACATTAACGTGTGGGGAAAATTATGTATAAACTCCCACAAATTCCACGTTATACTGATCACTCCCCATTTTACCAACCATGTATGAACCAGTTATCATTAGGAGAATATGGGTAATACCGACTGGACTGTACCAGACTAATGATTTCTAGACGGAAGAGGTTTTAAAATCTAAAATAGATTAGAGAACTTTAAAAAGCTATCAATCATAGTAGCAAAGTCAAATGACATCTTGCATATAAGATCTTCATTTGAGTGCTATTTAATATGCTGAAGCTTACAAAATATTTAACATGCGTGTGGTACGAAATGTATTTTTAGAATTATTGATCTTTCAAATAGCTTTAAAACTAGGTACACTAGTTTTTTTTAAAGTATGATACATGTGAAAAAATGCTTAATTTATTTTGGGATTTCAATGGGCTACAGTAATCCATGAAATGATAGACCTTTTCCTATCAAAAGGAACACATGATCCTGGGTGCCTGCAACAATCAGACCTTGACCTGAAAGGGCTGCTGCATATTGGTGGATGGGACAGATCCACTGATTATGCTCCCCTGGAAAGGGGGTCCCCAACAGACACAACTTCCCACTAGCTGATATCTAGAGACCAGTTCATGACTGGGTCCCATGTAGAATACCCCACGGAAACCTGGATTCCACTTTTTAAAGACTCCCCAGCAGATTCTGTTCTATAGGCCAAAGAAGAAATCCTAAAAACTAACCACAAGTTTATATTACTTAAAAAAATAAAATAAAATAAAGCCCTTAAAAGTGAGAGGTACACAATGACGCTTTAGACCTTTGAAATGATATGTTATCTAGGCTTGTTTTAAAACAGTCCAGCAAAAAGAACTGTTAAAAGGCAGAAAGGAGAGATGACAAAGGACTAGTAAAATGTTGATAATTATTGAAGTTGAGTGACAGGTACAAGGGAAGGGGTTGCATTTATTCTATTTTCGTGTATTTGAAAATTTCTGTCTCCAGGTGTAAAATAAAAAGGAATCATAAGCAATACCAAGGCTATTCCGTTCTGCACAGTGAATATTAGTTACAAAAAATAAAAATAAAATTCTCTGCTCATTTATTGAGTTAACTAAATTCCTAAGGTTTATAAATTTTTTGCCAAGATACACACATTTGACTCCTCCCAAAATCAAGTTCTGAGCAAACATGGGTCTGTGTTCGGAGAATTTCATTACACTAACGTATCATATGTTATCTAAGTGTTGTCTCAAATGCAAATAAATACAAAGCATTTTAAGGGGTGGTTAACAGATCTAACAGCCACTGTGTGTAATATGCAGTTATCATAAGACACTCTGAAACTCTTTATTATAAACATTCATCTTTCAAAACATTGCATTTCTAAAAATTCTACTATATTCAGTAAAGATTTAGCCTAGCAACGTTGCTCTAAAAAATGAGTATCATTAATTTAATTCTTAGTTACTAGGCAAAGTCAGAAAAGCAAAGACTGTATTCTTCTCTACTTCTAGTTCAGATCATATGTAGACAAAACACCTAGTCATTCTATACCAACAATCCAATAAATTGAGTCCGTCATTTTCAATGGATTATAAAAATTATCATTTTAAAATCATTTTTAAAAACTTGGGGACTGTCCTGGTTTTTATGTTTTTTCAAGCAAACCTGGCATTCTCTGACATGTACTTATGATTCCCCTGGAATCAAATGCATAGAATCCTCGATAAAATATGATCAGGTTGTAAGAATACGTAATTCATTCGTATATCGTTAACGATAGTAGAGAAAACAAATTCCTTCGTCCCAACCCCAAGCAATGGGTTTATAAGAGCAGATGCCTAGTCTTGCTCAGTGGGAATCCATATCAGAAGCAAAACCAGGGGCAATTTCTTTATTACAAAGATACAGAGTCACTGATTGTAAATAAAAGTAAATAAAAGCATGGTGCTTCCATGGAAAATGTTCATTTATCAAAGGTTTTTGAGCATTTTCTCTGTGCCAGGAACTGTGCTAGGCACTGGATATACACCAGTGTACAAGGGCCACTGCCTGTACCTCCCAATGTAACTTGTCACGAATAATTCTGTTTCATTGTTCAGTAGTCGCCATCCATTTAGCAGCCTGCAGTAAAAGGGGGATTTAGTAAAAGGGGGATTGGGAGAGGACAGGGATTAGGACAAAATGGAGCCAAATAATTTGCTGAATAGGAACCTCTGATGACACCAATCCACTACTACACATTGGAAATCACTGAAAAACTGAGTGCAGGCTGGAAAGAACTGACTTTGTTTCTCATATTTTAAAATCTATGCATGTCACTTCTACCCCTACACTTAAATTTCTTCCTGGGAAACAGTTCAAAGGTATGTGGGGATTTTTTAGGACTGAGAAAAATCACTTGTAGATTTTCTCCTTTTAAATTTCCTACGGTTTGTGAAACACAACATGCAAACTTGTAATCTTCCATTGGTAACACCCATGCCTTTCCTGCAGCAATCGTTTCTGATCTTGCCACCAGGATTTTGACTCCAGTGGGGAAATGAGCAGGAGAAAATTAACTCTTTAATTGAAAACAAATTTTGGCTTGAACACAGAAGCTAAAGACATTTACAGAATGCATGCATTTGAGTAAAGGGCATATTAGAGGGCAAAAAAAAAAAAGATCAAAGTAGAAAATATTACTCTGCATCAGGCTTGAGTCACTTAGATTCCCTTGGCTACAATAAACATGTATTAATCAGACTGTGCCAGGCTCTGTATTACACACTGGAATAGAGTAGGTAGTATCTATACTGCTTTTCATAATTTTCAGAGTTTTAGAAATGACTGAGATACATGTGTATTTTTATTTCCATTTTACAGATGAAGCAAGTGAGCTCCAGTGAGGCTAAGTGGTTCTATGTTAAACTGCAACTCATATTCATGTCTTCTGACTCTAAACATAGTTCTCTTTCTTACCAAGATGTCTCATTTAATCTGTACCTCTAGTAAAAACTACTGCTAATGATACTTATACTAATGGCAATAATAGGTAATAGTTAACTAAGCATTTACTATGTGCTAGGCACTGTGTTAATACTATGACTAATCCAAATTTATTACTTAATTAAATCACCACAACAACCTGATGAGTTACTTATCATTCCTGTCATTGTACATATGATTTAACTGAGGCTTACAAAGCCAAGCATATTATGTTGTATAAGAGAGCCCAAGGTTTCCCAGCCAGTAAGTCCTAGAGCTCAGACTTGAATCCTACCTGTCTGTTTCTATAGCCTGTGTTCATGGCCAGAACCAGTGATCCCCAAACTTGCCTGATGAGAGCACATGCCTGGGTACTTACAAAAAAACACAAATTTCCAGGTCTTTGCTCCTGGATTCTGAGTTAGCAGGTCAGGACTAAGGCCAAAAATGTGAATTTTTAATAAGCACTGCACAAATATTAGGCAAGTAAAGGTAACACACACTCTATATGTTTAATTTCAACTTCTCTAATTTATCCCTTGGCTAAGAGGTTGGCAAGGTTTTTCTGTAAAGGGCCAGATAGAAAACACGCTGATTAATACGTGTTTACTGTAGCCAAGCTGCATGGCTTTGCGGGCCATGCAGCTTCTGTTGCAAATACTCGTCTCTGCTACTGTAGTTTGAAAGTAGCCAAAGGCAATATGTTAAAAATGGAGGTGGCTGTGTTCCAATAAAACTTTATTTATAGACACTAAAATCTGAATTCCATATAATATCCACGTGTCATAAAAATACTATTCTTCTTTTGATTTTTTTCATCTTATTAAAAATATAAAAAAGTATTCATAGGTTACAGGCCATACAAAAGCAGGTTGTCTGGACTTGGCTTGTGGGGTTTTGTTATTGGTTTTTTTGGCCTGTACCTGCTCTAGTCCTCTTTCTTTTAGAAGTTAGTTCCAGCTAGAACAGTAGTTGATAGAAAAATTCTTTTCCCAACTTACTCCTACTGATATTTCCAGTAATGTCGTGTTGCTGTTGTTTTTCTTTTGGTTTTTTGCTTTTCTTTTCTTCCTGTCTCCTGCCTTTCTACCCTGATATCTGGATACTGTCTCCTTTTAAATTCTAAGTATACAAAAGAGTATTCTTTGAACAATTCTGTAAATAGTGCCATGAGGTCTTTGGAGAAATAAACTAATAAACCAAAACATATTTACTATAAATAAATGTATTATAAGGAATAAGGATCTCTTGCAAACTATTTAGGCCATATCCACAGGATGGTAAGTGGGTTTTATCATTTCAGTGGATCATTACCAGCAACCGTTAAGCTTAAGAACCATAAAGAGGATCGCTTGGCAGGCAACCATCTAAGTTCATGACATTCAGATTGGCTGTGCAGCTCTGGACGTCAGGAAACCTTTGCCTCATAGCTTTAATCGATGTATAATCACATCTTTTTGGCTTTCTACTTCACTGAATCCTTTTCTAATAAGATGCCTCTACAACCTTTCCTCTTCCAAAGAACCTTTCTTGTGATTCTCTGTAATTGAAAATAAATAATTTTAAACTGAGTCAATAAATACCTTATTCACCATGTACTTGGTACTGTATTTTATCCCTTGGTTTTTCTAGCTTATTGCAATTACTTTCTAAGAGACACACTTTTTATTTGCTAAGAAGAAATATTTTGCAGGGTTTAATTACACATTAAAGAGAAAAGTCACATGCACATTTGGAACACATGGGTGTGTTCCAAGACCATGCTATGATTTTGTGAGTAAAAGAGAGTATGATATTCGGAAAAAAATAGGACTCTTATTTAGAGAATTTCATGTAGGGTGGGGATCTAGGAAGTATCTAGTCAAACTTTTTCTTCATTTTGTGCCCTTCCTCAATGGAATCACCCACTAATTGCTTAAATACCTTCAGTGACAGAGAGCTCAGTACTTACTGTAGCAACTATCACCATTTTTAACCAACCCTGTTAGTTCTTCCTTTCTCATTTTAAGCTGGAATTCTCTCGTTATAACTTTCACCAAGTTGTTCCTTGGGCACAATAATTCCAATTATAAGTTAATGAGGATACATAATAATATATTCAGAAATGTTTCTCATGTGTGTGTGTGTGTGTGTGTGTGTGTGTGTATATATATATATTCTATGGTAAACATAAAGTCTTTCAGCCAAATAAACAAATCAGGAAAAAAATATTAAAGATGATGCCCAGCTCTGCCTCATGTGAACGCTTTGGTTTCAGAACTGCCTAAATTAAAAGTCACAGATTGAAAGAGGTGAGGAGAGATCTGGTTTGAATCAAACGGAGCTCAGGAAAAAGTGGCTTGATGAAGAAGTCAGCTTCATTCCTATCTGGTTTATAACTCCAGTATCTGACATCTCATCCCAGGTATGTGGGATTTTTCTAAACATTAAATTCAGAGCAGGGGCTAGAGGTTAAACTTGAAATTCCATGCAAAAGTTGGAAACAGGAAAGGCAAGAAGATTGAGTAAATTCACACTTATTCACCTGGATACAATAAAAATATCCCTCCCCAGCAAAAGAAAGAAACCTAGGAATGTGGTTGAGTAGACTAAACAGCTGAGAGAAGGACATCTTATGATACTGCAAGACTGCCCCGCTTCAGATCCTCACTCTTTCTCAATCCAGAAATACTAGACTCCAGCTAGTAGGACAATCATCTAGGAAATGTGTATGCAGACACAGAACCTTTGATAGTGGTCAAAAGCTACTGACTCCGTCATATAATAAAATGTATACCCTGGAGCTATTTTCTGTACCACGGTTTTCTTACATGCAAAATGGCAACAACAGCACCTACTATATAGGGTTGCTGTGAAAGTTACATAAGTTAATAAATGCGAAGTGTATTGAACAGTATTTGGCACAAAGTGAGTAATGTAAACAAATATTATTTACTTATTACCAATATAATATAGCTCTATCTTAATAGTTACCAAACTGCAATATGATTGTAGATTTTAGCATTTGTTGCAAACTGTAAACTCTTCAAGGCCTGGAGTTTTGTGTTAATTTCTGGTTTAGTTATTGTGTCCTTAGTAACCTGCATAAAGCCTGGAACATAGCATGGGTCTTCAATAAATGTTTATGGAAAAATGGACTAAATAAGTTGCTTTTTCATATTCCATTTGGATGGTAACTTGCTCCTTAGATAATTGAATTTTTTATAAATACTTTAATATACCAAAGTTATGATAGGAAGTTTGGGATTTCATAATAAATCTAGTGAACTATGAAATCTAATAGGTTTGCCTTAATCACTGAGAATATAATACACTGAATCGTATAGATAGCCTGTTAAAATCTCTCCTTGACTACCTAAATTAAAAGCCTCACATTAAAACTTGCAAATAGGACAATAGCAGCAGTGAATAAGTCTAAAAACTGACAGGCTGTTATGATATTGCAAAAGCAACCTCTTTCAATTAATGAATCTCCAGGACTATTCAGTAATTTGCATAAGAATTTTAAATTTCATTTTTATCTTGGACAGTTAAGCAGAGAGCATTTTATATGTATCCAAACCGGATCCGACCCAAGGATTGCCAAATGAAGTTCAGCCAGACAACAAAAATGTATGCAAAAGAATGTAAACACAGTAGTCTTGGGGAATGAGACCCCCACATCCTGACGGTTCATTGGGTTCTTTCCATGTACCTCATTGCTAAATTTAAACATGAGATCTGGCGTGAGGTATGACTGAATCTGTGTAACAGTGACCATGTCAACAACAAGGCTCTACTCACTTTGCGAACTTCCTTCAAACAGGTTAAATTAAAGCTTCAAGTTTATATGAGCAAATGTCAAGTTGCTTGCCACTTGCATGGCAGAGAACTCAGAGGGCTCTGTGGGTGCCATGGGGTTCCCAGAGAAGCCCAACTGGCATTCACAGTGTTAGTAGTGTTGTACACTGGACAGGCAGCCTTAGTAAAAGCTTACTTGGATGTAGGCTAAGGAACTCCATGGCGGAAAACTCAGTTTAAGGGGAGAAGCACAAATAGCACATGCTAGTATTAAAACCTTAGTTATCGGGCTTCCCTGGTGGCGCAGTGGTTGAGAGTCCGCCTGCCGATGCAGCGGACACGGGTTCGTGCCCCAGTCTGGGAAGATCCCACATGCCATGGAGTGGCTGGGCCCATGAGCCATGGCCGCTGACCCTGCGTGTCCGGAGCCTGTGCTCCGCAACGGGAGAGGCCACAGCAGTGAGAGGCCCGTGAACCAAAAAAAAAACCTTAGTTATCAATAGAAACTAGAAGTATTGGTGGTTGTCACTTGGACCTGTGCCAGGGAGATGAATTAGATCTTAAAGCTCAGCAGTGAGTGCTATAAATTAAGTCCCAAGTAACTACTCCAAGAAAGTTTGGGAGACCCTGGACATAAATGGCATTGCTTCAAAGACCAAACAACAAATTGCGACATGGCTGAGGATGGGGGAAGGGAGGGGAGTCTTCTCATTTCTGCATATATCACCGTATGGTTCTAATGCAGTGACGCCTAAATGGAGCACCATGGAGCTCTGGGGACCCCAGCAGATACTGACCTAGCAGTTAGGTCATGCTCTTACAGACAGCGACCAGCTGCCTCTCACTAGCACTTTGTGGGCAGATGACGTCCACTGGGAATTCTGAGAAGACACCCCCCGAGATGCTGAGGAGGTGCAGCAAAAAAATATGGGCATTTAAGTAAAATATGACTTCATTTATGTCTGCAGGTACATAGAACCTGGGGACTTGGGCTAAACAAGGGATATTGGGAGCATTATCTGATCAAACCCAGAACCGTGGAAACACAAAGTTCTCAACTATCAGGCTGCATGCTCCCCTGACAATCAGTTTCTCTGACTCCCTAACACACCTTAGTTTCTGAATTGGCAGCTCTCCCATTACTGTATATATGCTCTGCTTATTTCTTGCGTTTCTCATTATCTCATCTATAATACTCCTCTACTCTGTTCGATCAACCTAAACCAAACCTATTATTCAAAGCCCTGCTCAGCTGGGTTGACGCCTTCCATGAATCCCTCTCACAACCCTAGTCCTCAAAAACGTAAACCCCCCCCCCCGCATCTTGCCTCCTATGAGATAACATACATATTATTTTGTACTACTTGCTACGTTTTTCTTGTGTGTTTAAATGGACTCCCCAATTAACTTGTGGGCTTTATAAAGGCAGGATTTAAGTTTGAAATGTATATATTGAAGCAAGGCTCAGTTACAGTGCTGAAAATAGAGTGTTGAACATACGGAAGACCAAGACACTAAATAAAAACCATACAGTTGTTGTGTAAGTTTTCTGTCCTAGTGCAAGTCTTACATAGACTAACAAAATTGGGGAAAATATTCAGAAACACCCCTCCATCACCACCCACACACACACACAGTAACTCATACTGTTCTAGTTATCTTATACTTTATAATCATTACTGAATCAATTCTTAGGAAGTTAACTATAATTTACTTCAAGGGGATTGCCCTCGAGTTTAGTTCCAATGAATGAGTGGCCAAGAGACATATAAGTCTCTTTCCAGATTACAAAACAGAGAGTAGTATTGCTAATTTCCTTAAGTGTCCTTACAGAGGTGGTGGCCTTCAAAACAATTGGCTCATAGAAACCCTTTCTTTGACAACTCAGAAAAGTAATACCCAGAGTCCATTTCTGAGGCTACCAAGACCAAATTTAAACAAATGCTGCTAAAATTATCTCTCAATTTATATATATACACATATATACAAAATATATATACACATATACACATATACACATTTATAAACACATATATACATATACAGGTATAAATATACATATATGCATTTATAAACATATATAAGCATACATATATACACACCTACATATATATGTATACATATATACATACTTCACATATATGTATATGAAACAAGTTTCATGAAACAATAGCTGTATCACACACAATCCAAAACCCTTATCAATTACAACCTATTTTTTTTTTTTTTTTTTTTTTTTTTTTAACTGTACGCGGGCCTCTCACTGTTGTGGCCTCTCCCATAGCAGAGCACAGGCTCCGGACGCGCAGGCTCAGCGGCCATGGCTCACGGGCCCAGCCACTCCGAAGCATGTGGGATCTTCCCGGACCGGGGCACGAACCCGCATCTCCTGCATCGGCAGGCGGACTCTCAACCACTGCGCCACCAGGGAAGCCCTACAACCTATTCTTGATACTTTCTATCCTGTTGTCTTTTTAATGCTGATAATAACTCAATACATCAATCTCAATAATTTCATTAATATCACAATCTACAATTTAAAAAATACTGAGGAAGGGGGGGAAAGAGTATAATTTTTAAAAACTAGAAATTTTTGAATTGGTAAGGAAAAGCCACTTCAATGTCTTCAAAGTCAAATCTATGAAAAAACGGTCCTCCATATGGCAATGACCTATTTCTCAGTATACCAAACTCCTGAAATGTATGTTATAAATCATGGTGAGCTAGTACTTGATTGAAGTAACAATTTAAATAATATATATTATAAATTGAGAAAGGTTTTTATAAACCTATATTCTTTCATCAAAAAAAATATATATATATGTCATTTATACAAAGGCAACAATGAATATGAGATTAAAGAATAAACCTTAGGGCTTCCCTGGTGGCACAGTGGTTGAGAATCTGCCTGCTAATGCAGGGGACACGGGTTCGAGCCCTGGTCTGGGAAGATCCCACATGCCGCGGAGCAACTAGGCCCGTGAGCCACAGCTACTGAGCCTGTGCGTCTGGAGCCTGTGCTCCGCAATAAGAGAGGCCGCGATAGTGATAGGCCTGCGCACCGCGATGAAGAGTGGCCCCCGTTTGCCACAGCTAGAGAAAGCCCTCGCACAGAAACGAAGACGCAACACAGCAAAAATAAATAAATTAATTAATTAAAAAAAAAAAAAAGAATAAACCTTACAAAATACATACAAGTGGGGCTTCCCTGGTGGCGCAGTGGTTGACAGTCTGCCTGCCGCTGCAGGGGACACAGGTTCGTGCCCCGGTCCGGGAAGATCCCACATGCCGTGGAGCGGCTGGGCCCGTGAGCCATGGCCGCTGAGCCTGCGCGTCCAGAGCCTGTGCGCCGCAACTGGAGAGGCCACAACAGTGAGAGGCCCGCGTACCGCAAAAAAAAAAAAAAATTACATACAAGTTCTTTAAGAAAATTGTAAAACTTATTAATGACATAAAAATCTGGAAAACTTGAGAGTTGTGTCGTATTTGTGGATAGGAATACTCAAAATCATAAAGACCTTAAATCTTACCACATTAATCTACAAACTCAGTAAGTTTTCAATAAAAATCACAACTGGATTTGTGAGTGTTTAGGGTGGGGTACTTAACAAGCTATTTTTAAAATTCACATGGAAAGCAAAAGGCTAAGAAGAGATAAGATAATTTTAAAAAACAATAAAGAGAGGGGACCATCCCATTTACCATAAAGTGGTAATAATTAAGAGCATAACACTGACCTACATAGTCCCATATTGACCCATATGGATGGATGGAACAGAATAGAGTGCCCAGGAACCATGTTGTACAGACAGACACATAACACAAGACACATATCCTTGCATGTTAGTGGGGAGAAATGGACAAAGTGGTACTACTAAAATTGAATATCCGTATGGAAAGGGGGAATATTTGCTGGGAAAGTCCACAGGCCCAGTTTTTTTTTTTCCAACAAATGTCAAGGAAAGAAGAGGTAAAAAATTAGGAGTAGCAACCAGATAGTAGCAAAAGACATATCAATCAAATGCAATATGCCAACTTTGGTTGGATCCTAATTCAAACAAAATAACTATAAAAAGAAATCTCTAAGATATTTGGGAAAATTTGGTACATTAACTGATATTTAATAATATTAAGGAATTACTGTTCATTGTTTTAAGTGTGATAGTTGTAATAATGGCTATAATTTCTAAAATTCTTTATCTTTCTTTATGTTTGTTTTCTTTTTTACTTAAAAATATATATTTTTTTGTTTTTGGCTGCGCTGGGTCATCATTGTGGTGTGCGGGCTCTTTGTGGCACGTGGGCTTCTCTATTTGTGGTGCGTGGGCTCAGTAGTTGCAGCACACAGGCTTAGTTGCCACACAGTATGTGGGTTCTTAGTTCCCTGACCAGGGATCGAACCCACATCCCCTACATTGGAAGGTGGATTCTCAACCACTGGAACACCAGGGAAGTCCCCTAAAATTCTGTATCTTTTAGAGATATATACTGAAGCGTTTACTGAAAGAAAAAAAAAAAAGATACAATGTTCAAATTTACTTCAATCCAGTGGTGGGGGAAGGGAGAGAGAGAAGTAGGGTGATGGGTGAAATAGTATTGGCCAAGTATTTATAATGGTTAAAACTAGAAAATGGGTAAATGCATATTTATTAGTCTATTCTCTCTACTTTTATTTATGTTTGAAGCTTTACATAATAAAAGAAAATAAAGACTGTCAAACATACTAAAAATTGCTTATAAACATAAGCTTATGTGATAAAAATATAAAGAAATGCACGTGAATGCTAAATTCAGTGTAGGGTTTGCTGTAGTGGCTGAGCCAGGATATAGTACATGGAAGAATACATTGAAAGCTTCAACTTTATGTATAAAGTTTTATTTCTTAAGTCACATGACTGGTACTTAAGTGTTCATCATACTACTCTTTATTATCTTTTGCATTTTGAAAATATTTTACGTTTAAAAGAAAAAGAATTATACACAGAAGAAAATTCCTAAACCACACGTGAAAGTTGTTTACCAAATTTCATTGATTCTAAGATGTTTCTTTTTACATTTACTGTTTCTAAAATTAGGATGTGTCTTACAATTGAGGGTGCCTAAAACTCAATGAAATAGAGTGCTTTTTTGGTACATAACAAACTGAATATATAGAATAACTAAGATAATCAATTAATACTCTTCCCTATCTAGATAGGATTGGTTTCCCCAAACTTGGACTCCGAGAAGTAAAATCTTCCTGCCTTTCAATCTCATCACATGGGTAACCATGATAATAATACCTACTGTGACCTGATGGGGATTTTTCCTTCAAAGGATGTTTTAATCATTCTAGGACAGTAGATGGATAAGGGCTTTCGTTCTTTGGTGGGAAGAAGGGAGAGGAAAGAAGAATCTTGAAAGGGAAGTAATAGGAATGCCAAAGTTGAAGAGAAACAGTGCTTTGGAGCCCCAATAAACAGCTCCCCATGGATGGAATAGCAGAGTGGAACCGGCACGTCAGAATGACTCTAAAAAGCCTTACCGTCTAGAACTCAGGTCAGCTTTGGCGAACATACCCCTGGTTGACACTTAAATGAGGTTGGGCTCATTCTTCCTTGAACCATGAAAAACCAGTACAGCCCTAGTATCATCAAAACTAGTACCAGTGACAATGACGGTAAACAGAGGTCTAGTCTCAACCCCATTTCCTCGTATCACATCAACAGGGATTCTCTCTTACTCACAGTGATGGAGTTGTTCAGGAGCAGCAAGGACTAAACTTTGGAGATAAGTACATGCCCTGAGGACAACCTATGATCATCACCAGAGGACCGATCTGTCAAATAATTGAAGGGCTTTCTTGAATTAAACAAGTTGGAGCTCAAGCTATTTAAAAGAAAAGAAGATAATAGTTTATTTTTTACTCCAAACGAGAAAACGTAGGGATTATTGGTTATATCCATCTTGCCAGGAATACAGGGAAGTCATGGGGAACAGAACTGAATTAATAGCCACAGTGAATGACTAACTACCTATCTCTTTCAAAGGGGAAAGTATAGAACCTTAGAAATTCTCCATCAATGTTAATTTTAATTCAAAGGAAGTACAGAGCAAATCAGTCAGAATATAAGAGTCCCATTCATTGCAGGTTTCAGCTTTCCTAGGAATTCAACAAATAGTCTCAATTTTTCTCAGTATCTAAGTCATGCTTAGAAATATCTAATAAAAACAAACAAGCAAGGAAGCAAACAAACTAAATAAATTGGCTCACTCATCAGTATGAATTCTCATAGCAAACCAAATTTTAGTAGGTTTGAGAGAAAATGCAAGATTTTTCTTCTTTAGCTGCGTAGTACTTTTGCATTTGTCTACCATATTTTTATTACTCCCATTGGTAAATTAAGATGCTATTTCATGCTGCACAACATATTTAAGGATTCTCCTCCAAAAAACAGTTATCAGAGGCCCACAGAGCTAAGCTGAAGCATATTATGGCCATGATAGCAAAGTCTCAAAACCAAGTATACAGAACATCCTTAATTTTTTCTTTTCATTTTTAGTGAGATATAATTGATATACATTATTGTGTAAGTTTAAGGTGTACAGCATAATGATTTGACTTAACATATATTGTGAAATGATTACCACAATAAGTTTAATTTCCATCATTTTGTATAGATAAAGGAAAAAAAAGTTTTTTCCTTTTAATGAGAACTCAGAATATACTAGCTTCAAAACTTTCAAATACATCATACAGCAGTGTTAACTGCAGTCATCACGTTGTACATTATTTACATCCCTAGTACTTATTTACCTTATAACTGAAAGTTTGTGCCTTTGAACCACCTTCACCCAATTCCCACTCCCCCCAACCCTCACCTGTCTGACTTATTTCACCTAGCATAATGCCTTCAAGGTCCATCCATACTGTTGCAAATGGCAGGATTTCCTTTTTTAATACTTGAATAATAGTTGTACATGTGTGTGTCTGTGTCTGTCTGTATATATATCAGAACTTCTTTATCCATTGATCTGTAGATGGACAGATCCAGGTTGTTTCCATGTCCTAACTATTGTTGTTTCCACGTCTTAGCTACTGCTATGAACATGGGGGTGGGGTGCAGATATCATTTTGACACAGTGTTTTTGCTTCCTTCGGAATATTCCCAGAAGTAGAATTGCTAGATCCATCCTTAATTTCTGACTTAAGCATTTATAAACCCATCAAGGAAGAAGAGATTTAAGAATGGGATCGGAGTTTGCTCTCAATTTTATATATTTGTTAAGCCTAGGCTCTACTTCCTTATATCATTTGGAGTTTGTACGTTTATTCAGGTTTATAATGGATTGTGGAATTTTTTTAAATTAATGACGGTTCCAAAATTAACAAAACCGAACAAAAACCAGTACCAGTCACAACAGGACAGAGAGATTCTCAATTTGGCTGTATGTTATGTGTTTTCTATATGAAAAGGAAATTAACAAAAATCCTTGAGAAACTTCTTCTATAGTTATTATGGTAAAATTACATGAACAAGTTTAGATTCTAAAAAGGACATACCACAAAATAATGTTCAATTATGGTAATTAACGTTTGATGACAATGGGACAATGACAAGAGCATATAAAAGGATAATAGCTGGAGTTGTTCAAAACAGCAAGGGTGATCTGATGCATGGGATGAACTAATGAAAACTGATCCAAGCACTAGCACATAATCAGAAGAATTATTAGACATTTTAAACAGTTCTACAGGCTCATGTACAACAAAATTCATCCCCTCCGATAAGTCCATCCACATGCCCTATTTCTCTGCCTCCCACTTCAAAAATAGTGACAATAAAATAATATTAATAATATATTTCATTTAATCCTTCCCAAACCTCACAAAAAACCCTCTGGAGTACACACAATTATATTATTCCCATTTTACCTGATGAAGAAACTGAGGCTTACAAGGTTAAACAACTGGCCCAAAGTCACACATCTCGAAGGGAAGTAGCAGAATTGAGATTTTAATGTGAGTATCCTGACATCAAAGAAGTACTCATACTACTGCACTGCAAGGTGAATAGGGGGTGCCCTCTAAGCCACAGAATCCTGGGAGGGCATCACATGCTAGTGTGGCTTCTCAATGGAAGAAAAGGTAAGAAGGAAGAAAAAGAGGCAAAAATGTCACTATGTCTTGGTATAATGGTTGAGAAGAAAGGAATGTTTAAGAATGTAGTTTCCAATCACTTTAAAAACGAGGGATGATACCAATGACCTCCTAAAGAAGAATGCATCTTTCCAGCTTGCTCTAAACCACATTTCTGTTCAGACTCAAGAAGAGCCTATTAGGAATCCTCGGACCTTAGCAAAAACAATCAGTGGAAACTAGGCACTTGAATATTCCTGGGTAGTGGCTATACCAGAAGTCTCTATTTTTAGCTAATATAAAAGGGAAACCACAGCATTATTTTTAAGAAATTAAATAAACTACAGTGAAATTAAAGAGTAAATAAACAAGGAGTTCACAGAGTCTCTGAATGCAAATGGTGTGTGTGTAGAACTCTTGGATTAGATTTCTGAAGTCAGGTTGGAACAAAAGGAATTCAGGCTAACTGAGGACTTAGTTCTTACACTTCTGCCAAGGTTTACAAACCACGGCCTGTTTCAATAGGGTCTCTCTGAGAGCACATAATAGCTAAAACCCCCTGGAAACATTAAATCAGGTTAACCATTCAAAACTGGCCAACACTGGAGGGGAGTCAGATGCATATTAATTTATTATTTATTTCATGGTTTTATTTAATGCCTTTCTTTTTAAGAGCTCATGATGTACGAACATGGCCACCATAATATAATGTGGAATATACAACTCTCTCTGCTTGCACTGGGAAAATTATTTTATACTTGTAAATGAAGTCCTATCAAGTGGACTGCAAAATCTAGAAATAACATTATAAACATTAAATCCATCACTTCACCGGTACTGAGAGTACCCCATCTTTCTTTCTGTAATTTTCTTAAAAGTAAAGTGATTTCCAACTCAGCTGACTGAACAGCAAAATAATTATTACTTTCTGAATTTCTGTGAATCATGGAAATCTTCCCACAAATCTCTTATACTTCCACTTCTGACCCTATCAGCTCCCCAGAGAAAAATCAAAAACAAAATGAGAGCTCTCAACTAAAAAAAGTTTAAAAGGATTCAGGCAAAATGGGTTGTTTCTATTATGAATGACATAAGCTTCTATACTAGGAATGAGCACTTCACATATACTTAGAAGATCTTTTAAGAATTATAAACTCTTTTTATCATTTTCTTTGATTCTGCTTAAATGTCTATTTATACAAGCAAAAAAGGTCTGTTTTCAAACTGGCATTAAAACAATTACATTTTGGTTAAAAAAAACTATAATTCTAGCTTTACTCATTTTTCTCCCATAGTGAATGGAAGAATATATTAGATTAAAAATGTAAGATGTAAAAAGATGGGAGATTTCCCATAAGTACTACTGACTTTTAGAATTTTGTACTTTGCCCACACAGATCATTCCACTATCTCTAGCTGCAAATCAAGTTATCTAAGTGGAAAATTTGACCTTGCCACTTGCTTTCAAAAAACAAAATTATCAGATATAGCTTGACTTGTCAGCATCTCTTTGCACGTCTAACGTCATTCATTTGTAGTATAGCTATATATTAAAGACATGTGATTGGCACTGACAATTTAGAAATAAATGACTGCTCCTTGATTCAAGGAGGTCATTACCACCAGTGAAAAAAAAGTAAACAACATTAGGGATTCATAATATAATAAACGCTATGACAGAGGTATGAACCAGTTGTTAAGACAACACAGGGAAAGAAACATCTAACTCCTAGGTAATGTTGAACGGGAGGAATCAAATTTGTAAGATTCTAACAAAGTCAAATAAACAGGATTTAAGATTAGGGATGAAAAAAAAGGAAAAACAAAGGAACATCCAGTTTCAGCCTGGGCCAAATACTGCCTTTCACTAAAACAGAAACGGAAGGAGAAGGACAATTAAGGAAGATGATGAGTTTGGTCTTGAACAGGTTAAGTTAAAGATTATTGGAATGTTGAGCAGGCAATTAAATATGTGGGTCTGTGTTCAGGAAAAATAAATAGATACGTGCCATAGATTTTAGACACATTCACATATGCATATTAATGGTAACAAACTTACTTTAGGAAAGTTTAGTGAGTAGCATGGTGAATACCTATGCTGAAGGAAGGACAGGAGGACGAAGAGCTTATAAGGTAAAAAGAAATAACAGCCAGGAAGACTGGAAAAAGCCTAGGAAAGTGTGAGGTTACAAAAGACAAGGCAAAGATTTTAAGGAGTGATTGGTAGTATCAAATTCAGAAAAAAGGACATGTGATGAGGAATAAGAAGTGACAACTAGGACTTCCTTGATGGCTCAGTGGTTAAGAATCCGCCTGCCAAAGCAGGGGATGCAGGTTCGAGCCCCGGTCCAGGAAGATACCACGTGCCATGGAGCAACTAAGCCCATGCACAACTACTGAGCCTGCACTCTAGAGCCCGTGAGCCACAACTACTGAGCCCACGTGCCACAACTACTGAAGCCCGTGCACCTAGAGCCCGTGCTCCGCAACAAGAGAAGCCACCGCAATGAGAAGCCTGCGCACCACAACGAGGAGTAGCCCCTGCTCACCGCAGCTAGAGAAGGCCTGTGCGCAGCAACGAAGACCCAACACAGCCAAAAATAAATAAATAAATTTATTTTTTTTTAAAAAAGTGACAACTAGGTTTAGAAGTGAAGAAGTCTTGCACAACTAAGTGATATGTGAGTGATAAGTGATATTTCCTTATAAAAGCAGGAACAAATGCCAGGTTGTGGAAAACGAGAAGGGAAATTAAGTCTGCGGTTCATCTGTCCTCCAAGACTAAATCATGGTTATCTTTGAATCTATCCTATCTCAAGCCCTCCAATTACTGAACTCCAACTCTAAGAGTTCAGTAAATGCTTAGTGAGTTGAATAATGCTCCTCTCTTCCCCATAACTTCCCCTGTCTTTGTTTAAACCATAAGAAGCACTTCCCCTACAGAATACTCCTGTTTGTGAGTTAACACAACCACAGGTTATACTGAGTTTCTCCTCTATCTTTAAATGAGGTGTATAAGTACCTAAATAACTATGTATAAACCAAGTTAAATGATACCTGAGTTCAAAGAATTAAAATGCAGCAATTCTCTACGATTTAGAACCTGGGAGTAGAGAGGGTCTTCCCTATCAACTTTCAAGATGAACAAGATAATCCAAAGTAAAGATTTCCAGGGACCTAACCTACTCTACCATAGTCAACCTACACAGTGAGCAGGAAGATGTAGTTTTGGGGTAGCCAGTAAAGAGGCTTGGTACTGGGAGCACCATCACCCAATTTCTATGACCAGTGCCATCCTCCTTAGACTGGAAGCTGATAAAAAGATTCTTCTAAACCCGTAAGTTGCAGTTCTGCTCCAAACACTATCATTTGGTTCTTCCTCTTTCCTGTCTCATGATGTTGTCACTTGATACCTGATTAAAATCCATGCAATAAAGAACGGTTGAACTCTTTTTTTTTTTTTTTTGCGGTACGCAGGCCTCTCACTGTTGTGGCCTCTCCCTTTGGGGAGCACAGGCTCTGGACACGCAGGCTCAGCAGCCATGGCTCACTGGCCCAGCCTATCCGTGGCATGTGGGATCTTCCCGGACCGGGGCACGAACCCGTGTCCCCTGCATCGGCAGGCAGACTCTCAACCACTGTGCAACCAGGGAAGCCCAATAACGGTTGAGCTCTTTATTCAACTTCTGTATGAGAAAATACATTGCTCAGACATAACTAACTGTGAGCTTTACCTTTGGAAATACAGTCTAATAATGTTGAAGGAATCAGGGATGCTCCTGATAGCTTGTCCTCCTCATCACCAACTGGTAAAGCTAATTTATCTATATTCCAGAGGTTATAGAAAGAAAACAGTAGAAACAGGGATAAACCTTTAGTCTCTGTTACAGTGATCATGGAAATAGAGGTTAAAATGGAGCCCCTGTTAGCCTTGGTCCTCGCGAGACCACAACCAGCAGAGCCCCCATACTGACCTACACTGAACATGTAACGCGAGTGAGAAATAAACTTAAGCTGCTGATATTTGGAGGCTGTTTGTCACTGTAGCATAACTTAGTCTATCTTAACGAATACAAGGTGACTGGAATTAGTTTTCTTAACTAATATAAGGTGATTGGTAATTTTCAATAGATTTCAAAAACAAGAAGTTAAAATGTCAGGAAAGGAATTTCCCCAAAATAATTTTCAAAACATGAAACCTGAAGAAAGTTTAGTTATTTCTTAATGCACACTGTGCTTTGGCTGACACAACCCAAAATATAATCTGAAATAGCCCAGGGTGTGTGTATGTGTGTACATGCGTACACATGCGTGAATGTGTGTGTTTTCTCTTTTCCAATGATTACTCTGCCTTTCCTATCTGATTTGTTGTTCTGATCTTGGGACCTGAGTGATTGCTTTTTGAAAATCATATCAGCAAAGCTTTTCTTCCTACTTCAATTTCTGTGCGATTCTATCACTGTAGCTCAACAAAGGGCATTTCTCGCTAGTCCCCCGGCTTAACGTGTGTGTGTGTAAGTATATACATGAGTATTGTACTCACTCAAAGTAAAAAGTTTGTAACTCTTTATAACAGAAATCCAAATAATGCTCTTGAACTATTTTTAAAGATGACACTACAACTAGATATTAGCTATGCTGACGTCACGTCATGGTTGACACTCCTGTTTCGAAACTGTGATTCTGGCAAACCTCCTCTTTACTGCTGTACTGAGAGCGATGTGAAATATTGTGGCTCTCATTGTTAAAGCAGATGAACATTATTAAGTAGCTAAAGGTTTATGCCAGATATATTCTAATTATCTTATTTAATCCTTACAACAACTTTTGACACTATTTCATTATATGGGATTATATCAATATCTCATTGAAGAAAGCGTAAGGCCCACACAGGTTGTTCAACTTGCTCAGGATCACGCTGAATATAAATGGTGGAAACAGGATTTGAATGCAGGCAGGCTGGTTCTGGTAAGTTTTAGTTTCAACTTGGAGAGCTGCAAGTTGTGATTTTTGTGTGCCTTCAGTTTTCAGAATAATATGTGTCCTACCTACCACACAGCTTTTCTGGATGGCTCAATGACAGCATCATGATAAAAAAAAAAAAACTTTTTTAATTAATGGGTACACAAACTCAAACCCATACTGAAGATTTATTTCCTTTAACTTGAACAGTACTGATTAAAAAAAAAATCTTTTATAAAAATATGGATTTTTTTCAGCTTTTAAAAAGAACAGGTGCCCGGGCTTCCCTGGTGGCACAGCGGTTGAGAGTCCGCCTGCTGATGCAGGGGACACGGGTTCGTGCCCCGGTCCGGGAAGATCCCACATGCCGCAGAGCGGCTGGGTCCGTGAGCCATGGCCGCTGAGCCTGCGTGTCCGGAGCCTGTGCTCCGCAACGGGAGAGGCCACAACAGTGAGAGGCCCACGTATAGCAAAAAAAAAAAAAAAAAAAAAGAACAGGTGCAACGGTAGCCCTTCATTCCTGCACAGAAAGAACTGGTGCGAGCAGAAGAGCAGCTGCTCATCTGAGACCCGGCACAGTTCCTACCCTACTGGCTTCAACCATCATAGGTATATGTGTTTGCTTCCCCTTTTAGTAAAGCGTAAAACGCTGGAAGAATATAAGGTAGGATTGTGATCAGGAGGCACCATGCTAGTCCATGCATGTCGCCTTACATCGTGCTTTGAAAATATGACCACCATCACACGGGAACTACTACCCAAACCCTTTGGATAATATCTGTTGGTCTAGACTAGTGAAGAAAGAAAGGAAAGGAAGGAAAGGAAGGAAAAAGGGAGGAAGGGAGGAAGGGAGGAAGGGAGGAAGGGAGGAAGGGAGGAAGGGAGGGAGGGAGGAAGGAAGGAAGGAAGGAAGGAAGGAAGGAAGGAAGGAAGGAAGGAAGGAAGGAAGGAGGGAGGGAGGGAGGGAGGGAGGGAGGAAACGAGGGAGGGAGGGAGGAAACAAGGGAGGGAGGGAGGGAGGAAACAAGGGAGGGAGGGAGGGAGGAAACAAACAGGCAGGTTGCCCAGATGCAATTTCTGTCAAGAACATCAGCTGTTCCAGAAAAACACTTCAGGAACTGATTATGAAAAGAATAAGTTGGGTTTTTTTTGTTTTGATTTGTTTTCCACTTTGCTTCTGAAGCAACTCTCACCTTACCTCTTTTTGCAGTACAAAGCAAGCATAATTGCCAAGTTCATCAGCAGTTCACTGGCAGTCAACAGAGGTACTTGAAGGCTTTTCATCGAAAAAGAAATTTTAAAGTGATAGAAAGGTTCCCACGATTCAACCTTTCATAAGAAGTTGTTATCACTGCCTTTAGAAGTTCCCTGGCCTTACACCCTGTTACAGTCCCCACTGGATGGGGCCTTCTTAAAGGGGCACAACTAAGCCCCTAATTGTTCCCCAGTAAAGCCTCTCACCTGCCTGTACACTAGAAGTCAAGGCAATGTAGTATCAACATTAAAAGTCTGGTCTTGGGTGTACAACAGACCTAGACCCAAATCCTCCACGCATCACCTTCTTACGTGGGTGTTCTTAGCCAAATTTATCTGTAAAATGGCCTTAGTACTACTTCAAAGTGTTATCTAAGAATTCAGTAAGTGAACTAAAATAAAGGCCTTGATATTTGACACAAGTGAATATTCAATAAACTGCTGCTATTGTTATTATCAAAGGATAATGATTCAGGGTCAACAGTAAGCTAATTTTCTCAAGTATTGATCTTTTATTGTTTTTCCAGATAGTATAGAATATTCTGGGTATTTTTAGACTTATAGAAACAATTTTACTGAAATAAATTAAAGAACATTATCCTCAATTAAAAAAAAATCAACACTAAACCAATTCAGGGGACAGCAAATGATATTCAAATGAGAAAATTTCTGAGGTGAGGAATGTAACAGAATATTTGTAAGAATAAGTGAATTATAATAGTACATTAACAAAAATTATCCTTTCTAATGAGGAGAACTCAGGCTAAATTTCTACATTACTCAGCAGAGAAAACTGCTTTCTACAGAGAAAAACTGAAAATAACACCAGGATTTTCAAACACACCAACTATGTACGGTAGTATTTTTCTCCTTTTTTAATTCAAAGTTTGAAGACAGAATTCCATAGTACATTATCTGGATTGAAATTTGTACAAGATGATCTCATAAACACTTAAATAAGAAAACAAATTCTAACAGTATTTTTCATGAATGTGAATTTTGTTATTTTACTAACAACTTATAAGCATTTATATACTATTGTTGGTCACATAGCAGAATGGAATGTACAAAACATATTCCTTGATGCTTTTCAAACTTCAGCATAGGTGAATATTATTTTCTATTGCATTAACCTATCCTACTACAACTGAAAGTCTTTCCTTTCCTATAGGAAGTGATGGAACCACTTTTGAGTGGAGATTCATTAGCTGATATCAAGGAAACTATATATTTATCACATCAAATCTGGCTCCCTTATAACATGAAAGGGTTGACCAGGATCATTTCCAGGGCCTCTCCCATCTCTAGCATTTTACTTATTACCATTCTATGACTTTCCTATTACAGAAGTTATTGTAATTTTGAGATGCTGACGTGATCCCTGGTTCGTCAGTTTTCAGGTAATAACACTGTGTAATAGGTGCAGTCCGGGACAATTAGTTCTGTGTCAGACAGATGTGCCAGAAATACCAAGAATGAATATTCAGTTCCATAATAGGCCGGTGAACTTCACAGAGAGGAAACCTACTTCACAGCCACAATACTCCTTTAGCACACAAATTTATGCTGATGTTAAGAAAGAAATGGAGAAAGAAATCTGCAATAAAAGGAGTAGCTAGCCCAGTAAGACTCAACAGTGCTACTGGCTGGGATGGGGGAATGGTGGGAGAAGTGAGGGAGACAGAGGAAGCAACTCTAAGATACTGTAAACTCTTACAGAGGCTAGCAACTCAGTAATATTTTTATAATAATATAAGAACAACCTGGGGACAGCATTTTCCTAAGTAAGAATAGCTAAGAAGAAAACACAGTTAAAACTATGCTTGTCCTTCATTTTTTTTAAATAAGAGAAAGCTCACTTAGACATTAAAAAAATAAATCTCATAACAGAAGACATTCTTTTAAATTAAATAAATGTTAGTTTAGAGAAACTAACTATACTGGTCTTTCTAGTATCATCATAGATTCATCATGGACCAACAGCAATCCTGGGTATTTGAAGCCACTTCGTTTATAACATACTGAATATTTTATAAACATATATAGACCAATATTAAAATGTATGAATGCATCATTACTCCCATACCAAAAATGACAAATTCCATTGGACTTCCCTTGTGGTCCAGTGGTTAAGAATCTGCCTTCTAATGCAGGGGATGCGGGTTCAATCCCTGGTCAGGGAACTAAGATCCCACATGCTGCAGGGCGACTAAGCCTGCATGCCGCAACTACTGAGCCCGTGCACCACAACTAGAAAGAAGCCCATGCACCGCAATGCAAGATCCTGCATGCCACAACGAAGATCCCACGTGCTGCAACTAAGACCCAAGGCAGCCAAAAAAAAAAAAAAAAAAAAAAAAAAAATCCAACTTCACTGTAGAGGATTTGGGTAATATAAAAAATAAATTTAGGAAATGTCATCCAAAATACGGCCAGGTGTAAATATCTGTACTCAAAAAAGAATGTGTCTCTTAGAAGATAGCTGCTGAGGCAGTGAGGTAGAGCACACATCTAAGGCTCCCCACTCCCACTCCCCGGAGTGCACCCCGTCAGCACAGTGAGCATAAACTCTGGGCCTCCGAGATCCTGGCACCTCGGGCTGCATCACTTCCTTCCCTTCCAGGGCTCCCGCTGCTGTCTTACAGTAATCAAAATTTCCCACACGCCCTTCCAGCTCAAGCCAACTTTATGACAAGAAGCTTCACGCCTAGACCAGCATCTCCCACTGTCTCTTTCATGGTGCTCTGTGGAATGTTGACAGGTAAAAAATGAAAATTACAAGCCTCAAAAATGCCCTGGGTCAAGTTTGGGAAATGGTGAAACAAAATTCAGAAGATCTTACTAGGTTTCAATATGTCAGCATCCTTCAAGAGGAGGCTATGGAATGGCTATTTCTCAAAAATTTTACTTGGGAAATAGTTTTAGAAAGAAATTTGTTCTGTTTTGCTACTTATATTAGAATTCCGATCTTAGACAAGTAATGCTGGAAATAGATTATACATTTGGGGTGGAAAAAAATCCTTTCCTTTCAATATATTTCCACTTAAAAACAAATTAATGTAATGTTACGCCTGAAGGCATTGCCTTAAGGTTATTGATAAAGCCCATTGATAAAAGTTGAGCAATTGGCAGGTGAGTCACTTTTGATTAATCAAAATTTAAAATTCATTTCAGTCCTCTAACTTCAGCCTTTTTGATTTACACACTATAATTACAAGTATATTATTTTTTTTCCTCTGGTTTGGGGTATATTTATCACTGGATTTGGCATGCACAGTTTAATTACTCTACTTGAATATCAAATAAAAGCAAGTAAAAGATAAATGACCCTAGGCAATACTCTCTTTCTGCAATTTCAAAATAATGGATCAAGTAAGTTAGCAGTGAAGTATACATTTTAGACTACTGCACACAATTGTGTGGGCTGCTTCTAAGCAAAAGATTTACTATTTTAAACATATTAAAGCCATTTCACTGACTCTTTTTGTGGATCAGTAGTAATTATGCCTGAGGTATCTTTGATTGTTGTCAAACAGTGATGCTAGCTGTTTTGTAAATTCAGCGGGGGGAGTCACGTTTGAGAGGTCAAGCTCTATAACATGTAACCTAAACTACTCTGGAACAAATCCAATGACCCCTTAAATCAGTTAAAAAGCAGGGGGTCATTCTCTAGAATTCTTTTAGCTGGTGGTCCCAAATCATCAACACATTAAACAGCTACCCTGTCCTCCTCTTAATAGCTACTTTGTTCTCACAAATAGCTTCTTTTCTAGAGCAGGAAATGGTAATTAGGATTTCAGAGTTTGGTACAGCCAGCCAGCATTAGCATCCTGGCTTTGTGTGTTGAGGATTAATAACAGTAGCTATAATGATGACAGAAAATAATAATAGTTCTAATTACTAATATTCATTTTAGGTTGGTGAGCAGCTGTTAAAACATCTCTTTACAAGTGAAAGTTCAGTCGCATATCTTTTTCACCAAATAGGGAAAACCTTAATACTAATTAGGAAGGAAGATTACAAATTCGAATGTCAGTCAAAGTGCACTGTAATTGTTCTTTACTAACTTTTTTTTCTCTCTCCACCTTAAGCTTTCTGGCCCTTAAGCTTTTTAACAGCTGACGGTGAAAGTAATGACAGGAGACCCAGAAGCCTCCCGGTTTCCACTTAAAACAACCCTTTCCAATTCAATAAGGGAAATTTCTCATCTGTTTGCATTTGAAGAATGTGATCTGTTTCCTCAAAGGTGTCACTAACTGGTATGCCTAGAAAGTCACTGACTACTAGTAATTATTTTAAGGCACACGATATACTGCCAAGAAAGTCTTCCAGAGAATTGAAGTCTAGTCCATCACTTCCAAAATCAGCTACAAACACCTTCAGCAAATGACTTCTTGGCAAGCAAGTCCATCATTTCCTCTATGAAATTTAAGAAGTTAGAACTGGTCGGTGTTTCCTAAATTCTCCGGACCACGTGAATCACCAAGGATATTATAGAGGGAATGGATTGTGACTGTGGTCTTCAGCCCAAACTCAGTATCAGAACCTCCAGGTCAGAGAATACAAAATCAGAGTCAGGGTTAAATGAAAGGAAATTGTCTCCAGGACCCTGGAGGGTAGGAAGCAGGGAGAGCGATCCTTCAAGACCACTTGGGCACTGACTCCATCCACTTCCATCAGATAAGGATGGGACCCTGCTAATGCTGGCCACAAACAAGGACAGCCTGATATCTGTCAACATTCTCTTAAATCAGGGGTCCAGCTAGTGAATAGTCTCTGTAAACTTTCTCTGTAAAGGTCCAGCTAGTGAATATCCAAGTCTTGTTTCTGTTGTAACTACTCAACTCTTACTGCAGAGTCAAAGCAGTCATAGACAGTAAGTAAAGAAACGAATGTTGCTGGCTTCCAGTAGAACTTACATTTGAATTTCATATAATTTACATATGGCATGAAGTGTTATTATTCTTCTGATTTTTTTTTCAACCATTTAAAAATACAAAAAACATTCTTAGCTCACATACAAAAATAGGTGGCGGGCTATTTGCTGATCCCTGCCTTAAATGGAAATGCCAAAATTTTAAGGTAATGCCTTTTCAAATGACATCAGAAGCCACATAATGAAAGGACAGGAACAGAATCAAGTGTCACTTTCTCTTTTAGTCCTAGCAGGATCCCACCTGTCTCAAATGTCACTGGCAGCAGGGTATCCATAGGAGGAAGGGGCATGGGAAAGGTCCGCAGAGGTAGACTGTGTCTTCTCCTGCTGGTCTAGCTACCTAACTTCCATTATGTTCTGTTTCCTTAACTAAATAAATTGCGAATGGGACATGAATGGGAATCTATGAATGCATGCATGCATGTTTGTGTGCCTCTGTGTGTGTATGTGTGTGCGCACATGTGTGTGTTCTCTGCTGCCAATCTGTAACTCGATCTGCAAAGTTGCAGTGCTGTTTAAAATACAGGTTTCCAGGCTCCTCTCTAGATATGTTTCAGTAGTTCTCAGGTGGTGCCCAGAAATCTGTATTTTAAGCTACTGCCCCAAGTGAGTCATATGATCTAATCTTTTTAGGAAACTAATATTGGAATCAAGGTCCAGCACAAATTGAAAGTTCACAGTACACTTTCTCGCCCAATCTTCTCTTGGGCTGCAAGGATGACCTTTTCTATCTTATACATACAAAATTGGTTTTATAAGTGATATCATCATACATACCAATCTTAATACTAAAAGGCAGGATTGTGGACCATGAGGTCCTGAAGCAAGAAAAGCTTCTAGAACTACTCAGAGGTGATGCTTAGGGAAGAAAAACAACAGAACAACAAAAACACGCTAAGTCAAGACTTGTTCAGGGAAAATAGGCCATAAGCAATCAGTCTATGGTGAACTGATATGACCACAAGCAGGCAAGACAGAAAGGATCGCACTTTGCTGATACTTTTCAAACACTGGCAGTTCTGAACCACTGGGAAACAGTAGCACACAGAGCAAGTAAACCCCCAGAAACCCACAGTAAACAGAGATGAGAAGGCTCTGTGTGAGCAAAGAGGTTGGGCAGGGCCACACGTCTATGATAGCTTTGCTCTAAACAGTGGCGACAGCCGCGAACCAAACGGCAGCCTTTCTTGGAGTCAACTGTTCAACAGTATCTCCTGGCACAAACAGCAATCCCCATCAGAAGCACCATCTTGCAAAATAAAAGACAAAGCTGGCTATATCAATTCAGCTATGGGTCAAACATCTCAACAGGCTATTATCCCCTTCATCACCTTTTCTACTTCCAAACTTATACTCCCTTGAGTTTAATTTTTGCTATTTTTCTTCATGTTCCTCACTGGTCCCTCTTCTTACAGGTTCTCCAGCTCAGCTTGGATTTCTTATTCATGACAGTGTCATCCTGTAATTCTGATTGCTGTAGATCTCTCACCATACTCAATTTCTTCCTTAAACCTCTAATTTTGTACAAAACTAACTTTTTAATTTGCTCAGAGAGACGTACTCACTTTTTTGATGCCTATTATATCATGCTATTTAATTATTAGAAAACAATTTTTGATGAAATCAATAATAAATTACAGTAATAGCTAACAATACAGCCTCACTTTATGCCATGCATGTGCCACATGCTTTATACGGATATCACATTTAATATTAAAACACAATAGTTTCTAGTATGACCTGTAAGGACCTTGGAAGTCATCACTCTCATCCTCACAGCAAGAAGAAAGCTGAACAAACTGATAATCAGTAATTTTTCTTAGAACTGAGGTCACGGGGCCAACTGCAGCCCTGAAAACTGAGGATGGGGATAAAGAGATTCACAGCAAAAACCCAGAGGCAGAAGCCCCCAGCGGGAGACAGTATAAGTAGGAACACTTTAAACCATCACTGATGCATTGTTAGAGGCTCACTGCAGACTAGCTTGAGAACTGAAAACTCCTTGAGGGTCCAGTCTTACAGGGGTCCCCACACTTTCCTGAGTTCTACCCTCTACCAGGTTCTGACCCTGAATACAAGTTAAAAATCCCCTGTGCTTCCCTCAAGGAAAGAGGAAAGTTGTCATTTTGAAATATACTCAGAACTCTCTCTCTTCTGTTTAACAAGACCTGCCCTCAGGAAAACTATTTTAGCAGAGCCAAAGGAGGTTTTAATAAGGCTAACTAACCTCAGTGAAGAAAATAACTCAATTCTTCAGCCCCCTCTAGCCTTTGATATGAGGGGAAAGAAATACCTAATTGAGGCTCACTAAAGGACCGAGATTTAATAACAGGACTATAGAATAACTTCCTCCCCTCCACACCTTACGACCTGGGAGGGTTAATTTTATGTGTCAACTGGATCACAGTTATTTGGCTAAACATTATTTGTGAGTAAGTCTGTGGGGTGTTTCTGGATGAAATTAGCATTTGAATTGGTGGACGCAGTAAAGCAGTTTGCCCTCCCTGGTGTGGATGTGCATCATCCGATCTGCTGAGAGCTTGAACAGAACTAAAAGGCAGAGGAAAGAAGAATCTGGCCCTTCTTGCCTGACCGCTTAAGCCGGAGCATCAATCTTCTCCTACTGTTAGCACACCTGGTTCTCAGGCCTTCATACCCAGACTGGGACCTACTCCATTGACTCCCCTGGCTCTCAGGCCTTTATATTCAAACTGAATTACACAACCAGCTTTCCTGGGTGTCCAGTGTGCAGACGGCAGATTGTAAGATGCCTAAGCCTCCAATATTATATGGGCCAATTCCATATAAACTCTCTCTCTCCCCATATATATACATATATACACAAACACACACACATGCACACAACACACAAAATCTCCTATTGGTTCTGCTTCTCTAGAGAACCCTAATACTCCACTGCATCAGTAGTGCTCCTGTACAGTAATGGGAGATTATAGCTGAAAGAAGGCAAGTCTCAGAATCTATTTAAGAAGGAACTTCCAGGGAAACCCAAAGACAAGAGAGGAGGAGAAAACAAAAACACTAGAGGAAATTGTAGCCTTTGACACCACCACTACAGCAAACAGTAAACACAGTCCAACTCTTAGCCAGACAAACACAAAACGTCTCACTAAAGGTCTGTCTACTTTGGTTCTTGTTACCCAATACATCATGTCTTACTTTCAACAAAAAAGTTACAAGGCATGCTGAAAGACACAAACACAATTTGAAAAGACAAAGCAAGCCTCAGAACCAAACTCAGTTATAGCAGAAATTCTAGAATTATCAGACAAGAAATTTAAAGTAACTATGAATAATATGCTAAGGGTTCTTAACAGAAAAACGTGGATAACGTACTAGTACAGATGGGTAATGTAAACAGAAAGAAGCTGTAAGGAAGAATCAAAAGGAAATGCTAGAAAATAAAAATACCATAACTGAAATGAAGAATGCTTTTGATGGGGCCCATCAGTTGACTGGAAATGACCAAGACAAAAATCAGTGAGTTTGAAAAACATGTAAATAGAAACTTCCAAAACTGAAATGCAAAGAGAAAAAATGAATGGGGAAAAAAAGAACAGAATATCCAAGAACTGAGGGACAATTACAAAAGGAGTTGATTATTTTCTTATATTCCATATGTGTAATGGGAATAACAGAAGAAAAGAGAAAATTACAGAAGAAATATTCGAAGTAAAAACAGTCGAGAATTTTCCAAAATTCACAACAAACACAAAAATCACAGATGGAGGAAGCTAATTGATCATCTAATAGAATAAATACAAAGTAAGCATATAATATTCAAACTTCTGGAAATCAAAGACAAAGAGAAAAACCTGAAAGGAGGCAGAAGAATAAAAACACTATGTACAAAGGAACAAGGATAAGAATTACATGGGACTTCTCTTCATAAACCACCTGCTTTAAGCAAGAAGAGCGTAAAATGAAATATTTAAAGTGTGGGGAAAAAATGTAAAAGCCCACCATCCTGGGATTCTGTGTACAGTGAAATTATCTTTCAAAAGTGAAGTAGAGGGTTTCCCTGGTGGCGCAGTGGTTGAGAGTCCGCCTGCCAATGCAGGGGACACGGGTTCATGCCCCGGTCCGGGAGGATCCCACATGCCGCAGAGCGGCTGGGCCCGTGAGCCATGGCCACTGAGCCTGCACGTCCGGAGCCTGTGCTCCGCAACGGGAAAGGCCACAACAGTGAGAGGCCCGCGTACCGTAAAAAAAAAAAAAAAAAAAAAAAAGTGAAGTAGAAACAATATCTTTCTCAAACAAAAACGGAGGGAACATGTCACTCAATTTTTTTCCAAATTGAATTTGTCATTCAATTTGTTTTCAAGACTTGCCAGAAATGTTAAAAAATCGTTCTTCAAAGAAAAGGAAAATGGCATAGGTTGGAAAATGTCCACATAAAGAAGGGAAAAGTGTTAGACAAGGAATAATAAAGGTAAAATAATGCTTTTTCTTATTCTTAATTGCTCTAAGAGATACAGGTTAAAAATTATAATAGCTACAATGCATTGTTTATTATTAATCTCATGAATACACGGAATGCATGATAGTGGGATAAGGAGAGGAAATAGTCTGTTACAAGGTACTTGCACTACCTGTGGAGTAGTATAGTGCTACTTGAAAGAAGACTTGAACTAACTGAGAAGTAAATTGCAAACTCCAGGGCAATCACTAAAAAGTATATATAAAAAGAAAAAAACTATATAATTGTTATGCTAAGAAAGGAGAAACAACAGAATCATACAAAGTGGTTAATTAAAACAAGAACAGGAATAAAAAGAGAGAAAAGAAGGAAAAAGGGAAGGAAGGAAGGAAAGAACAAAGGCAATGAATAGAAAGCAGTTAAATGTATGGTAGATATTAATCCAAGTATGTCAATAACCACTTTAAATGAGAATGATCTAAATATACAATTAAACTACAGAAACTGTCAGAATGGATAAAAAACAAAACATAACCATATACTGTCTTCAAGAAATCTACTTCAAATATAAAGACCCAGAGGTTAAAAGTTATGTGATGGAAAATGATATACCATACTAACACAAATCAAAAGAAAGCTGGAGTAGCTATATTATTTTTAGATAAATCAGACTTCAGAGCAAGGAAAATTATCAGGGATAAAGAGGGGTATGCATCATGATAAAAGGATCAATACTCCAAGAAGATATAACAATATATAACAATTCTTAATGTATCAATATATGTGCCTAATAACAAAGTATCAAAATACATGAGGTAAAAACTGATAGTACTACAAAGAGAAATAGATGAATCTACTATTATAATTGAAGATTCAATACCCCTTTATTGGTAATTGATGGATCCAGCAGGCAGAAATTCAAGAAGTATACAGTTGAACTGTACCAGCAGTCAACTGGATCTAATTGACATTTATTGAATAATTCATTCAACAACAGAATACACATTTTTCTAAAAGTCACATGGAACATTCACTAAGATAGACCACATTCCTGCACAAAACACACTTTAACAAATTCAAAAGAAGAGAAATCATATAAAATATGTACTTATAGTGGAATTAAACTAGAAGCTAATAGAAAGTTAGCTGAAAATTCCAAAAATGTGGAGATTAAGCAATACACTTCTAAATAGCACATCGCTCAAAGAAGAAGTCTCAAGAAAAATTAAAAACTATTTTGGTCTAAATGAAAATGAAACTACAACCTATCTAAATTTCTAGGATGCCGTGAAAGCAGTGCTTAGAGAGAAATTTATAGAATTTAATGCATACAGTCAATAAGAGAGATCTAAAATCAGTAATTTAACCTTCCACCGGAGGAGAATAGAAAAAGAAGGGCAAATTAAATTCAAAGGAAGCAGAAGAAAATAAATAAGATTTAGAGAAGAAAACAATAAAATTGAAAACAAGCAATCAATAGAAAAAAAAAAATCAATGAAACCAAAAGCTAATTCTCTGAAAAAGATCAATGAAATCTGTAAGCCTCTAGCTAGCCTAACTAACAAAAAAGAGAGAAGACACAACTTTCTAATATCCGAAATTAAATAAGGTACATCACTACAGATCCCATGGACATTAAAAGGATCATAAAAAATATTATAAATAGCTCTGTGCCATTAATTTGATAACATAGATAAAATGAACCAATTGCTTGAAAGGTTCAATCTGCCGAAACTCACACGAGAAGAAACAGACTATCTGAATAGGCCTATACCTATTAGGGAAATTGAAATCAGTAGTTACTAACTTTCTAAAACAGAAAGCATCAGATGCAGCTGGGTTCACCAAATGTTTGGTAAATTCCACCAAACATTTAATAAAGAAATGATACCAATTCTATAGAAACTGATCCAGGAAATAGAAGCAGAGGGAACACTTCCCAACTCGTTCTTTGATACTTGCATCACCCTATTATCAAAACTAGACAAAATATTAGCAAACTGAATCCAATAATGTATATAAAAAATAAATCATATGATTATAATATACAGAAAAGCATTTCACAAAGTCCAATACCCATTCATGATCCCCCCCAAAAAAAAAGAAAGAAAGAAAAAGAAAAAACAAAACAGATTCTCGGTAATCTAGGAGTAGAGAAACCTACAGTTAAAAGCATACACCATGATGAGAAACTAGATCCTTTCTCCTAACATGGTGAATAAGATAAGGATTTTCCCTCTCACCACTCTTATTCAACATCATACTGGAAGTCCTATCTAATATATTAAGAAAAATATACATATACAGATGGGGAAAGAAAAAATGAAACTGTGCACAGGCTACATAATTGTCTATTCAAAATAAATGACAAAAAGACTCCTGGAACTAATAAGTGATAAGGCTAATACACAAAAGTAAATTAATTTCCTATATACCATATGAACACGAGGAATTTGAAATTAAAAACACAGTATTATTTATATTATCTAAACTACAGATATAGAAAAAGGGGGAATGAAGGGCAGAATAAATAGGTGGAGCACAGGGGAATGTTAGGGCTGTGAAACTGTACATCATACACAATACTGTAATGGTGGATACATGCCATTCTGTATTTGTCAAAATACAAAAGACCCACCAAAGAGTACAACACACAAAAAAGAACCCTTAAATGTAAACTATGGACTTTAGTTAATAGTCATGTTTCAATGTTGGTTCATCAATTGTAAAAAAAAAAAAAAAAAAAAAAGAAAAAGAAAAAGAAAAAGTACCATACCAACGATAGGGTAAACTGTGAGTGGAGAGAAGGGAGTATATGAGAACTCCTTATGTTTTCTGTTCAATTTCTCCATAAACATGAAACTGAGGAATAAAGTATGTTCATGAGAAAAACAATGGTGTTTCAAAAACATAAAAAGGGAAATCAATCCTATGAGGTGAGTACTGTTATTATATATTCCAGAAGTGAAAACTGGGACTTAGGAACGTTACATAACCTTCTCAAGCCCAAATATCTAGTTAATTGTGGAAACAGAATTAAAACATGTTGCCAAGACTGAAACCCAGGCATTATCACAAATATATAGAGATATATAAATACAATATACACATACACCATTGACCTTTGAACAACAGGAGTTTGAACTGTACAGGTCGACTTATACTGGGAATTGTTTTCTATAAATACTACAGTACCCGAAGGTGGCTGAATCTGCAGAAATGGAACCACCAATAAGGAGGGCTCACTATTGGACTTGAGTATCCATGGATCTTGGTATCCAAGGTGGGTCCTGGAACCAATCCCCTGCAGATACCAAAGGACAACTGTATGTGTGTGTGTATACACACACATATATATAAATGTATGTATACACACGTGTAGGATAACTATCTCTATTCTTTAGATGAGAAGCTAAGTAAAAAGAGAGAAAAGATATGTACACTGTAAACCTATAGATTGGGGGATTGCCACAAGCAAGTACTGAGCTGAAATTGTAGGAAACCGGGAAGATGGCTTCTAGAGGCTTTTATTCCCTTGTTATCAAGTAGTAATCTACAATAGTTCAGCTCTGTGCCTAAGGACATGTACACTGTAAAGTTAGCATCTTTATCAGTGCTCCCCTTCTTTAGAATATGCTTCCAAAGGTTTGGCCTTTGTTTTATCTCCCTAACATGAATAAGGGAGACCAGAGATCTGATAGAAGAAAAATAAGTCTTATTCCTTTTCCATGATCTTGTAGCCCTTGGCTCTCCACACCCTCTGTCTTTGACCTTTATTTTGGGTCCTTGGGAATCTTCTACTTACGACCTCCATATCATCAGATAGTACTTATGAATTCCAGTATTTCAGAACGCATGGCCCTGATCCTTGCCACATTTGCAGTCTAGTTGTGGTGATATCATCCAAACGTACAACAGAACAGTTCTGTTTCATTCACTGTCACTCATGTAGCACATATTTACTGAAAACCTACTTAGACTATTCCTTCAACAAGTATTTGGGCTTCCCTGGTGGTGCAGTGGTTAAGAATCCACCTGCCAATGCAGGGGACATGGGTTCAAGCCCTGGCCCGGGAAGATCCCACATGCCGCGGAGCAGCTAAGCCCGTGCACCACAACTACTGAGCCTGCGCTCTAGAGCCCGCAAGCCACAACTACTGAGACCGCGTGCTGCAACTACTGAAGCCCACGCACCTGGAGCCCATGCTCCAAAACAAGAGAAGTCACTGCAATGAGAAGCCCGCGTACCGCAACTAGAGAAAGCCCACACACAGCAACGAAGACCCAACATAGCCAAAAATAATAAATTAATTTATTTTTTTGAAAAAAAGGATTGTTCAAAATACTATTTAAAACAAAACAAAACAAATATTCATTGGTTATGTAGTAAATGTGGGGCATAATTCTTATGCAAATCCTTGCTCTGCTGGAAACTTGGGATATAAGCTGAGACATATCCTACCCTTAAGGTATTTAGAGAAAATTGGGGAAAAGACAAGTTCCAGGCAATATAGGAGCAAGTATATGATTCTGAAGCACAAACTATAAAAGAATTAAGGGACCAACAAATAAAGATAAGGCAGAGTCAGTCAAGGCAAGCTTCTCAAAAGAAAGACTTGATTTTAAAGAACATCTTTGGAAGAGAGAAAAGGAGTCAGGGATAGCCCAACTGCTCTCATGCTCACTATAACTAATGATTCTTGGAAATGTAAAGTAATTTGCACAAGCCATATGAAGCGAAGAGAATGGCAGAACAGCACTGCATTGCAAGCCTATTTACAAAACAAATCATGCTACCTTTATTAAAATAGTAATTTTCTGTTGTAAGTAATAAAATGAATGGTAAGCCTTCCCAGAGAGCTAAGAAAAGCTCACTTATAGAATCTCATAGTAATTAAGGGCACATACAGGACATGAAACACACAGGACTTTTCTATACAGCTGCAATCTCACTAAAGCCTTGGTGGGTCACAGTTCCCTCCTCATTAATACTGACTGGCTTCTGATGTACACTCATGCCTGATATACTGCCTGCCCTGGTTCAGAGCCTTATCTACCAGGAAACAGCCTTGTAGCCACTGGCCTAAGAAACTGCATGATTCCTTCTCTGCAAAGCTGGTAGGTTGACTTGCAGTGGATTCTTGCGGGGGGCCGGGGGGGGCGGCGGGACATGCAGCCAAAGGCTTTGGGGAGACTTGGAACTGAATGCCCATTTTACCCCCTGCTCTAAGCTGTTTGATAGCTCTCTCCAGCCCAGACAAGCTTTGTATTTTGTGACTAAAACTGAAAGCCCAACCGGTTTTCTTATCTTTAGCTTCTTACTGTTAAGTGTAAGTGGGCTTCTATTCTTCAATGATTTATGTCTCGGATGCCAACTGTGTACAAGCCCCCGAACTAGTTTTTTTTTTTTTTTTTTTTTTTGGCAGCTACAAAGATGCCTCAGATTAAAAAAAAAAAAAAAAAAAGTTGAAAATCTTGGGTCATGCTTTCTTTTAATCAGAGAAGTTTGTCTAATTCAGACCAGATGTTTATCACTCTGCTCTGTAAAAGGAATTCAAGGTTTATCATGATCTGCTCCAATACTATCAACTAGCATTTTGTAAATAGGATCTCACACTTATGCTAAAGACGAGCCACTAATTCATACTTTCACACAAATTCACTATTTGTTTACAAACCCCACAAAGGGGAGTGAACCACAAGTACCAAGCAGGCTTATATATTCTTATATGGCAACCACTTCAAGCACTCTACAAATGTTTTCTAGAAAGCTGATTTATTACAGATCGGTTTCCTAGTTGCAGAGCACATACGTTTCAATGAATTACTGGCAGCATAAAGCAAAACATACATATCCTGATGATAAAATGACTAGAAATGGCTTGTTTCAAAGTTGGTTGAAGGCATAAAATGGATTCCTGTCGTAACAAATTAAAAATGCTGACTGGGAAAAAATTAATTACTCCCAAGGGAGGTGGGAGGGAAAAGTCAAGTAAACCTTTTCAGAAGGAAACATCTATTTATATTTAAAAAAAAAAAGAGTGGGGGATGGGATAAATTTTTCATTTATGCTACAAATTTTCAAGATGTAATACAGCATAGGAATAAAAGATACCAATTCCAGCTTCAGACTGGATGGAGTAAACTACTTCCCCATTAGCTGTATTACCAGAGCCTCAGTTCCCCCAGCTATAAACTGGGAATAGTAAAAGTACAGCTGACCCTTGAACAACATGGGTTTGAACTGTGAGGGTCCACTTACATGCAGATTTCTTTCACTGAATATGAACTACAGTATTAAGTGATCTGAAGTTGGTCGAACCTGTGGTTCCACATCCACAGATACAAGGACTGACTGAAAAGTTATACATGGAGTTTCGATTGTGTGGAGGGTCAGTGCCCCAACCCCTGCTGCTGTTCAAGGGTCAACTGTCATAGTAGTTACCTCACAGGGTTTTAAACAGATGCCCTTAGCCTGGCACAGAGTTAGGCTTAGTAAGTTGAAGGTATTACTGTTGCTTTTCTCAACTGCTTACAAGTACCCAGTGAAAAGAAATACCAACATAGTAATAGCCTTATACAGAACTTACAATCTAAAGTGGTAAAACTTCACAAAACTAGAGACAAACTTAAAGCGGACAAGCACTTATTTCTTATATATAATGGTAACTAAATAGATCTAGGAGATATAGGAGAAGGAAGTCCCTAAAGGGAGAGAAATGAAAATGACTGAGACTCAGAACTAGAAGAGTCTCTGTTGAGAATGTGATCATACAGAATCTTAGAGTTAGGCAGAAGCTGAAACGTCAATGTTGTTCAAGCACCAAATCAATGCTTAAGTACCTACAACATCCTAACTATCTCTTTTACCCTGTAGCTTTTCAAATATGTATGATTTCTGTTCATACTTAACATTTTGTACTATACTTTGCCATCTGTGATATTTGCAATGGCTGTCAACTCAAAGTCACCTCTTCAGATATAACTTTCCTAACCACCCTAGCTACAGTAGTCCCCCTGTCCTTGGCCATCTCTACCATATTACCTTATTTTATTTCCTTCATACTTTTAGCAGTGTTTCCCAACTGCTGTCATATCTACCCTATAGCAGAATTTCCCAGTCTCAGCACTATTGACATTTGGGGCTGAATGGTCGTTGTAAAGCTGTTCTGTGCATTGTAGAATGTTTAGTAGCATCCTGGCTTTTATCCACTAGAGGCCAGTGGCAGCCCTCTGTTGCCCTCACTCAATATTATAACCACCATAGATGTCTCCAGACATTACAAAATGCCTGCTCCGCCCTTCAGATGGAGAGCCCAGTAGGACTTGGGACAGCCTGACCAGTCACCTCCAGCCATAAGGAATTTTGTTAACCTCAGTATGTGTGCAGGATAAACATTTTCCGTATGTGTCAATTTGTGAAAGGGTTTGGTAAGCACTGCTGATGGACATCTGAAATTATGTTTGCATATTTAATGGTTTTACATTAGTTCTTCAATTTAAAACCCACAGCAATATCACAAGAGGCAGAAACTGCTGTTACCCCGATTCATCAATGATGGGTTAAATTATTCGTCCAGTCTATTTTTAGAGATGGAGCTCCCCATCTTCTGAACACAGAAAATTGTGTCCACTAAGTTAAAAAGGAATCCAGGGCTTCCCTGGTGGCGCAGTGGTTGAGAGTCCGCCTGCCGATGCAGGGGACACGGGTTCGTGCCCTGGTCCGGGAAGATCCCAAATGCCGCGGAGCAGCTGGGCCCGTGATCCATGGCCGCTGAGCCTGCGCGTCCGGAGCCTGTGCTCCGCAACAGGAGAGGCCACAACAGTGAGAGGCCCGCGTACAGCAAAAAAAAAAAAAAAAACACACAAAAGGAATCCAATACCTTCCTGCAAAGTCTTCTCCAGGGCAAATTTCTAAGTTACTTCAATTGTTTTCTTCCATTGTTTCCAGCAATATTGCCTATACTCTGCCGTGTCTTCACTATCCTATCCTTCTGGAATTTTTTTCTTTTTAATCATGTGCAAAACTATACTTTTCTCCTCTGGTACCATCTTAGTGGATCTCACCCGTTATTCCAACCTGTTTAGATATGTTGGGTCTTTGTCAGGTGTAGGGCCACTGGTTCAACTCAAGTGAGGAAGCTGAAGAAAAATGAAAAACTGAATATTTTGTAGAATGTGGAATAGGTTATATAAATAAGTAAAATATGTAATTTAAAGAGGTAGAAAGTTCAGGGTGAGAATGAATTGTATAAATGCTTACAGATCAAGTTACAGACCATTTTTCAAAGAAGCTGAACCATTTTACAAGCCCACCAGCAACATCCTACAGTGGTAATTTCTCTATATCCTCACCAACATTTGTCACTGTCTTTTTTATTCTAGCCACCCTAGTGGGTATGAAGTGGTATGTAATTATGGTTTTGATTTTCATTTTCCTAATGACTATTAACATGGAACGTGTACTTACTGGTTTTTTGTGCATCTCCTTTGGGAAAACATCTATTCACTCATTTTTTTTTTAATTTGTTTGTTTATGGCTGCCTTGGGTCTTCGTTGCTGCTTGTGGGCTTTCTCTAGTTGCAGTGAGTGGGGGGGTGGGGGGTGGGCTGCTCTTTGTTGTGATGCGTGGGCTTCTCATTGCGGTGGCTTGTCTTGTTGCAGAGCACAGGGCTCTAGGTGCGCAGGCTCAGTAGTTGTGGCACACAGGGCTTAGTTGCTCCGGGGCATGTGGGATCTTCCCGGACCAGGACTTGAACCCATGTCCCCTGCATTAGCAGGTGGATTCCTAACCACTGCGCCACCAGGGAAGTCCCTGTTTATTTATTTTTAAACTTTTTAAAATTCACTCAGTTGTAAGTATTCTTTACATATTCTAGATACAAGTTTTGTGATAATTAATTTTATGTGTCAACTTATCTGGGCCATAGTGCTCAGACATTTGGTCAAACATTACAGCATTCTGGACTTTTGTGTGGGGGTGATAAGATTAACATTTAAGCCAGTGAACTTTGAGACAAGATTAACATTTAAATTGATGGATTTTGAGTAAAGTGGATTACCTTCTATAATGTGGGTGGGCCTCATCCAGTCAAATGAAGATCTTAATAGAACAAAGACTGACCTTCCCCAAGCAAGAAGGAATTCTGCCAGCAGATGGCCATTGGACTTGAACTGCAACATCAGCTCTTCTATGGTCTCCAGCCTGCCAGCCCATTCTGTAGATTTTGAACTGGCCAGCCACCACAATAACACGAGCCAATTCCTTAAAATAAATCTCTTTTTTATATATATATATACACACACACACACACACACACACACACACACACACACACACACATACATACATACACATCCTATTGGTTCTGTTTTCTCTGGAGAACTCTAATACAACTCCCTTATCACATATATGATTTGCAAACATGTTCTCCCATTCCACATTTACTTCTATAATAGAATAAGATGTGCAGATATTAATATTAAACTGAGAGTCTGTCTTTACGTTTTAATCTCTCCACCCTGCCACAAAATACACATACACACACCCTTCTACTTCTTTCTCCTTCAGAAGCAGCCATTTGCCCCACAGATGGGAAGACCCAAAGGAACCAGGGAGATCTAAACAGATAATTTTCCAAATTCAGAGTCCTTCAGTCCAGAGCAATTGGGAAAGAACTGTTCTTTAAATTCCCTCCAGCTTGGTTTTGAATAGCAAGAGCCAAACCGAAAGGAAGGGAAGAAAAAGTTTAGCCATAACAACAGATTTCAAAGAGAACCAATAATGTTCCTGTCTACTCCATCAATTTCTTTCCCAAAGAGTCTAGGTCTGTTTAGAATGATAAAAAGAGAGAGCTTCACAGCACTCCAGTAACTCATCAAGTACAGGACTTTTCCCTTGTATTACTCACAATTGGAGAGAATGCAAAGGAATCTGGGAAAATGCCAACATGACATGGTAACACCAAGGAACTGTTGCACGGCTAAAACAGTGCACATTTAATCAGCCCTGGGGTACCTTGCAGTAACCAAAATTGCCTGTGTTACGTTAACCTCCTTTTCCAATGATGATCCCTGGACAGTAATCTGATATTTGCTTCTTACCATATTATCAAGATGAAAAAAGCTTTCTTTCCTTGCCTTTTTTCTATTTTTCTCATCATGTCCCTCTTAATATTTCAAAAAGTCTAATGAGTATTATTTGTCTAAGATATTGTCAGGGCTATAATAGTATAAATATCCCCAAATGAAAATATAAATGCCCCATCTAGGGACACAAACCAAAACAACCCATTATTTAGGCTCAAATGTGTCCAAGATCCAATCATATAAAGTTGCAGACCCAAAGGCATAGAGCTCTTAAAAAGCTGGTGAAGCAGAGGTATTTTTCATTCTAAGACAACTAAATCCAATGTTTTAATGAGAGAATTGGACATGAAACAGATTTCAATATAAGCAAAGAAGTGGTTCTCATACGCTTTATTTTCCATTTAAAAATCAGGAGATTTAAATATAGCACCCATGTCCCACTTCTATTCATATGAAGGAAAAATGAGCTACACCAGTGGTAAAAAGTGAATTTGTTGGCTTAATTTGGTTCTTCAATCTGACATTTTCAATTTTCCTTGAGTTATCTAAACATTTTCACCCTTAATTGTGAAAGCATAACTCCTTCCCAAATTAATTTTCAAGCTCCTATGTGACATAATAGGTAAATCTCTGCTCTGCCTCTCTATAAGAAAATGTTTTTCTTTGTCATTTCCTTTAAAGACGTCACTACAGCCCTGATATGTGGATATGTATTAGACAATGAGTTTATTTACAGTGACTTTTCCCCATTGTGTTTGGGTAGGTAATCACTGAAGGGAGCTATTTCTCAGGCGGAGATTAGCTACGGGTTGTTCCATCCATCTGAACAATGTAATTCATCTATAGAAATTAATTATGTGTACATAAAGGAAGAAGGAAAGTGTGTTAGGTTGCTATAGTAAGAAAAAAGATTAGATCCTATTTATAATTTCACAGCTCTTTTCTTTTACACATAAGTACTTCCTAGGCTTTCAGAATAGATTCCAATATTTGACTAATTCATTCAAAATAGTTTTCACTGTACTATACAGGATAGTATAGAGGTTAATGAAACCAGTTTATCAAGTCAGACCTTGCTATTCCCTACATGTGCCTAAAAATTCTCTTACAGTTTAATTTACAAACTATAAAATGGCTTCCCTACCAAATCAACTCTGAAGCTCTTAAAATGATCTCTGGTATTTATTAAGACTTAATCTGAGTCAGATATGAGATGAGAAGAACATACTATGGTGAGAATGAAGGTGAATAATTACTGAATCAATTATTCAATAATTAATCAATTATTCTCAGCCCTGTACTTCAATTTGTCTTGCAAAACACAACCTAAAAAAATGCTGGGATTGTTGCTCTTTATGTGAATAGACCTTTGGCCAAGAATCTCTTTATATCTATGTGTAAACACAACTTCTCAAACTAACTAGAGAAAACTTTCCTATGTTCCTGAAAAAGGCATGAGAGATTTAATATACAAAGGAAGTATTTGTACTATGTGATATAAAGGAAACGGAGAAAAGGGCACTGAATTGCTACACTAAGAATAAGGATATTTGTTTCTGTTTTATGATCTCATAAACAAGAACACATAAATGGGTACATCTACACTAGAAATTATGGAAGGGGGTAAGTGGGAGTGGGATGGGCAACGGCAGAAATGACTTATATACTGGTTTCTCTTTCAGCTTTAAAATAGGATGCTGCAAGCATCATTTATTTGTCCTCCAGTCACATGTACCCTCCTAAATCACTTTACCAATAACATTATGTTCATTCCTCTTTCTGTCTGCTTAAATTTTTTTTTTCTCTCTCAGTCCTTGACTACCTTGTCCCTATTCTTTAATTTTTTTCTCCCTTATGCTGGAAGTATTGCTTCATAATGAATACAAGGAATGAAATAGTCCGTAAGAAAGTAAATCAACATACAAACATCTAACCTCACCTGGGCTATTTTATCTAAATAATTGGTCTGTGCCTCTATAATCCATTCTTCTCACAGAGAAATATCATTAAAATATAACCCAGATCATGTCATTTTTATGGCTTAGAACCCTCAAAATCTTCCCACTGCACTGAGAACAAAAACCTTATCACAACTCCTTACCACAACCGGCAAAGCCGTCTGCCATCTGGCCTCGCCTATTTTCTCTAGCCTCATCTCACCCTACTATAAACCTTTTTTCTGTTCCTTAAGGACAGAAGACTCATTCCTAGTTTAGGACCTTATGCCTTCTCTTCCCTCTGCCCTGTACACATGGCATCCCATATCTGCATTTCGATCTCAGCTTAAATACCACCTTCCCCAGAGAGGTCTTGCCTTAGTAAACCAATACAGTGCGGCCATCTCACTTGATGCCATTTTGATGCTATTTTCCTTAATTCTCATCTGTACTTTCCAATGGAACATATGATTTGGGAGGACAAGGCCCTGAATCCCCAGAGTTTGGAATAATTACTGGCAAGTGGCAGATGCTCCATAAATATTTGTTAAACAAACAAGGCTGTAAAGTTCTTTGTTAAATGCAATGATTATACTGTCTTCTTTTCAAAGTAATCTGGGATTCTTTCATTTTCTTGTAGATGTTGTAGGGAAAAAAGCTCATTTATTATGCAAGCAAATTTCCCTTTAATGTTATGTGACATTGGTATTGCTTTTGTTCTTCCAAATTTGCTTCACTCTATCTCATACATAATTTAATCTAATTTCTCATTGTGCTTGTTTATTCAACTTGAGTTGAACACTTTCATGCACTGGTTAGTATATTCATATGTCTACCTCATATTTTGTCTGTTTACTTCATTTGTGTATGTCTTCAAAACAAATGTGTGGGCACTTAATCATGTGTTTCTATTTTCATGCAGCTTTGCTATAGACTGTACTGTGGCTCGTATAACACAAATGAAGGCATCTTCTGATTAGAAAATCTGACATAAAATACTAAAATATTTCTTGGGTCAGAGTTATTTATAGAGCTATGGCTATTGTTTTGCAAAACATAGCAAATGCTTCCACAGCTGTGGAAAAGAAAGAAAATGATTAAAGGATTTCATGGGATTTGATTTTATTTTGGAGGGGCTTGATTGGGGCCAGTAAATTTGTACTTTAGTTCATTTTGTGAAAAGAAAAAGAAAAAGGTCATCAGAGAGTTCTTCAGTATACTCAACAGGGAAAGCAAAAAACAAAAGAACTTGGAAAAGCAGTTTTACATTTAAAGAGGTTGCAAGTACAGTGGTTGACACATTCAGAGAGAAATCCAGCCAGTATTTTTGCTCATGAATCTTTTATACTTGAACATAGGAATCAAATGTGACTTCTGCTTTACTATGTGTTCCCATATAAGATGAGGGAGACCAATAAATCCTAGGAAAGCTCACTGTGATAAGACTCAAACTAAGAATTTGTGGATATAAACCTTTGAAGTTCTATGGATCATATAATTACTGGTATATAGTTAGTACCTAGAGACAAAGACGTTTTCAGTATCTTTCCAGTTTCTCTCTGTTATAGCACAACTCCAAAAATTCTTCAGCCTCCTGAGACTAAAATCCATTAATCCCACAGTCACTCACTGGCCCTTGCTCCCCTTCTTGCACAATCGAAATTCCAGGTTCAGTCGCTACAATCCTTCCTTCACATGCATCCGCAACTCCCTATTCCCTCTTTCATCCACTCATCTTTTCCTGGCAAAATACCAATCCCGGTTAAATCCCATTCTCTGTCTACTTGGAACTTGAATCCAGGCAAACAAATGGGGCTGAAAAAACATACAAATGGGCTGGTAACCAAGACAGACTTAACGGTTCCGTCACTTTGACTGAACTTTAGACAGCCTTCTTTCTGACACTAGGCTCCTGATCTCCCTTTTCTTGGAGCATTTACTTTAGAAAGTTTTCAACTGTAAATTCTTAATTTGCCTGTTTGAGATGCAAATCTTCTTCCAGGCTGTTGGCACCGGTTGTATTACAGGTCAGGAATGTCTTTCTCAAGGACCTAGGAGCCATTCCTTAGAAAAGTAATCAAGAAGAAGATAGCGCCTCTATCTCCCAGTCTCTATGGGTGGATAGGAGCCTAACTTCCAGAAGGGGCAATCAGCAAGCACAGATGAACTAGTCACATTGACCAACCTCCTCCCTACTGGAGAACCACTGTTAGAAAAGGTAGATAGCGAGATATGAGCAAAGAAAGGGGGGCGTGGGCCACGTGAAAACATACATCTTGTGAACAACAGGGGTCCTGGAGACAAAGGAAGGCGGGAAAAGGCAGGAATCTCCGACATTCGACATTCCGAATGTAACTTTTTGTCCATTATGCCCTCATTACAATAAAATTAACCTTGTAGATAAGAATTTCCCATCATGCACTGACACCATGACATTTCCAATCAAGACTAAATAGGACAAAAATCCCTCCTCCCCTCGGGAAGGTGGAGCTGGGATGAAAATCAGTGAATACGAGCCCAAACTCCTCCCTCCTCAATGAATATTCTGCCCAATCATTTTCACACCCCATATAACCAGCTTGCCAAAGAAACTCAGGGTGGCTGCTTACCTGAGTCTGCCAGCTCTCCCCTTGAGAGCTTACTATTGCTTAATAAATCCTCACTTTGCTTTCTTGACTTCCATCTCATCTCTGGATTCTTTCTGAGACAAGAATCTACTTTCTGGTAACACCGCTACTGGAGTACTTTTCCACCAGCTCACTCCAGTGCTTAAAAATCCTCCCACCTTTTGGCCCAGCAGAGTGGAGTTTGATCGCTCTCTCCTATCGTACATCTTGAAAGAACTCTTTTTGCCTGTTTAACTGAGATTAGGGATTGGTAACATCAAACAGGGCCTGAATGGTAACTGTCATACTGTGTCTTCCTAGTCTATTCCCTCTTCTATTTTTCTCATACCTTCTCCTCTGTCTTCAAACCTCTCAGACCTCTACCCCATCCTCATCCTCAGTTGATGACCTTGCTTTCTAGATTACAGAGAAAATAGAAGATATCAGAACAGGTTTGGCAGAGTGCCAACCACTCCATCAGTCCCCACCCCCATCTGCATATGTGCCCAGATACTCTGCCTTCTCTGTCTCTATAGGCACTAGGGACCCTATCCCCTTGTGTTCACTCAAGACACTGCTTGTATAAACCTCCTCTCTTTTTCCTGCTTCAATATTTCTTATGCTTTATAGGTTCTGTGAAAAATAAGTAACAGTGACACTTTCACATTCAGGCATACAATTACGTGTGTAAAATATGCTCATATGCTAATAAAGTATGTACCCAACTGCTAATTCCTGTTATAAATTTGCTAATCTGAAGCTTCAGAGTAGCAATTATTACAATCTTGCTTTACACCAACTGAAATAAGAGATAAATACGCAGTCTCCCATTCTTGGAAGTCAAAGTAACAATATGTTTGCCAGAGCGAAAAGTTTTTCTCCCTCTATAGTTACGATGATTTGCACATTTCTAACTGTGTATAAATGTCAGATATACTGAGCTGCTTTTTATTTGAAGCCAAATATACAGCTCATGTCAGTGCTCAAAAAAATTTAAAAGGGCTCTCTGCAGTTTGTGACTTATTGCACAGCTGTGATGGGCTGAGTCCCATCTCAAAAAGGTCAAGGGCTAAAAACAATTACCTCTTCAAGGACGTCAGCAAGCTTACTGAGTATCTCTTCAGGAAGGCTCTGGAATGTTGGCACACTGAAAAACAAGACAGAGATGATGTTGAAGGCATGCACAGCAACTCATTTTTATAAATAAAACAGCAACGCATCTGAAAGAAAATACAAAAGGATTTCATGACAAAGAAACTGCCAATGAAGATCAAAGTAATAATTTAAGCATAATTTGATGACTAACAGGGAAAAGGCATGATGTACTAGAAAGAATCGGAGATTGGACAGAACCAAGTTCAAATCCCATTTATATTTCTTTGTGTGACCTTGGATGCCTCAGCTATAATTGAGAGAAACCACTCTCTCCCTTATCAGCCTGCTCTCACCAAATTCCTTCCAATTCTGTCACCTTCTCTAGGTCCCCCTACACACACACACACACACACACACACACACACACACTTTTCTACAGGCCAACTGCTACCCATTTTTCAGGACTCAGCTGGATTGATGATACATTCAGGCCTGCAAGCATTCATTCAACAACACTGGAAACTTCCTACTCCCCCCAGCCTCTCGCAGCTAGATCAGGTCCTCCTATTTACAATCTCTTTTATCCCTTCCTGCAACTATAATTAGATAATTAATCAGATATTTGTTACTGGGCATCTTCACTGCTAAAATCAAACTCCACAAAAATAAGAACGGTACTATATCTGTCTTGCTCAGCCCCTGTATTTTCAGTGATTTACTAATAACAACTCAAGAGCATGTGTTGAATAAAGTTATGAAAGCACAGACATACAAATGCTTCCTAGGACAGTTACAGGGATCAGATCATACAGAATGGAGAAAAGAGTCAGACTCATAGTAGACACTGAAATAATGTCTTCTCATCCTCTTATTAGGGAATCTCACTGACCAGCATATGGAAATTCTAAATGATGTTGAATACACAAACCAAAGGAACTTATTTTATATGGATAATGCTGATTTTAAAAGGAAAAAAAAAACTCATCAACATAAAATTCTTGAAAATCTACTCCACTGGAAAATCTAACTGGGATGTGGAACTAAATTCTTATTTAATCTTATCTCAATGCTTGAATAGAGAAAAGACTATAAATGAGTGAAAATATGTTTGTATGTATGATATCTGACTTACAGATCAATTGTTCAGTAAACTTGATCTTTAGATAAATTGCCATGGAGCAAAGTTATTTAAATGAGTTAGTTGAGTTGGATGAGACTTGTTTCAGGTTTGTTGCTATAGAAAAACAGTTCTGGCTTGATTAGGATAATGTAATGAAAGAAGCCATAACATACTGTTTGGATATAAGCATGAAAGTTTTACTGTTAATTTGTCACTCTGATTCCCATTACTTAGTGTAAAGCCTATTGATAAAATCCTAAGCTTTTATGTAGAAGTATAATATTTCACCCAGGACCATGTTTCACCAGATTTATTGCTGTGATCTGAGCCACGTGGGTTTTAACTTCCAGAAGGCAGTCTATTTCAGCAGCTGGATGGAACACATCACAGGAGACAGGAAGATAGAGGAAGCTGTTTCCATGAGCTATGCAGGTAGAAAAATTTAGCCCTTTCTTGTTCTTTTAATGAGCTATATTTCAGTTTCTTCTGAGATACAAGAATAATTAGAATGTTTCTATCCCAGGGGGTATTTATGGAAAACACAAACTACAACTGAGTTTTTCTCATTTTATTATAACTGGTTGCCTTCTTTAGACAGCCCCATTACTTCTATGCTAAGTCTATGTCAAGCCACTCTACAAAACTTTCATTTTCATGAGCATTCTTATTCATGAGAAAAAAAAAATTAGTATTTGCTTGACCACATAACTCACTAAAGAAAACAAAGACATTAAGTTTTAGGGGGTGCATTTTAATTAATTATCTTTTACAATTTAGTTATTTTTTATTTTTTCAGCTTTACTGAGGTATAACTGACAAAATTATAAGATATTTAAAGTGTACATTGTGAAAAGATTCCTCCCATCCAGTTAACCTAGTTAATTAACACATCCATCACCTCACATATTTATTTTTCTGTGTATGTTTGAGATCTTTAAGTTCTACTCTTTGCAAATTTCAACTATATAATACAGTGTTATCAACTATAGGTTATAACAGTTTGTAACCCATTTCCCCTGTTCTCCAGTCCCTGACAACCACTGTTCTATTCTGTTTCTATGAGTTTAACTTTTTATTTAGATTCCACATGTGATACCATGCAATATCTGTCTTCCTCTGTCTGGCTTATTTCACTTAGCATAATGCCCTCAAGTTCCACCCATGTTGTGCAAAATGCAAATGGGATTTCCTTCTAATATATTATTGCATGTTATACAATAATATTCCATTGTATATATATCATGATCTTTTACAATTTAAAATGCCTCAAAACGTTCAGCAGCATTTATTACCAATAAAAATTAAGGATGATTTTAGAGAAGAAACACTCTAAAGAATTCTTCGTAACAATTTAAGCACTTTCAGATTTAACAAAATGGAAATCAATTAACAGAAAATAAGTGTCTTCACTTCTATAAATTATACTGGAAACACTTTTGTAGCCATCTTTAAAATCTTAAGATCTTTATTTCTCTAAACACTAGATAATTCTCAGAAATTAATTACATGAGAGAACTTATCAGTCCACTGATAGCTTGAACACCAAGAATAAAACAATTGAGGATATTCATAAGTTTAAAATTCTACCCATGAAATTTGTTTGAATTTTTCCCAATACATCAAAAGATATTAATTTAAACTTCACTAGTGTGTACATGTGATAACTCAAGATGAAGTTGTCTATGATTTAGAAAACTTAAGGCAAAATAATTATAAGGATGAACTTCCATAAAATGTTTAAACAGTAAAGAGTATTTTCACTTATTGGGGAGGGACGGGGGAAGAACTCATAACAATTTACATGCTAATTACAAGTAATTCTTATGGATCTATTAAAACATTTTTGTTCCCTGAGGACTTGCAGTAGGTCTGAAGTTACAAAATGCACTTGACTGTAATATAATAGAGATGATTTAATGTGTGGAGCTTTTCCATTGGATTTTCTGGTTGAATAAAGTAAGGACTTGGAATTTGTCATGACAATAATAGAAGATGAGATTTGAATGCTTTCTATTTTCCAGGCACTGGGCTAAGGCTTTTACAGATAATATATTTTATTTTTAAACAGCTTTATCAAAGAACCATTATTACTATCATCCATTTTACAGCTAAAACAACTGGGATCTTGAGAGTTTGCCTGAGGTCACAACACTCAGTACTGATAAAGAGAGGATAAAAATTTCCATCTGAATGACTATGAAGCTAATCATTTGCTGAGCTACACACTTCACAGAGTTATTTAAAAATGCCTCATGTAAGTTTTAAAACCATGCCATATTCTTTTAATGATTTAGAAATTAAGCAATAATATTAACATCCTTTGATTCAGTGACTTCATTTATTAACCAACTTCTTGCAATGAAAAATGTCAAATAAATGGAAAGGCTGAAAGAATAGTTCAAGAATCCCCTGTACCCCCATCACCTAGGTTAGCAACTGTTAACATTGTGCCATCTTTGCTTTATTTACCTTCGATCCATCTAATTTTTATATGCATATTGATAAATAGATTTATAGGTATTTTTTCATGAAAATCTGAAACTAAGTTGTAGATATCATGAAATTTTACCCCTAATATTTAAGCACACAGATCTAAAAATAAGAAAATATTTTTAAATAAGTAACTATAGCATTATCATAAGAAAAATTCACTCAACTCCATAATATCATCTAATAACTATATTCCATGTCAAATATTACCTATTGTTCAAAAATTTCTTTATTGTCTTTTTCTTTTCAAACCAGGATCCAGTAAAAATCCACATACTGCTTGGGGCTATTCTGCTTCTCTAGTCTCTTATTCCACAACCATCCTCCTACTTTTCCCCCCATTACATTAATTTTTGAAGAGACAGGGACAACTGTCTTATTGGATGTCCCACATTCTGAATTTGTCTTATAATTTTATTTTTGGTAACCTACCATATGAAAATAACAGCTAACAGAAGAAAGAAAAAATAAGGAGATTCCCCAGGACCCTTTCAAGAGAACCCTGAAGTCAAAACAAATAGTCTCAGTTGTAATTTGCCTTTTTTACTCATATTCTTTCACATGTGTACCATACAACAGACTCCTCCAGAGGCTATATAACATCATTACTTCGATAGTTAATGGATGTATGCTTAAATGTTCCTGTGTTTTCTAGAATTTTTTAAGGTAGGAGTAGGTTTATGATAAGCATGCTGTTTACAGAAATTAATTTAATATTATTGCAATGCTTCTACTGTGCTCTTACTAGTTAGTTCTCAGCTACCTGCTATAATCTCTGTAACCTTATCCAATAAATTGTCCTTTTGAACTTGTGAAGCTTTTTTCCTTAAGTGGAAAAATTTACAAGTAAATACATTTGGATATCATGTGTTGCAATAATAATTTTGTACTTTTTCAAAAATATATCTAACTTTAAAAAATTTATCTAAAACTTGTAATTCTAGAATTTCATAATAACTATTAAGAATCTAATAAAAGAAACTTTATTATACTGTCTTATTTTTACAGACAGATTAACTTTGAGAGGAGAGATTAAAAGACATATTCTCAAGCCATAGCTGCCAATTTCTAAATCTAAAGACACCGAAAAATATGAAAAGGACACAACCAAAGAATTTTCTGATTCATGGATGGGATAAATCTAGTCCAAATAAATGTGGAGACACTCTAAATAAGAAAGAAAAATGTGACAAAATCTAACTTTCCTTCAGCATTATAGATGGTAATAATTTACCTTATTGTCCTATACACCAGAACAGTTTAAAAATACTATTATCCAAGTTATGATACCATTTTGCACCCAATCATTCAAAATTTAAAGGAAAGGAAATTGGATTTTTTCATGTAGACATGATGAAGTTATTATTTTTTAATTCTTTTTAAAATTTTATTTTTTTTTATACAGCACATTCTTATTAGTTATCTATTTTATACATATTAGTGTATATATGTCAACCCCAATCTCCCAATTCACCCCACCACTACAAGGCCCCTGCTGCCACTTTCCGCCCTTGGTGTCTGTACTACTGTCCTCTACATCTGTGTCTCTATTTCTGCCTTGCAAACCAGTTCATCTGTACCATTATTCTAGATTCCACATATATGCATTTATATATGATATTTGTTTTTCTCTTTCTGAACTACTTCACTGTGTAGGACAGTCTCTAGGTCCATCCACGTTTCTACAAATGACCCAATTTCGTTCCTTTTTATGGCTGAGTAATATTCCATTGTATATATGTACCACATCTTCTTTATCCATTCATCTGTCGATGGGCATCTAGGTTGCTTCCATGACCTGGCTATTGTAAATAGTGCTGCAATGAACATTGGGGTGCATGACTTTTTGAATTATTGTTTGCTCTGGGTATATGCCCAGGAGTAGGATTGCTGGGTCATAGGCTAATTCAATTTTTATTTTTTTAAGGAACCTCCATACTGTTCTCCATAGTGGCTGTATCAGTTTACATTCCCACCAACAGTGCAAGAGGGTTCCCTTTTCTCCACACCCTCTCCAGCATTTGTTGTTCGTAGATTTTCCGATGATGCCCATGCTAATTGGTGTGAGATGATACCTCATTGTAGTTTTGATTTGCATTTCTCTAATAATTAGTGATGCTGAGCAGCTTTTCATGTGCCTCTTGGCCATCTGTATGTCTTCTTTGGAGAAATGTCTACTGAGGTCTTCTGCCCATTTTTTGATTGGGTTGTTTGTTTTTTTAATATTGAGCTGCATGAGCTGTTTATATATTTTGGAGATTAATCCTTCGTCCATTGATTCATTTGGAAATGTTTTCTCCCATTCTGAGGGCTGTCTTTTCACCTTGTTTGTAGTTTCCTTTGCTGTGCCAAAGCTTTTAAGTTTCATTAGGTCCCATTTGTTTATTTTGTTTTTATTTCCATTACTCTAGGAGGTGGATCAAGAAAGATCTTCCTGTGATTTATGTCAAAAAGTGTTCTGCCTATGTTTTCCTCTAAGAGTTTTATTGTGTCCAGTCTTATATTTAGCTGTCTAATCCATTTTGAGTTTATTTTTGTGTATGGTATTAGGGAATGTTCTAATTTCATTCTTTTACATGTAGCTGTCCAGTTTTCCCAGCACCACTTATTGAAGACACTGTCTTTTCTCCACTGTATATCCTTGCCTCCTTTGTAATAGATTAGTTGACCATAGGTGCATGGGTTTATCTCTGGCTCTCTATCCTGTTCTTTTGATCTATACTTCTGTTTTTGTGCCAGTACCATATTGTCTTGATAATTATAGCTTTGTAGTATAGTCTGAAGTCAGGGAGTCTGATTCCTCCAGCTCCGTTTTTTTCCCTCAAGACTGCTTTGGCTATTCAGGGTCTTTTGTGTTTCCATACAAATTCTAAGGTTCTTTATTCTAGTTCTGTAAAAAATGCCACTGGTAATTTGATAGCGATTGCATTGAATCTGTAGATTGCTTTGGGCAGTATACTCATTTTCACAATACTGATTCTTCCAATCCAAGAACATGGTATCTCTCTCCATCTGTTTGTGTCATCTTTGATTCCTTTCATCAGTGACTTACAGTTTTCAGAGTATAGGCCTTTCACCTTCTTAGGTAGGTTTATTCCTAGATATTTTATACTTTTTGTTGCAATGGTGAATGGGATTGTTCCCTTAATTTCTCTTTCTGATCTTTCATAGTTAGTGTGTAGGAATGCAAGAGATTTCTGTGTTTCTGGTGGCATCTTTAGGATTCTCTATGTATAGTATCATGTCACCTGCAAACACTGACAATTTTACTTCTTTTTCAATTTGTATTCCTTTTATTTCTTTTTCTTCTCTGATTGCCATGGCTAGGACTTCCAAAACTACGTTGAATAACAGTGGCAAGAATGGACATCCTTGTCTTGTTCCTGATCTTAGAGGAAATGCTTTCTGTTTTTCACCATTGAGAATGATGTTTGCTCTGGGTTTGTCATACATGGCCTTTATTATGTTGAGAAAGGTTCCCACTATGCCCACTTTCTGGACAGTTTTTATCATAAATGGGCATTGAATTTTGTCAAAAGCTTTTTCTGCATCTATTGAGATGATCATATGGTTTTTCTTCTTCAATTTGTTAATATGGTATATCACATTGATTTGCGTATATTGAAGAATCCTTGCATCCCTGGGATAAATCCCACTTGATCATGGTGTATGATCCTTCTAAGGTGTTGTTTGATTCTGTTTGCTGGCATTTTGTTGAGGATTTGTGCGTCTGTATTCATCAGTGATAGTGGCCTGTAACTTTCTTGTTTTGTACTATCTTTGTCTGATTTTGGTATCAGGGTGATGGTGGCTCATAGAATGAGTTTGGGAGTGTTCCTTCCTCTGCAATATTTTGGAAGAGTTTGAGAAGGATGGGTGTTAGCTCTTCTCTAAATGTTTGATAGATTTCACCTGTGAAGCCATCTGTCCTGGATTTTTGTTTGTTGGAAAAATTTTAATCACAGTGTCAATTTTGTTACTTGTGATTTGTCTGTTCATATTTTCTGTTTCTTCCTGGTTCAGTCTTGGAAGTTTATACCTTTCTAAGAATTAATCCATTTCTTCCAAGTTGTCCATTTTATTGGCTTGTAGTAGTCTCTTAGGATGCTTTGCATTTCTGCAGTGTCTGTTGTAACTTCTCCTTTTTCATTTCTAATTTTAGTGATTTGAGTCCTCTCCCTCTTTTTCTGATGAGTCTGGCTAAAGATTTAAAAATTTTGTTTATCTTCTCAAAGAACCAGCTCTTAGCTTTATTCGTCTTTGCTATTGTTTTCTTTGTTTCTATTGCATTTATTTTTGCTCTGATCTTATGATTTCTTTCCTTCTACTAAGTTTGGGTTTTGTTTGTTCTTCTTTCTTTAGTTCCTTTATGTGTAAGGTTAGATTGTTTGAGATTGTTCTTGTTTCTTGAGGTAGGCTTGTATAGCTATAAACTTCCCTCTTAGAACTGCTTTTGATGCATGCCATAGGTTTTGGATTGTTGTGTTTTCATTGTCATTTGTCTCCAGGTATTTTTTGATTTTCTCTGATTTCTTCAGTGATCTCTTGGTATTTAGTAACGTATTGTTCAGCTTCCGTGTGTTTGTGTTTGTTACTTTTTTTCCCCTATAATTGATTTATAATCTCAGAGCATTGTGGCCAGAAAAGACTCTTGATATGATTGCAATTTTCTTAAATTTACCAAGGCTTCATTTGTGACCCAAGATGTGATCTGTCCTGGAGAATGTTCCGTGTGCCCTTGAGAAGAAAGGGTAATCTGCTCTCTTTGGATGGAATGTCCTATAAATATCAGTTAAATCTATCTGGTCTACTGTGTCATTTAAAGCTTGTGTTTCCTTATTAATTTTCAGTCTGGATCATCTGTCCATTGATGTAAGTGAGGTGTTAAAGTCCCCCATTATTATTGTGTTACTGCCGATTTCCTCTTTTATAGCTGTTAGCAGTCACCTTATGTATTGAGGTGTTCCTATGTTGGGTGCATATATATTTATAACTGTTATATCTTCGTCTTGGATTGATCCCTTGATCATTATGTAGTGGCCTTCTTTGTCTCTTGTAATAGTCTTTATTTTAAAGTCTATTTTGTCTGATATGAGAATTGCTACTCCAGCTTTCTTTTGATTTCCATTTGCATGGAATATCTTTTTCCATCCCCTCACTTTCAGTCTGTATGTGTCCCGAGGTCTGAAGTGGGTCTCTTGTAGACAGCATATATATGGATCTTGTTTTTGTATCCATTCAGCCAGCCTGTGTCTTTTGGTTGAAGCATTTAATCCATTCACGTTTAAGGCAATTATCGATATGTATGTTCCTATTACCATTTTCTTAATTGTTATAGGTTTCTTTTTCTAGGTCCTTTTCTTCTCGTGTTTCCTACTTAGAGAAGTTCCTTTAGCATTTGTTGTAGAGCTGGTTTGGTGGTGCTGAATTATCTTAGCTTTTGCTTGTCTGTAAAGCTTTTGATTTCTCCATTGAATCTGAAGAGATCCTTGCCGGGTAGAGTAATCTTGGTTGTAGGTTCTTCCCTTTCATCACTTTAAATATATCAGGCCACTCCCTTCTGGCTTGTAGAGTTTCTGCTGAAATCAGCTATTATACTTCTCGAGCTCCCTTGTATGTTATTTGTTGCTTTTCCCTTGTTGTTTTCAATAATTTTTCTTTGTCTTTAATTTTTGTCAATTTGATTACTATGTGTCTCAGTGTGTTTCTCCTTGGGTTTATCCTGCATTGTACTCTCTGCACTTCCTGGACTTGGGTGGCTCTTTCCTTTCCCATGTTAGGGAATTTTCGACTATAATCTCTTCAAATATTTTCTCAGGTCCCTTTTCTCTCTCTTCTCCTTCTGAGACCCCTATAATGTGAATGTTGTCCCAGAGGTCTCTTAGGTTGTCTTCATTTCTTTTTATTCTTTTTTCTTTACTCTGTCCACAGCAGTGAACTCCACTATTCTGTCTTCCAGGTCACTTATCTGTTCTTCTGCCTCAGTTATTCTGCTATTGATTCCTTGTAGTGTAGTTTTCATTTCAGTTATTGTATTGTTCATCTCTGTTTGTTTGTTCTTTAATTCTTCTAGGTGTTTGTTCTTTAATTCTTCTAGGTCTTTGTTAAACATTTCTTGCATCTTCTCTATCTTTGCCTCCATTCTTTTTCCGAGGTCCTGGATCATCTTCACTATCATTATTCTGAATTCCTCTTCCGGGAGGTTGCCTATCTCCACTTCATTTAGTTGTTTTTCTGGGGTTTTATCTTGTTCCTTCATCTGGTACAAAGACCTCTGCCTTTTCATTTTGTCTATCTTTCTGTGAATGTGGTTTTCCTTCCACAGGCTGCAGAATTGTAGTGCTTCTGCTGTCTGACTCTAGACATGATGAAGTTTTTAAAAGCCCAAAATTGTTTTGTACATCTTTTCAAAGTAGCAATGAAAAGTAAGTGAAGCATCTGACAGAGTTACCATATTGCATTGACTAGGGAAGCCACACAATAGGTGAAAAAAAAAAAGCCTTGTAGAGCTGACTTTGCTGACTGCCTGCTGGAGAAGTCAGTTAAAGAAATCATTTCACTGCCTCTTTCCAAAGATACAGTACCTTGCCAAATTAATGACTTTGCTGCAGACACAAAGATGGGTGAAAATCTTGTCCACAGAATTGTACTTCTGCCTTACAAATGGATTAATCTACAGTCATGGCGGGACTTGCTATTTGGCTTGTATTCATCCGGTAGCAGAATCAACCAATCATCAAAAAAGACAAGATTGTATATGAATGCTTGGCAACAAACACAAATGGTACTGAGCTATTTGGTATGGAATTAACTTTTCAAATCTAGGTTTATCATGGAACGACTATGTTGTACTGATGGTGTAAAAGGAACGGTGGCCCCTCTACATAAATTAAGGCAGTAACAATAAAGTATACTAGTTGTCATTATATTCTTACCAAAATCTCACAGTAAAAATAAAGTAAAATTCCAGTTTTACTTTAAAATATTTTGATGAAACACTAAGTTACTAACTGTAGTAAATTTTAACCCTTGACTACACATCTTTTTGATATCATGTGTGACAAATGGCAAGCACACATAAAGCACTTCTGCTGCTTCCTGAAGTACAAGGTTTTCTCAAGGAAAATCACTCATAATTGTTGGAGTTGCAAGCTGAATTAGTCACTTTTTTCATGGAACATCATTTTTTACTTGGCAATAACCACAAACTGCGGTTATTCGGACTTGAGTATCTGGCAGATAACTTTTCGAAAAAGAACAAAGTGAGCCTGACACTTTAAGGGAAACAACAGACAGCATTTGTTGCCAATGATAAAATTCAAATTTTCAAATGCAAGTTAAAATTTCAGAAAACTTTTATCTGCCACTGTGGGCTTAACAGCTTTTTAATAATTGAAGACTTTCCGATGAGATCATTGGCAAATGCTGATATTAACAAATGTGATTCTTTTGATATTGTAAATTTTGTAATTTCTACACCAGTATTTTCCAGATGACTAATGCATGATGTTACAAGATCATGCAGGGGAAAGATCTATTTGAAGTACAAGATCAATCAATGGATCTTAATGTAATCAAGTAAGAAAAGTTCATTGATATGGTTTCAGATTCCACACTGCAACTAACCTGTAATAAACTACCCTTTGTTGGGTTTTGGTGTAGTGTCAAATAAGAATGTCCACAATTATCTGAAAAGGCCATTAACATACTCTTCCCCTTTTTCTGCTCCATATTTTTATGAGGTTGATTTTTTCACATACTTCAACAAAAACAACAGAAATTCAACAGATTGAATAATATTGAAGCAGATATGAGAATCTGCTGTCTTCTTCTAAGCTAGATATTGACAGATTTGCAAAAATGTAAACTCAAGTTTCTCTTTTCACTAAGTTTTTTGGTTTGTTTTGCAAAATAGTTATTTTCATTAAAAATAGCTTAACATGTAAAAAAAAAATAGCTTAACATGTATTTTTTTGCCACTTTTTTTTTTAACACTACATTGGAGGAGAATGAGGCTGAGGGCCTCAAAGGTATAGAGTTGAACCCACATTTCCCATAGAACTGTGGAACATCTATGAATGGGCATGTGATAAGATGCCAAGAACAAAAAACAATGCAGAGGTATTTACAACGCAATACAAAGCTCAGTTACAAATATGTGTCCTGGTATTCACCTCTCTTAATGGAGGAAGAAATTACAGTGAAAAAGAAAAAGTGCCATGCTGAATAAGGAGACAAATCAACAAACAAAAACTTATAATACTGTGAATGCAAGACTTTGAAGACAAGTGCTTAGGTACAACCCACAAGATAAAATCAGTTATTTGCTAGGACTGCCATGAATCTACACACATTTTTTTAATTGATTAATTTTTTTCACTACATCATACAAGAGTATATTTAGTGTTGTAAGAAACTGCCTGTCTCCACAGTGCTGTATCTAATTTATGTATATTTTGATGTTTTTTAATGACTTAGTAAATAAGTATTTTAAAATATACTCATTTTTAACTCTTAATACAGTCAACATCAATTAAAAAAACCCACATGAGATTTGGAAAGAGTAGAATTAACAGAGGTGGTGAGAAGTGGTTGAGTTCTGCTATATTTTGGGAGTAGAAGCAGCATTTCCTGGAAGACTAAATGCGGGATGAGAGAGAAAGAGGGGAGACAAGCATGACTCTTTACAGTTGGACGGAATCTATAAAAATCAGTTCAAGTGTTTTTTATATTGAAAGCAAGTTTTTTTTAACCTATGTAGTTGAAAAGGGTTTGATTTTATCAGAAGGTCTTAGTTTTTAAATATAACCAGAGAGCATCAGATGTAGCCCCATATTTATAAGATATCTCTTGAACAAACATAAGTCTGGAAATAGCTCAGCAATGTCCTCAACCTAGAGCAGAACATACAGAGTTATATTAATTATCTTTGGGTAGCATTTGGAAAACAGTTGCCTTTTTATTGTCATGAGAAATCAGCCTTGTACCCACAGTTTAATGCCAAAAATATTGACACGTATTGTTCATTTAAGGCTTCCTACAGTTCATGCCAATTGAATAAAAGCAGAAGTATCTGGCTTACCAAAGAAATCAATTTCTATTGATAAGAATTAAACTAAGGGTCCTTCATAATCTTACAACTATCTAATCTTTCCCCTTAGTGAGCTCAGCAAAAGATTTTCTGCCCTAAACATACTTTTATCCCTTTATTGAATCGTTTGGCACTGATTGGTTCATTCTGTTATACAAGTCTTAAAACTGGTCTTCTTTCCCCACCCCCTTCCTTGTGTCCCACCCCAATATACTTTACACGTCACTGTCAGATTCATTTTCTATCAGCAACATTTAGCTCTTATCACAATGGCTCCAACCCTTAAACAGCTGCCTATTATCTTTCACCAGATTCTAAGAATTAGAAGAATCATCTTTCTTGCGTGTGAAAATACTTTAGGTAAAACAAATCATTATGGAGACATGAGGTATAATTTTACTATCTATGTGATAAAATATAAAGTCCTTATCCAGGAAGACTTTATAGTGATTAAGCATATGAACTTTAGAATGAAAGGGAGCAGGTTGAATTAGGCTCTGCTACTAATTATCAGCTGTGCTTTTGGCAAGTAAGCTAACTTCACTAGGTCTCAGCCTCCTTTGCTTTCAAAAGGGGACGATACCACCTGCCACATAGGGTTTTGCCAGAAATAAGCTAAACAGTAGACATGAAAGAAGGTGCCTGGCACATAGGTAACATTCAATAAACATTTGCAGCCACCACAATAATATGTATTTTTTTCTTGTTCTAAATGTTATTATTAATCCCCTTTAATAATTAAAACAAACTTTCTAATGCATCAGAAATGAATCTTAGTGAAGACTCAAGAGTGACAGAAATATCCATTTCTTCATTTTTTTAAAGGAAATTATATTTGATTTGGAGTATCAACCCTTAGTTTTCAGTGAGATATTTAATCACATTCATTGTTTAGCTCTTCTTCAAGGTCATACCTGAACCCAGGGGTCATATCATGCCTAGAAGGTGGGAAATAAAGTCTCTAACCTCTCTGCTATTAAGGTCACAAAGAACCGTTGAAGTCCAATGTCTCTCTGTTTTTTTGCCCACAGAGGAGGAAGGGAGCCTTTGGTCAAGCTGGGAACTCTGGTGCTTCCCCTCAGCCTCCTTAGGCACGTCCATGCTGAGAAACCCACTCTTGGAAAAATATATCCAAGATCCTCCTCTTTCTCTTTTGACTCCAGAAATTCTTTGTAATCTCTTTATATGAAGTTAGAATTTAAAAATAGATAGGAAGTATCTTATCTTCTGGAAGATTCTAGGACTGAGCAAAAAATCAAATCAAAAATGCAAAGAGTGGTGGCACAGTGGTTAAGAATCGCCTGCCAATGCAGGGACATGGGTTTGACCCCTGGTCCGGGAAGATCCTGCAGAGCAACTAAGCCCGTGCGCCACAACTACTGAGCCTGTGCTCTAGAGCCCGTGAGCCACAACTACTGAGCCCATGTGCCACAACTACTGAAGCCTGTGCACCTAGAGCCTGTGCTCCACAACAAGAGAAGCCACTGCAATGAGAAGCCCATGCACCGCAACGAGGAGTAGCCCCAGCTCACCACAACTAGAGAAAGCCCGCATGCAGCGACGAAGACCCACCGCAGCCAAAAAATAAATAATAAAACAAAAACTGCAAAGAGTCTATGAACCTGCCTGGAAAAGGGATAATATACGTGGAAATATTTCAATAATTTATACTTGAATAAACTGTCCTCCAAATCCCTTTATTTGCAGGTCCCTGATTCCCTGTGCAAGCGCCATCCACTACAACCACCCCTTCCCCACACACATTGGTTTTGATTGGTTTTGATTTATTAGTCTTTGAATCACCACATGTTTATGTAAACTTCTTTAAGATTCAGCTCAGGGACAACCTCTTCTGAGAAATGGTCCCTGGCAACTTTCTTTCTCTAAGTAGGTATGTTGCTCAAAGAGCACCTACACTTGTACTGTAACCATGTGTTAACATATTGCCTCCTCCCAACAATGTATAAATTCTTTGAAAGCCCTACAGTTTAGTAACTAATAGCATGGATTTTAGAATCAGAGGAAGGAAAAAAAAAAAAAGATTCAAAAAGATTTTGAACCCCAGTGCCTCTACTTCCTAGCTATGTAACTATGGGCAAGTTCTTGAAAGCCAAAAAGTTCAGCTTCCTTAGTCGGGAAACGAAAACAAAACCTAGCTCCTGGAGCAAAGTATTAATAAGTATGAAGCACTTAGCAAAGAAGCTCTGCCATGGAGTAAACACTCAAAGGGACATATAATTTAGCTTGTAGGATACTACACAACATAGAGTGTGTCATGTAGTAGGTGCTCAAAAGCATGCAAACTGAAGGAATATATGTAATAAAGCCAAACACAATAAGGCAATAGTGGTTTTGATCCAAGGTCACTATGTGGAGATGTGCAGTTTGCACCCTGTACGAGGCACCTGCATGGGGGATGGGTGAAACTCAGCCCAACTACTCTCTGCATGCCTCTCAGCCTGCTCTGGTAGGGGCTGCATCAACCCATACGGAGGGCAACTTCTTATATTAAAAAAAAAAAATGGGCCTTTATTAAGCAAGCCTAGTCTTTGCAAGGGATCTTCTGCTTGATATTTTTCAGGAAACCACAGGAATACTTCCTTGAGGCAATTTGCTCAAGAAGAATTCAGAAAAGAAAGTTATTTATTGACTAACAGAGTCTACTTTAAAAAGTATTAGAGTAGCTTTTTCAAAGAACCCACTGAAGAGCCACTTTCAAAATCAGACCTAAGGTCACTCTGGTGCTCCTGGCAAAATGACCTTGAGGTGAGGCGCTAATAACATACTTTATGAAATTACCTCTGAAATGCTTACTCTAACGCTGGCTAGTTCAGAAGATCACACTGTACCTGACCTTTGCTCTGTAAATCTTACAAGAGCCTGTGCCTGAGCAAATATAAAATTGGATGGGTTTTTATAGAGTTAAGCAAATCATACATGATTGTTAAAACTAAAAAAAAAAAAAAAAAGGAGATGATGACAAACTATGCCGTTTTAAATATGTAATGCCGCACTAATGCTAATCAGCCTAAAAGGTTCTGCCCAGATTTCCTACCCAATCCTTTGAACCTTGGGACGACTGATGCCCTGGCCCCATAGGCTAAGCCTGTCTACAGCAGTGTTTGTCCACAGGCCTCCACTGGCACCTGGGCACCTTCACTGTGCAGGGATGTCCTATGTACTACATCTCCCATTCCTACCGGTAGTAGTCCTGTCATTGTGGTAAGCAGACATCCTCCAGGACTGACACTGCCCCAAGATTAGAACCATCATTCTCTAATTTCATTATTCTCCCAATTCACCAAGGGAGTTCACTAACTGTTCTGCCTGAAATCTCAAAACCCGGGTAACTGAGTACTTACTCAAGCTTCCATCTCCCCGTGGCTTCATGGATGTCTGTTGCCCAGTAACTTGAACACTGGAGGACCATCTGTTTAAAGTGATTCTGGAACCTAGCTGTCTACAAGTAGACAAATGGGACCTAGGACTCTTCATTCTTTGTTTATGGCAGTTTCCAAAGTCACATTACTCAAAGCACTGTTTATCAAATATATTAATAGGCATTCCACACCAAAAGGAGGGTTCCATGGACAAATAAGGAAATTTGGGGTTATTGAAAATTAAGATTTTTTTTTCTTTACTACAGGATTTATCAGCACCTTCATCTTGAAAAAAGTTGAGAAGCTAACCACAGAGAGACAAGAAATAGTATTTTGCAAACTTATTCAATAGTATTTTGCAAACTTATTAGACAAGAAAGAGTATTTTGCAAACTTATTCAGGATTATCTATTAACTTGATGAGGAACTAGAGTTCCATGCTGCATCCTTTAGAATCATTGACTCATATTAAGATGACAGAATTCACAATAGTCCTTACGTTTAACATGCAGGAAAAGTTAGCATGGCCTGTGAGTGAATTGCTCCATATTTTTAGGATGGAATTCAGCCATAATCTTCTTTGAAAAGCCTTGATTGATAACCTGTATTGTCTCCCTACTCTCCATGCCAGCGAACTGTAGACTCTGCACAGACACATAACAAAGGCAGAGTCTAGATGCCTTTTGCCTGTGCTCCTGAGGTCCTTTGTGTCTACGTCTGTCGGACCTATTACGGTATTGTGATTGTCAGTTTGTTTATCTGCCTCACTCTAGATCAGCAAACTAAAACCTACTGGCTCACCATCTTTGTCTATAAATCAAATTTTCAGGGAAGAAAGTCATGCTCACTGGTTTACGTATTGTCTATGGCTGCTTTCAAGATATAACTGAAGAGTTGAGTAGCTGCAATAGAGACTGTATGGCCTGCAAGCTAAAATATTGACTATTTGGCTCTTTAAGGGTAAGTTTGCCTATCCCTGTCTATTAGCATCCTGAGGTCAGGTACAGAGTCAACTCCTTCAAGCTTAATACCTGACAAGTGACAGATGCTTAAAGTTTGTTGAATGAAAGCCTTTACCTTTCAAAATCAGTCCAAGAATGTCTGACCTTGAGATAACAGTTCTAATAAAATGTGAGGAATGGAATATTCAACTCAGGTCACATAGTCAAAGATCTTATTCAATATTCAAAAATATTTTTCTATGTTGACTTGGAAATATAGATTCAAAGAAGGGTAATTCAATAAATAAAAATCTTCATATAGAAGTATACAATCTAAAGATAGAACAAGGCTTCCCTGGTGGCGCAGTGGTTGAGAATCTGCCTGCTAATGCAGGGGACACGGGTTCGTGCCCCAGCCCGGAAAGATCTCACATGCCGCGGAGCGGCCGGGCCCGTGGGCCATGGCCGCTGAGCCTGTGCGTCCGGAGCCTGTGCTCCACAACGGGGGAGGCTGCAACAGTGAGAGGCCCGCGTACCGCAAGAAAAAAAAATAAAATTTTAAAAAAATTAAAAATTAAAGATAGAACAGAGTTTGAGGGTCACTCTGTAGAACATATATTAATATATTAATTCTTGATATGAATTTGTGTCCTCCAATATCATTTTGAATCCTTCAAACAAGAAGCGTCTACATTTTCCCTTGGGAAATAATTTTGAACACAACTGTTTGATAAGTACCTTTTCCTGGAATTCAAGCAAAATTGTTTTTTGTTTTTATTTCATCCTATTACTCCTAAATCTGTTCTTTACCAAGAGATTTTCTTCTTTGATTTTACAGTAAAATTTTAGAAAGCATAAGAATGTGGAAAATAAATTTTCAGAAAACTTTAGCAATTTAGTGGAAACCTTGATTAAACAGGTTTGCTATTAAGGCTCAAGAGAGTCAATGAAAGAATCAAATCCCTGACATTTAAGAGGTTTGCTTTAGTTACAGAGTTTACCTAGAATTAGATGGTAGAACTGGGATTAATGATATAACCTATGTTAAATCCCCCTTAGATAAGATTTAGCACAGAAAATGCACACAGTAACTACTTACTGTTAGTAATTATCACTCATATTTTAAGTGACTTCGTATATATCATAGTTAAGAGTGGAGTTTGCACTCTGGGTCTAAGTGGCAAACTTGTACTCAATCCCAGAGCTGCAGCTCAAACAACCAGTACTGGGGGGCTCATTTGCCAAAATCTTTGCTTAACAAGCAGATTGCTTAACTAGCAGACCTTAGAAAGTTAACTGTAAGCTTGACAATATCACCCTCTGGATTACATGTTTCTCCTGCTCTAGGGTGAGGCCACTATGGAGGAAGCTAGCGGCTTTCAAAAAGTGAAGTTGTTTCTATCATCAGCCTATGCAAGTCCCAGTGATTTGAGATGTAAGGCTACAAGATGATAAAAATTGTGAAAGCCTGGACAGAAGGAGCAGAAATGCTTTGGGCTGACATGTCAGAATACAGCTTGCTGGAAGACAAGACGTTTTACTTTTTCTTAGGTGGAATTTGTATTATCGGTACTTTAGACTAATCTAACCTTGTTGTCAGCAGTTGCCAGTAAGCTCTTTGATTGCTGATGACCCAACTAAGCAGTGCTTTGGCAAAATGCATACTATTATTGGCTTTGGCAAAATGCATACTATTATTGGCTAACTCTCCTCCAACTTCAGACTGTGATCTGAACCTCAAGTCCTGTCTCCAGTGACTAAAGTCTAATCCAAAGTGAGCATGTTGACATGACACCCCAAGCTATCTCACATAAAAATGCATTGGAAATTTATTGGCCCTAAAATATCTGCTTTAAGAAAAAATCTTAGGGAAAATAAAATGTACATGTATAAATTCTAAAAATCCTATTTGCTGGATTCCTAAATGGGTTAGATTAGCGCCAAAAGTTAATGTTTTAAAAAAGACTATGGCTTATGATAGCAATCTTCACATATGTTCAATACTTATAAATATCTTGTCAAAGAGTAAATATTTGGTTCTGTCTCCCTTTGTGAAGAACTGTGGCTTTAAAATACATATTAGGAAGTCTTATTCTGGGAACTAACTATGCATGTGATGACACAGCCTTTAAGGTACTATGCAAGGTTTTGAGAAATCAGAAGAAAAAACAAAAGATGCATTTCATACCTTCCAGTTTAGAGAGGTTACAGAGATGGATAAATAACAGATAATTTAAAATGTGATTAAGTCTTATGAAAGAAGTAATCATGTGGTTTGGGAACAAGAAAAAAAATGTACCCAAACAGATTCAGGTTAAGAGAAGATGTCGGGAAAGGAACTGTAAATATCTAGGATAAAGAAGATAATAGTTAAGCTTTAAAATACTAGAATATGAGCATTCCAGGAACTGGGAGTAGTGTATATAAAGGCAGAGGGATGTCAAACAGCACTTTAAGTGTGGGAACTACAAGTGATCTGATATGGCTGGACTATAGGATTTGACAGGAAAGAAGTAAAAGGAGACCTGAGGAGGTGAGGAAGGGTCTGGTCCTGAACGGCCATGATAGTAACTGGATTGGAGCCAGAAAAATTCAGAATGGAAAACATATCTTATAAATCTATGAAACTTGCTTGCAAAATGTTTCCAGAGAATTTATTAAAAAGCAAGCCCATTGTATTTTGCAGTAATCTCCTGCAATGTACAGAGATTACTTGTATTTACAAGAAAATACATTGTAAGGCAATTTTACCTTGTGCTGCTAAAACGATCTGCCTTTAAATAGCTGGGTAGCCAAGTCACCATCCCATTGGCTTCACTTTTCTCATTAGTAATAACAAAAATAACAACTATCTTATGAGTTGCTATGTTCCTGGCACTGTTCTTTGCTCTTCACATTTTTAAGTACTCTACATAGATTAACATCACAATTATGAAAATTAGATTATTTATTACATGTAGAGCAACTATTATTATTATGATGTCCATTTTGCAAATAAGAAGAGCAAGTCATGGAGAAGAAAAGAAACTTGGCCAAGATGCATAGCTTGTCAGTAATGAAGCTGAAAGAGAGAGCTGAACAAGATACACCCCCGGAGGACTACTCCTCATAGCACTGGGACTAGTGTCAGACACATAGTAGACACTCAAATCTTAAATTAATGAACGAATCAGTATCTCTGTGGTGAATTAAAGATAGGTCCAAATTATTTGCCACTTCTCCCATGAAGAGGTGGAGGCTAATTCCCCTCCTCTTGAATCTGGGTTAACCTGGTAACTTGCTTTGAACCAAAGGAATGGGTTCAAAATGCCATTTCTGGGCCTAAGCCTTAAAAAGGTGTGTCGTTTCCAGCTGTGGCTTTTGAAAGCCAGCAACCAAGCTATAAAGAAGCTCGGCCTAGACGGCTGCATGATGACAGGCAATTTGGAGAGACTGTGGAGGACATGACACCATCTTGGATGTCCTAGCTGTAGCCTGACCTCAGCTACACCACATGGAGCCCAGGATTGGTCCACTGAGTCTAGTCAACCCAGAGAATCATGAGAAACAATATATCACTGTTGTTTTAAGCCACTACATTTTGGGGTGGTTTAGGGCATAGAAACAGTCTGTGGCAGTATATATTCTTACCTCCTCTAAAAACAAACTTCTGTCATAATTAATCTATGACTCAGTCAAACAAAACTTTCACTGCCATAGGTAGTAAATGATATTTATAAGTGCAAAAGCTACCTTCTTTTTTCAAAAACAAAAGAACACTTGAGTTTCAGGAGATTAATTTTCAAAGAAAACCTCTTTCTGTTTTACAATGGCTTTTCTTCTAAGAAGTCTCTCAAAAATTGAAGAACGCAATTCTTTCCCTCTATTTCCTCACAGTCTTACAGCATTCTATCACCTGGAAGGTCAAATGGGCTAATAACAGGAAAACTACAAAGTTGGAGATGGCCATAATCACACATGAAAACGTTTATCAACACAACCGCTTCTTTTCAAAGTACATTCATTATCTCAACCAATTCCATTTTGACACACAGACCTGCCAGTGTGAACATACTGCCAATTTTCTTTCGGAGAAAACACCTGTGTCCTTTAAAGCAACTCAGAAATAAGTAAAAATGTTAATCCATCAAGTGGCTATTTGGATAACATGATAGTTTGATAGCACAGATGTAGTCCCAACAACTTATTTCCTTTCATAAGGAAAAATGTCTTTCTTAACCCATAGGTAAGTCATGACTACCTCGATACTGCAGTGAAGTCACATAAGCTTGGCATATAAAATTTGTATGAATTCACAGAAAGTATTATATGTTAAGGACACCAGCTCAAGCCTAAATTGTGTTTTAGATACCAGTACTCATACATGCACACCCATGTCTGGAAGATTGGTAGGACAGCTCTCAGAAGTCTATTGGCATGAGGGATTGATGACCCTCCTGCTGGGAGAAAATTCATCCTAAGCAAAGAAGTCAGAAAAGCTCAAACCAGTATCAAAGCCTTGGTCAACAGAGGGAGACACAAATCTCTGAGTACTGCATGGTATCAGCCATTTTTGTCCTAAGGAGGGAGGACCTAGGGACATAAACTCCCTGCTCTGTGTGACTTACACCTTTCCACTAAAAACCTTATAAGCTATCAGGATGTGAGGCAGAATAGGAGGCAGCATCTCTAATAGAATTAAACACAAGGAAAGAGAGGGAAACCTCCTGTTTCAGCAGCAAACACACAATGAGGTTTCAGATGCACGGAAATTTTGGAAGGTAAATCTCACTAAAAATGTTGGAATAGGAGAGAAGGGAAGTAGTGAACACCAGGTGGTAGTAGGAAGATGTAATAACGATACCACATGGGACATGTCTCTGAGATTTCCAGAAATAAGTAGGCAACTCGCAAGGGTAACTGGTTGGAGAGAGAGCCTCTAGTGTCACTGATAATGTGGCTCCACCTGGCTAGTGGAACTTTGGGAATCTCAGCGTATAACAATGATGGTAGATGGGGTTAGCAAGTTGAAGCTAATCAACTCCTTTGTTCATAAATTATTAATTAATTCATTTTCTGAAACACATTAGGAAGTGGATCAACAATGATATTTTCCAAAGGCAGAAACTGTTGTGCTTTAAACGTGTGTATGATGTCTTTAATTATTACAATCCGAACACTTTTTACTCATCCTCATAGAACTTATGATTGAAAAGGTGAAGAAACTATGATGGAGAGCCAGTAAAATGTCACACAGCAGCACAGTGGTCAAAAACACAGACTGAAAACAACAACAACAAAAAAAAAACACAGACTGGCTCCAGTTAGACCTCAGTAAATGCCTGGCTGTCACTTAATAGCTTTGTGACCCACCTGACTTAAGGAGGAGATGATAATATTGCTTATTTTATTACACTGCTGTGAGGATCATGGGAAATAAGGTACTTCAAGCATGCTGGGTATGCAATGAATAATAAAAACCTCAAGTCCAAAATGCTTAAAATATTCTATGTGGTACACTGTCTTCAAAGATGCTTCATAACATATATTCCCCCTCTCTTTACAGGCTTGTCACAACTCCTAAGAAGAGATGAAGTTTATTTTCTCACGAACCTGGGATATGAACTGCCTTGACCAACAGAATGGCTGTGCCAGTTCTGGGACTAGGTCATAAGAGGTCTGGCACCTTCAGTTCCCACCCTCTTGGAATCCAGCCAACGTTTAAGCTCTGGCTAAGACTGGTGAATTATGAGAGACCATGCACAGAGTTAGTTCCCAGCTATTGCAGCCACATTGAGGAAACCACAGACAGGAGTGGAACCCCAGCTGAGCTCACAGGTAAATGCAGCTAAGAGAGCCAGCTGACATGTAGAGCAGAAGAACTACCCAGCTGAGCCCAGCCAACACTCACAACCACGAGAAACGATAAATTGTTTTACACACCTAAGATTTGGGGTGGTTTGTTGTGCTGCAATAGATTAGTCAAACAATCTACAAGGTATGATCTGCTCCTGCTAGGGTCACCAATATTAACTCTTAGTCCTCTCGCCTCATTCACACTTCACCAGCCATTCTGACCTTTTGAATTCTCAGATATACCATGGGGCACAGGGTCTTCACACATGCTGCCTCCTCTGCCTGGAACATGCTCCCAGCAAGCCCCTCCACCACTCATGCCCACACACTGCCTCTTTTTTCTCTAAATAACTCCTACTTACCCTTGTGGTCTCAGAGACCTACATGAGTCTTACTAGTCTTATTAGTCCCTAGACTAATTCAGCTGCTTATCATTTACTCTTATAAAAGCCTTTAATTTCTTTAGAGTTTATCATAATTATAATTATTTGTGTAATTATTTAATGTCTACCTTCCTTCTACTCTATAAGTTCACTGAAAGCACTATGCTCAATGTTTTTTAATCTAGTAGACGCTTAGCATTAAATGCTTGAGTAAATGAACCAAAAGGTTGGTTACAGTTGAGCCAAAAGTAGAAGCTGTGTCTCCTGACCCATAGATTCCTGGTCTTATCTTCATAAGTTACCACTCTTATTCCCTTTTGTGCAAAATTGGTTTGAGGCTTTATTCTTTTGCATTTTAAATTCAGGATATGGGTTGATATCATTTTTAGAGAAGGAGATTTCTACAGAATTAACACATATCAAAAAATACAGAACTTTATATGTCACCAATTTATCCTTCTCTGAAATCCCCAGATTATTGCATAATTCTTATTTTAAAAACTTTATTTCCCATTTCCCCATAGAAAACCAGAAAGGGAGCAGCACTTAAATGGAAAAATGGGAATCTGGCAATTGCAGTAGAGAAAACCACTGCTCAGTGGAAAGTTCTCAGGAAGTAGGACAGAGCAGATCCAGGAGACTCGATCCCAGCTACTAGGGCTCATTTTCCCCGGATCTTGATGACAAAACATTATCAGACTTGGGGATGGTTAAGCTCTGCTTCCATCAGTTAATATACATTTCAACTAAGTCTCATTACTTAATCTTTCTGCAGCTCATCTCCAGTTATAAAAAGTGGACTAGTAACTCTCTATTTCCTAAGAATTATAAGGATTAAAGTGTTTTATAAAATATGAATCATAATTTACATGTACGGTATCACACAAAATATTTTTCTAAAATATCAAAAGCAATATGTTTTTTGTTTTTGTTGTACAGAAGAGGTATCTCTTTCTGATGTAAAAGGTCAAGACTGAAAAAAATACTTCCAGAAGCAAATTTCCCATGTGTGTGCAGGCTGGTTGTGTGCAATTATAGGATTGTCACTTATCTATCCCTGTAAAGGATGCTCACTGGAATTGCACAGGGCACAGCCTGGGAGTTCTTATGCTGTGGCAACAATTCCATTGCTCACCCTGGTGCCCCCAGTGGGGTTTGGGTAGCATAGTTTTGAAATTCCTCCCATTCAGTAACCTGCATCAAATTTCAGAACCCAGGTGCCCACATGAGGCATTAACTCCACTATTTCCCAGGAGGGACTGCAGCTGCCTTCCCTAAGTTCCGAGACCTACTTTCAAGCCAACATAAGGAGAGATAAGCACTAGATGGCCACAGCAGAAGACCAGTGTCTAGTCTATATACAGGACGTTGTTTCCTATAGAGGGAGGTACACTTAAAGTCATAGCTCCAACAGCTCAGTTGGGTTTGTCATGCTGAGAGACATCTGGACTCATGGAAATCAAGAAAAAAAAGAGACCCCAGAGAAAATGATTTGTGGTAGTTTTCCTGTCTGCAGACAATTCCTTCCTCTCTGCCTCAGGCTCTCAGAACAGTTTATACGTCTTCTAGAACTTCTCATATATGGACATGAATCATACTTATGTCTACGCCTGTTTCCCAAGAGACAGTAAGGTACTTGAGGCCAGTGACTTATCTTATTCATCTCAGGGTGACTCAGATGTAACTGGGCCTCCTGAGTCAGCCCTGCACTGATCCTGCCCAATCTTGAAACCAGTCTCATACACAGCGAAGCACAAACAAAAGAAGGCTACAAAAGAATAAAAAGTTTAAAAATATGTCCTAGTCTAGGTTTCTATTATTTTTTAAAAGCCAAGATAATGTCATAAAAGCCCACATAAAGATGATTACAGGCAAAAGCAAAGTTTTATATACAAACAGATGTTGATGCTGGTTTCATTCTAGCCCCTGCCTATTCTGTTTTGATATCAACTGAAGTATTTAGGGGGTGACAAAAACAACAAAAGCCACGGGCCCTGGATGTGTTGAACAGTTAGAGAAAGGCCAGTAGTGCTGCTTCCATGTGGGCAAGCCTGCGATAATGGGATTAGACATCCCAATTCCGTTTGCAGAGGATTGTTTCTTATGTAGGTGACTCAAGCACTTCGTCACTGCATTGAATTCAATGTGTATGTCTGTTTTTTCTACATGTTGCTTTCTCTTTGGCAAAAATCCATTATGAAAGACAGCCACTTATACTGAAGTTTATTTTGAATGCACCATGTAGACAGCCCTAGACAGTTAGTATGGGGAGAAAGGAAAATGAACTGTGACAAGAATAAATCCTTCAGTAGAAACTGTGGCTATTTCCTTTCTGATGATGCTCTGGGGAGTATCAAAATTAGATGGGTGGTGTTAAAGGAGGACCTCAAGAATTAGACAGCTTTAAAAATAAATGACAGTGTTCAATGATACAGGATAAAGTCTTTCTTTTCTGATCACCAAGAAAAATAATTTAGAGTAGTTTTATGAGAGATATTGAGTATAGACAGTTAATTAACTCTGAATATTTTCACTTGCACACTTCCTAGGCCTGTTATCCATTTGGTGTAGATTTTCCAATTACCTAATGAGAGAGCCTTTCTTACTGGTGCATCAAAGCAACTACTTACTGTTCAGGACAGCATATTGGAGCCAATCAGAATGGTTCCGAAATCTAATTTGCTTACACGTAACTTACTGGTAAGTAGTGATGGATATATATGTTCTGAATGTAGTCCATGTAATGGTATTAAGAGGTGGGGCCTTTGGGAGGTGGTTAGGTCATGAAAGTGGAGCTCTCATGAATGGGATTATTGCTTTATAAAAGAAGCCCTAAGGAGCTCCCTCACCCCTTCTACCACACGAGAATACAACGAGAAGACTGTGACCTGGAAGACAGCCCTCAGATGACCACGCTGGCAGCCTGACTCAGACTTCCAGCTCCCTGAACTGTAAGGAATAAAATTCTCTTGTTTTAAGCCACTAGTCTGTGGTATTTTGTTACAGCAGCCCAAAAGGACTAAGACTAAATATATATTTATGCCCTTTAAAATATTTATATGCAAGCCAAGACATGGAATCAGCCTAAATGCCCATCAACAGATGAATGGATAAAGAAGATGTGGTACATATATACAATGGAATATTACTCAGCCATAAAAAAGAATGAAATAATGCCATTTGCAGCAAGATGGATGGACCTAGAGATTATACTAAGTGAAGTAAGTCAAAGACAAATATCATATGATATTGCTTATATGTGGAATCTAAAAAACTGGTAACAAATGAATTTATTTACAAAACAAAAATGGACATACAGACATAGAAAACAATTTTATGATTATCAAAAGGGAAAGGGGGGTAAATTAGGAGTTTGGGATTAGCAGATACAAACTACTATATATAAAATAAACAACAGGGTCCTACTGTATAGCACAGGGAATTATATTCAATATCTTGTAATAAACTATAATGGAAAATAATCTGAAAAAGAATACATACATGTATAATTTAATCACTTTGTTGTACACCAGAAACTAACACAACATTGTAAATCAACTATATTTCAATAAATTTTTAAATATTTATATGCAGACATATTTTTAAAAGCATACTTTTTGCTACAATGTTTAATTTTCTTTAATATTCCTGTACTGCTTAAATATGTATAACATGTACAGTCAGCCCTTGGTATCCACAGGTTCCACATCCAAGGATTCAACTAACGACAGATAAAATATTCGGAAAAATTTTTTTTCAGAAATTTCCAAAAAACAAAGCTTGAATTTGCCATGTACCAGCAACTACTTATATAGCATTTACATTGTATTTACAACTATTTAATAGCATCTACCTTACATTAGGTATTATCAGTAATCTAGAGATGATTTAAAGTACACAAGAGGAGGGTAGATGCAAATACTAAGCCATTCTATATAAGGGAGTTGAGCATCCAAGGATTTTGGTATCTGAGGGAGGTCCTGGAACTAATCCCCTGCAGAAACCAAGGGACGACTGTGCTTTGACGCGTGCAGAAAAACCCAAATAACAGAAACCTTAAATAAAGAACTGAATTATGTTAACTCAGTTATATATTTTACTGAGAAGGAAAAAATACAAGTTCTCTAGGACAATTTATCAATACCAAAAAAAAACAGTGACTTTATTTCCAAAGTATTAACTGGTGTCTCAACCACTGAAAAGGCAGCACCCTTCTGGACATTCATCCTATCATTTTCTGAGCGTGTGGTTGGCCTAATTATGAGAAACAATCATTTGACAAAATAATTCTAATCTGGATGCTGTCACCATGGAGTGGGAGACTGGGGTAAAACAGTGTCCTCCAAATTATCTTTATGAAAAATTTACTGCTTAGAATATATGTAACATGAAGGAACGGCAGGTCTTGAAGAGCATTAAAAAAATTCTTCAGATGAAAAATCCTCTCAGTGCAACCTTTTTGAAATGGGTTTGCTATTCTCTACATTCCTGTGGCAAATGCTATTATGGAAAGATGTTAGATGGTCGTGGACCAGTGATTACAGAGATTGGGTTCTAGGATAATAAAGAAGAAAATTCTGTGGTTTTTAAAAACGCATATTTCACTTGGAAGGATGAGCTTTTAAAAACCAAACTGATTTTAAAACATAAAATGTGTAATCAAACAAGTTCTGGACAAAAAATGCTGTTCCACAAATGGTACCTGTTTGTAGTGATAAGCAGGGCAGTAAGCCTTAGAGACGGTCATGTATTTATTTCGTGGGGAGATGGGGAGTTCACACCAAAAAAATCTGAAAATAAGGCTTTTTGGGTTGTTCACGGTTGTTCAGCCAGGAATTTACCCTAGGTCACAACACTGTTAATCAGATTATTTTAGTATTTTTAGCAGACTGATAACCCTGAAGAGAAAAACACTCTGTAGAACAGACCTAAATTCACAGAAAAGACACATTCTGCCAAGTGTTTTATGTGCTCTCCCACCCCACCGCCCCCCAACCCCGCCGAAAGACTCTAGACAATGATTTAAGTGAGAGCAGCTTATTTGTGAGATGCTCGCAAAAACCATCGGTGGGATGGTAGGGCAGCCTAGGGAGTTTACATCATGAAGCACGTTTCCATTGTGTGTAACTGGAGCTTGATTCTGCTGGGAAATATTGGGAACCAGGGTGGAACACTGAGTTATAGCTCAGAGTGATCCAGACCCCAGGTTGCTTGGGTATGCATGCACCAGCTCCTAGTGGTCTCTGGGTGAGGTCTGCTTCCAAAGGCATAAACACCCTGGCACTTCTAGCTTTGCCACGTGGGAGGACAGTATGCTCTGGTGGCAAGAGGAAAAGACCCTCAAACAAACAAGTGCTGGTGCTGGCAGCTGGGAGTCTGGGTGGGAAAGGAAAGCCATGTGGGGGGGATACTGACATCATTTGTTATACAAAGTAACTGGCTGTTAAGAGTGAAATGGAATTAACTTTGATTCGCCTGAGTGCCTGTATATAATTAAAGAACAAACAAACATTTAAAACCCACAAATATCAAAAGACATGCTCAGAAATGGGTAAGAAAGTAAACCACACATTTAAGTCTTATGAGCTGTGACAAGGATCATCCTTATACCTGCAAGAAGATTAGGCAGCTGTCTCTGGAGTCTGATTTGAGAATAGAAAAGTCCGTTAACCAAATATTTCCTCTACTGCCTCCCTGTCCCAGTATCTAAAATGTTTCCTTTTGAAATTCATCACTTCCGGTAACCTATATTATTGCCTGCGTGTGTGTGTTTATAAAACAAATGTACATAGCTATATACATACATGTGCTCACACGTGGGGGGGGAAATGTATTAACAATTTCTGGCAGATTAGTTTAACAGTTAGCTATCTTTAAGAAAAGGAATGCAGAAAGTACTAATTTTTAAAGGGAAAGGGAACACATATTCCATTAAAGAAAAGACAGGAAAGCTTTAGGTCCCATGCTCCACAGCCCATAGCTTCAGACAGCATATTTAGACAAGAAAACAAAAGGCATGGGACACTGGGACATATGCTCTGGGGGGGAAAAAGAAGGAAAAGATAAAGAAAAGAGCTAGAGGAGGAGGAGAAGGCTAAAAGGACTCTGTAGATAACGTCTATTCCTGACAGTTGTACTGGATAAATGTGCAGGGCCACACTGAATTGAACAACTCTAGATGATGTCATTCTTACAAAATAAAAAGTGAATCGTGCCTCTGGAGTTGTGAAATATGATGTCCCTGTACACAGGGTTGCAATTTTTCCCCTTATGCTTGAGTATTATTTCAAAATTAATTAATGTTATTAAATCACTTTTAAATAAACATATATTAAATCTTCCTGAAAAGCTGAAGGCTATCTGGTCAATCGAAACATTTTTAAAAGCTCATCAGGTGAGCTACTCCATTTCACTATATATGTTTTCTATCATTTGACTAACATATATTTTACTATAACTTGCTGTAGTTTGTGATAAATCACATGCCTTTTTGTAGGAAGGAAGTGGGTTAAAGGACGGGAAATGCTCTATTTAGAGGCTGGCAGGCTTTGGAATTTTAGCACTTTTTTGAAGCATTAACACTCCCAATTCAAGTGAACACAAAATCTGCTTCAACAACATGGTAAGTTTGCAGATAATGAAGTTACGCAAAGATGGTGAAAATATTAAAATGACTTCCTATGATATTTTGATGTTATCTCTCCTGCCTTTTTTCCTGCTCTCTTGTATAAATTATCTAACTTCTGCTTTCACTATGCACGCATTTTTGAAACAGTTGACTATCCACGTATTTTTAATGAAACAGAACAGTCTGCTGAAGAATGCAAAAGGCAACAGTTTTATCCTGTTCCCTAAGCACACAGATTGGTGGCAAAGGGACAGAGAATCATATTCAGAAAAATTCCCCAGACAAGTTAAGCAAGATTGGAAGTAGTCTCTGAAGTTTGACAAATAACCAAGATTTGGTGAATATGTCTGCGTGGCATTTGCATTTGCTCTTAAACTTGGCTCACATCTTTCCACAGACACACACTGGCCATGGACCTTCTTCATTTTTCCACCAAATAGCTAAAGCAGGTGAATGAAGGCCAAAGGAAAGTACAAGACCTTTACTTCAACATAGGGGCAAATTGAGTACAATAAAGTGTGAAGAAGAGGACTTGCTTCAAAAAACATAATTATGCAGAGAAATGAGAGAGTATGAAAATCATGAATTATTCAATAGCCATGGGAAACATTTAAAAATCTTTTATTATAAAGATTCTGTAACTTGCATTAATTTAGTAATTATTCAGGCTATGAATATAAATATCAATGATAGATTAAAATATCCAATAACTTGAAAAATAACCACATAGAACCCTGACATAATCAAATTTTGACTACACTACACTTTTAAGTATAGAAGTTGAGTCTATCCTAAATAACAACAACAACCAAAAAAGAAATTCCTGAAATACAGTCTTTGGTAAATAAAGATTAAAATTTATCCCAAGCTATAACTATGGCATTATACAATGATAAAAAAATTATTTTAAAATCCTATAATATTACAAATTATCAAATTAGGATTAAAAAAAATTTATCATGTTCAATAAGGATGAAAGGGAGACTAAAATCTTTTAAAGTCAATCATTACTGAAGAATTTAAATCAGAGATTAGAGATTATTACATGTAAATTCTAGTCAACCAAATATTTTATTGCACATCTTCTTAAAAATTAGTACAAAAATAACTTTATGCTGCTTTATGAAGATGTCAAAGAATAGTTTAAAGAAATGTTCATATAACATTTTATTTTTCAACTAATTTTAATTTCTTAAAATAAGTATGTGATTATAGAAATAGACTCTGACCCTAAGGAAATAGGTACCTTATAATATTGCCAATATTCAACCATTTTGATCCAAAACCCAGTAATTTCATATGGTTCAACTTAGTACAAAAAAGATAATCAATTCATTCTATAAACTTATATTGAGCATCTGCTATACAATAGTTGCTGTGGAGAATACAAAGATTAATGAAACAAAGATGCTACTTGTTTATAAAGAAATTATAGCATATAAGGATTTACTGGTATGCATGTGGTAAGCATCATAATAATATAGAGGAAACGATATAATGATAAATTAACAGTGCTGAAAGAAATTTTAACTTTTTTGAAAGAATTTGAAAAAATTATAAATCATGTAGTTTTTATTTTTGCCGCAAGGGATGAATGAAGTGAATTATTGAAGTTTTATTGAAGTGAATTGAGTTCAGCTTATTGAACTAAACTTGCAGAGTCAAAAAGCTAGAAGTCTTTCAAAAGTTAATAGTCAACCTGTTAATAAGAACTGCAACATCTGAATATTTACTATACTCCAAATACTGGTCTTAAATTGTCTCTCTTAATCCTACAAAAAGTCTATGAAGTTGGAGTGATATTCTGATGTTATAGATGAAGAAACTAAGGCAAAGGAAAAAAAAATTGAGTAAGTTGCTCAAAGTCAGATAGTGGCTAATAAATTGCAGAACTGTGATTGGAATCTTGTAGTCTGGCTCAAAACCTAGATTCTTAACCACTACCAAAGCAGTGCCCTGCTTTCCCTCGGGTGTTTAGGTACGATTTTCTAATGTTCTATGGGCAGTGCTACATTTGGGAAATAAGTCTAGAATTGGGGTGCAGCAAAAGTAAGGCAATTGACGTCTGTGCCAGGACCAACTAGCTACAAAATTTGCAAGGTCCAGTGCAAGATAAAAATGCAGAGCTCCTTGTTCAAAATGCAGGGAAAAGTCCATTAAAGGTACTAAAACATAAAACTATTTTTTTATTCCTCTCTCCTCACTGTCGTGTTTTTTATTTGCTATTTAATCTTGCATTCCTTCAAGCACAGGGATGTTTCCAGGCAAGTGCAAATCCTTATATAGGCTCCTGCACTGCCTACCCCATGGACGAAGACTCTGCACTAGTGCAAGCCACTGGCTGCCCGCTCCACCCCTCCTGCCAGCTGTTGGACGTACATGCCATGCCCCAGCCAGAGGCAGAGAAGTCAACTCAGATATCTTTCCTCCCCACAAGCCCATGCTACCAAACCATGGTGGAAGAAGTATTGCAACCTTTTTGCTGGGATGTGCTAGGTACTTGCATGGGAGTGGGGAGTGGACAAGAGACTCCTCCTGGCTAAGCCTCATCAAATTACTACAGTGCTGACAGTCTTGGGATGGAATAGCAGGTGTACATGCCCATGCCCATGCCCAGGCTCCTGCTCTAGGCATCGGTGGGTCAGTGGTGGGAAGTGTGGAGGGGGAGGGCATGCAGGGCCCAGAGGCGTGAGTGGCCCAGAACCAGTCCTGGGGACGTTGGGAGGCAAGAAGAGGTGGGATCACTCATGAGCCAGGTTCCAAGTGGCTTCATTGTCCCATCAGACTCCAATTATACAAACTCAAAGATAAAATTATTAAGAATCTCAGGAGAGTGGCTACAGAGCATTCAATTTAAAGCATTGGGCTCTTCTGAGCTCTGAGCCCTGGGTGATTACACCGAGGACCCACACCTGTGAAAGCTGGCCTTCAGAGGGACTGTGACTCAGAATAATGCCAAGAGTAAAAGGACAGTCACCTTGTTTACTACCATAGCACCACACCCATGGACTGAGGGGGACAACGGGCATCTTCCCACAATACAAGGTCAGAAAGGCTGCACAAGTCTGAGAGTCTACAGCAAAACAAAGTGAAATGACCCTCAAGAAATCAAAAGTTTCAACTAATTGATATTAGCATAGGAGATGCTTTTGAGAATAAAGTCAAAGATCAGAAGACCAACAGTTCTACAGTAAACAACTACCTTCTGGTTCAGAGAAAGGAGAAAATGATCAGAAGCCATTTTCACTGCAAAGAGGTAGTTTTGCTCGGCTGGTGAAGAGTGGGACGAGTGAAGAGAGCAGAGTGACACAAGTATTCATTGGTTGAAATCAGTTGTGATGTGGGTGTTTAAACCTCAGAAATCACTACATGAAGACTGGAAATGTCTGTGGGGACAGAGCATGGAGGAGCCTGAAAGAGTATTTTTTTCTTTTTGAAAGGCAATGGGGAGCCATTCATCTGATCCATATGGTTCTTCATTAAAATAAATCTGACCGTGTTATAGAGGATTGTATCGGAGGAGAAGGTGACAGAAGGAATATTGTAGATATTGCAACACACAGAGAGAGAAGCAATAGTAGGACAAGAAAAATGTAAAGCACCCCGAAATAACAAATTAACCAATTAAACCTGATTTGATAAACTGGGGTAAGGGATATGGATGGAGGGGGTATTTAAAAAAAAAATCTCCCAGTTGTAAACCCTCTTATACTAGGGAGACAATGGTACAGCTAACATAAATAGAAAAAGACAGATGGTGCAATAGATTTGACAAACTGTTGAGTTCAATTTTAAATATGTGTTTAAACATGCGTTTTTTAGGTACCACAACATGCCCACAGGCAAGTGGCTAACAGGAATTCAGGAGTCGGGAGTGAGGACCCAGTTGGACATAAGACAAAAATTCACTGAGGAATCACTAAGAATGATAGTTTAAGAAACTGGACTGGGTAAGTGTGAGGAAGAAGAACAGAAGAGCACAGGATAAAGGAAAAACGCCTGGGAAGTACAAGCAGATGGAAGGTGAGGGGAAGAGGAGGAACCAGAAAAGAAGTCAGGGTATCTATCAAATTATTAACTAATGATTTATCTCTGGTAACACAAAGAAGAAATAAAACCTCTTTAACAAAGAAACTTGTTCCTGGCCATCATTGAAAATCTAGTGTCTAGAGGACTTACTTAGGAAAGCACTAAAAACAGCAGCAATTCACATCATGTCACTTGATTTGGGGAAATTTAACGCTTTATTTTCTAAAAATGCAAACACTGCTACCTACAAAAACCCCTTAAGGAGTAGAGGTAAAGCGTTTACTGTCAGAACTGCCTAGCCTTAGGACAAAAGCCATCACAAACATTTGTTCCTTGACTCTTTTTGAACTTGGCAGGTGATTGGTTGGGGGAGGTATGAGAAGGAACACAGTGAAACACCAATTATTTGGGGTTGATCAGGGAAGAAGGCTTTCATGTTGCTTTGGTTTTCTTTGTAAGATAACTGATAAACAGTTTTTCCTTCAATTCCTTAGTATCGACAACGCTTTTAAAACACCTAGGTTGTTTCTAGAATAATTAGTAACTCCCAAACACAGCCTTATTCTCCAGTTAAAAACCTGTAAATTTGATTCAATACGTGGAATTTATATATAACACATTTTTACTAAATATATAGTCTTTTTTCTCCTTTCTCTCTTTACTATTGTGTATAGGTCAGATTACATAAATAGGCACATGATTTTGTTCTCTGTTTTGTGTAGAAGTTTCTCATTCCATCTTCTATTGTCCCTTAGAACACAGGTGAGGGTGAGCAAATGAGGGTAAGCCAGGTGAGCTAAATAATAGGATCTTGGAGTTTAAGGGCCATATTTTCCCTTTTATCTCCTGTGCTTAAGTTTGTTTGTGGCACTTTGCATTTTCCCTACAGGAGTTTTGTTTAGAAAGCTGATTGTTTTCTGGCTACAAAGCAGTCAGAAAGTAATACAACTTCTATTTAAAAAAAAAAAGGCAGTTATACAGAATTTTCATAGATAGGTCAAAACTGATGACCAAAAATCTGGCCTATGATAAGCAATGCAGTTCAAGTTTCGGCGACCCAGAGCACATCAAACACAATCGAATGTATATATTGCAAATGACAGGATTCCTAGTTATGGCTGGAAACTACAGCCACAGGATGACTGACAATTAGTATAAAGGTGGCTCTGAAGGAACACAGGCTTATAAGGAAGAGCTGGAGAGGCAGAGACGTAAACACAGGTGGCACACAACACCTGAGATGCAAAGCACATTCACTGCAGATACATACTGAGAAATGGTCTTTTCAGTCACTTAAAGCGTGATCAGCACTGGTGGTGTCAGTTTTCATAAAGAAAGAAATATATTAAGAAAGGTGCAATCACAACATGTCAATATCAAAATTAAATGCTTACACTGCAGCTGAATATTCACAGACTGAAAGTCATATTGCAAAGTTTAGTTTGAAAGCATTTGAAATCAACCCATAAAAGAAAAAGACCCAATAAATATTATAAATATGGATATAGCAATAAAATTATTCATTGGAAAAACAAACCTGGGAAAACGCCCTAAACACATTTAAATTAGAAAACAAATTTATCCAGCATTTTAGCCTCACCAACTCAACAAAGTCCCTCCTTATATGGACTCATTACAACACAGAAGAAGTCTAGTTTATCCTTGGCATCCTCAGCAGAATTCATACTTTCAGGTTCTTGTCCTAGGAGCTTACTAAATATTAATACAGGTCTTTGGGTTTTCTGGGTTTTAGAGAAAGCTTATATTACTTATGGCAGGAGCTGGTATACATTTGACAAGTCCAGACCAAGGGAAATATATATAATAGGTAGTTTCCTGAAGTAGGGAATTCTCCAAGACTGTTGGCATAAAGGGGAGATACTGAAGGGTAACTGGGGGGTTGGGCAGAACTCTGTAAAGCTATTGATGGGGTTCAGGACAAGCTACCCCACAATATGGCACCTTGGCATACTGAATATTTAAAGTTGAAGGAGTTTGAGAAAACAGAAGCAGGAAGGTTACGCTGACCTTTCCCCTGCCCTTCTCCCCTGCAACAGGTGATAAACCCCTCCTGTGACAGCTGCCTCCCTGTATCTGGAGGAAAGGAACATCTTTATCTCCAAAGACAAAGGGATGATGAGAAGAATCCTAGCAAACAGGTCTTGCTAAGTTTTCCCCACTTGACTACATGTTCCTCATACTCCTGGACCTACCACACTTCTGCACGATTACCCTCTCTTCATCAGCCCTAGCACAGAAATACTCAGGTTTTAACTGTTTCTTCTAGTCTTCATTGTTTTATGAAGGCTCCCAGGTTACATACAACTTATATTAAATACATTTGTATGCTTTCTTTTTCTGTTAATCTGTCTTTATTTATTTACTTTTCAGACTCAGCCAGGGACCCTACTGGATGAGGGTATCCAGGAAAATGTCCAGGAAAACATTTTCCTCCCTTACACTATGAAGATCTGTCTGTTAGGCAGGTAATGACAGAAGGAGCAGAAGAAGAACGCCTCCCAGAATATGCCAATACGTGATATTTTCAGCATTCTACAGGTGAAAAGAAAGAAATTTAGGTAGGGTTCAAGGAAATAGTAATAGTTATTCTTGCATTCATTAGCAATCTCTCTCTCCTTGCCACAAACCACGCTTCTTATTGTTTTCACACCAAAGCTCAATTCTGCTGACCTCCAAGGCACTCCATAAACAGGCCATACTTCCCCCGCTAGCTGCTCTCTGTTCCACCATGACCACTGCATCCTCACTGTCCGTGGGCAACCATTGTTGTTGACCTTCACTTTTGTTCTCTTCTCCTGGAAAGTTGGCCTTCCCCTACTTACTAATCAAAACCCGTCTTTGTATGAGTCATCCTTACCCTTTCCAGGATTATTGAGTTCTTCTAAACTCTGACCTCCTACACCGATACACATTATTCTCCATTCCATTTTCCTTCCACAAACATTACTTAACGATTAGTTATCCACTAGGCCCTGGTGCACACAGACCCAGGGTGTGCAATCATGAACAAAACCCCAAAACTCAAGGACTTCCATACGTGTCGTCAAGAGTAAGACACAAATGAAACTGTACTTCAAGTTTTAGTTATTAATAAAATGTAACTTTTAAAAAGGTTTGAATGTAAATCTTTTTGTGTTTGTTAACCTTGTCTTACTCCCTCAAGTTCTTAGAGGACAGAGATCCTTGACCTCAATGATTTTAAGTGTCTTCTCAATTCAAACGTTAGATCTGTGATATGTACATTCGACAAGGAATTTGTCTTATCAGAAAAGGGCACTACATCTAAAACGCCCCTTTCTCTGCTGCTTCTCTGGTCTTCCAATTCTTAGGCAGTATCACCTCCAACCAGCCACGCGGGCTGGGCAGTTTCCTAGACTCCTTTTCTCCCTTCCTTCCCCCACATTTAATTCATTCACCATGTCCAGTTGATATAATTACCTTTGCCTCTCTCAAATCCATCTATACCTTTACATTCCCACTGCCATGACACAGGATCACATACTTTTCATTTCTCACCTGGCCAATCGCATGGCCTCCATTCCTCTCCCCTCTTTCAGTCCCTTCTCCATACTGTTTCAGAGTGTTTTTATTAAATGCATACCCAATATATCCTTCTCCTGCTTAGAACTCTTTAATGACTATCTACACACCTCTCAGATAAAACCCTATTATTTAACATGGGACATAGGTCCTTCATGTGCTAGGCCCCTACTTTCCTCTCCAGGCTACCTGCACCTACCTTATAGCCTCAATCTTCAGGGATGTTGAAGTTCTTGAAACTCTCTAAACGTATGTTCTCACATCTCTATGTGTGTATTCTATACCTCTGCCTGGAATGATTTTCCCCTCCCCTCTCTACTTTTTAGGTGCTTTAATGAATTAAAGATTAAGGGCAAATGTATAGTCTTTACCAAGAAGTCTTTGAATTCAATCCATTCTCTAGAATGGAGTAGGTACTTCCTCACAACACCTTTTTATATACCTCCATCATCAAACTCTAGAGTAATCGTCCGTCTCCCCAGCTACACTGGGGTGTTGAGGTTACAGTGTCCCTTAAGGGTAAATACTGTATTTTATTCCATCTTTGCAATTTTCCCTCAAAGCACATTTCCTGGCACAAAGGAAGTTCTCAGTAATGACTGAATGAATGCATAACGTATTCAGATGCTTGTTGGCTGAACTGACACCAAGTTCTTTGGAGAACAGAACTTTATCTTTCATATGTCTAAGAAGAAAAATATGAATTTTCACTCCATTACAAAAGTGAAGATGTTTTAAATTAATACACTTTAAAGGCGGACATAAACACATGAATTTACCAGTGATTTTTTTTCACTGGCAAGTTGATAAAAGAGGAATCTCAACGGCCATTAATGAGCCCACAAATTGTCTGCAGCATTTGATTTGTTTCTTTCAAGCTTTCTATTAAAAATTGCTTTTAGCTAATAGGAGGTACTTTAAAATATTTATCATTTCTATCTGAAACTTATAGTCAGGTTAATCTTCAAAACAATTATGTTTAGAAATATTTCTTCCAGGGATGGCAAACACTAATGACTCTTCCCCCCACCTAGTTTTATTGAGATATAATTGACACATAACACCAAGTTTAAGGTGTACAATGTGTGGATTGGATACACATATATTGCAAAATGATTACCACCACAATATTAGCTAACATCTGCATTATATCACATAATTATCATTTCTTTTTTGTGGTGAGAACATTTAAGATTTATTCCCTTAGCAAGTTTCAAGTGTGTGATACGGTATTATTAACTATAATTACTATGCCGTACATTAGAATCTCAGAACAATTCATCTTATACCTAAAAGTTTATACTCTTTGACAAATATCTCCTCTCTTCCCCCACCTCCAGCTTCTCGTAGCCACCATTTCAGATTCTGTTTCTACGAGTTTGGCTTTTTTAGATTCCACATACAAGTGATATCATATTGTATTTGTCTTTCTCTGTCTTATTTCACTTATCAAAATGCCCTCAAGGTCCATCCATGTTGTCTCAAACAATAGGACGACCTGTTTTTCCATGGCTGAATATTCTAGTTTTGTGTGTGTGTGTCAGTGTGTATCACATCTGCTTTGTCCATTCATCTGTCATATACCAAGTGGGACTGTTACATGATAATTCTACTTTAATTTTTTAAGAAACCTCCATAATGTTTTCCATAGCAGCTTTACCAATCTACATTCCCATCAACAGTGCACAAGGGTTCCCCCTTTTCTTCACATCCTCACCAACACTTGTTAACTTTTGTCTTTTTGATAATAGCCATTCTAACAGATGTGGTGATATCTCATTGTAGTTTTATTTTCCTGATGAGTGATGTTGAGCACCTTTTTATGTACCTGTTGGCCATCTGTATGCCTTCTTAGAAAATGTCTATTCAGATCTTCTGCCTACTTTTTATTTGGAGTATTTGCTTGTTTTTTGTTGTTGTTGTTTGTTTTTTTGGGTTTTTTTGCTATTGAGTTGTATGAGTTCTTTATATATTTTGGATATTAACTCCATATCAGATATATAATTTGTAACTATGTCTCCCATTCAGTAGATTACCTTTTCATTTTATTGATGGTTTTCTTTGCTGTGCAGAAACTGTTTGATTTGACGGAGTTTCACTTGTTTACTTTTGCTTTTGTTGCCTATTATATACTTTTAATAAATTCAAATATAAGCAAACACATGATAAAGGAAAGAATAGAAAGAATGTTCACAAATCAGACTTCAATCGGAAAATACAAGGACGGGAAATCAAATTATTTTCCCACAGCGTAAGTCATACCAAGTCAATTTCTGAACACCCAGATCTGAGTTCTAAGCGAAGTTCTTAGAAGACAAATACAGTCACATTATATTATTTCAACAGCAGTTTTAATGCTGTTCAAAACATATGCATGGACCTGAGAGGATCTTTCAGAAATACTGTAACTGAAATTCCACAATTTGATTTTTTTCTAATACGAGGCAGATTCATGAGTGGAAAGGTCAGAATGAGGAAAAGGGAAGTGAAATCCTAACTAGGTGTTCATCGGTTCCTTAACATTTTAATTTTTTTTCTACTCATCAAAATGAAAATAATGCTTAATGCCTACACAGGAATAGTACACACAAGAAAAATATTCTTCATCATCAGAAAAGAATAGCTTTATCTATACCCCATTGTAAACTATAAAATTGGTGATAAGCACTCTCTGATGGTGCATTTAATTAGGCGAAGCTATATAATGGTAACAAAATCATAACTGTTTGTTATTAAACTAATTTCACTGTGAGCTTATTTTACTACAAGTACAATATGACAGCACTCTGAAAACATAATATTTTTATTACATAAGTATAGTCTTTAATGATTAGATTTTGAAGAAATACAAGTGCTGTCTGGTATGCAGAAATCCTCATTTATAAATTTTCCTGAGAATGTAAAATTCTTCTATAACTTATCAGTATAGCTAGGGCAAAATATAAAAGCTCTGCCGGGCTTCCCTGGTGGCGCAGTGGTTGAGAGTCCGCCTGCCGATGCAGGGGACACGGGTTCGTGCCCGGTCTGGGAAGATTCCACATGCCGCGCAGCGGCTGGGCCCGTGAGCCATGGCCGCTGAGCCTGCGCGTCCGGAGCCTGTGCTCTGCAACGGGAGAGGCCACAACAGTGAGAGGCCCGCGTACCGCAAAAAAAAAAAAAAAAAAAAAGCTCTGCCTTCAACAAAATACAACTTAAATTTATATTCCATAATTCTGTTGGCCCGAGACAATTATCAACAGTATATCTTAATTGATTTACAACTGATTCATGAAAGAATAAAATGACAGAAGAAAAATTCCGCTAATACTTAATATTGGAGATTTATGGAAAATAAATGCCAAGGTGAAGTCAAGACACTTATTCCCCAAGTAGACATGAGCATATGGCCAATACTTTATTCCAATGTCTACTTCATTCAACACTAAATGAATAATGTAGAGGTAAGTGTTTTGTTTGAAACGTAGTGTGGCTAGAAAAATAAACTTTGTCAGGTATCAGCATGTCATGATACCCAACCTACCATAAATATCTGGTTTCCCAATCTTCTAGTTTCATTTTAAGTTCCGGGGAAATGTCGTATTTTAAATGAATGTACTTTGATAAAACACATATCTGTTTAGTGTAAAATAATGTTCTAACACGGCATGTTCTGAAAGGAATTTGAGATGAAGTCCATTATCTTGCAGTTACTACATGAAAGTCAGTAGGTTAGCTGAAATGTGATCTACTGTGTTGGGTAATATCTAAGTCTGTACATCCTAAACTTTTTTTTTTAAACACATTATGGCACATGTAGAATATGATGCTATTTATCAATACCAGGAGTAAACAGATAAGTCTGCAGAGACAGGCCAATGGCCCAGAGCTCCAGCTATCCTGAAGGCCAAGGGAACCAATAACTCGGTACACTTCACACTTGTAACCTATTATAGCATACCCTGGCAGGATACTCTGATGAAAGAGGAGTGAGAAATGTGTTTTTCCTGCCATGCCAACTTGAAACAGTTGGTAGTGCTGTCTCTAGTATAGGGGAAACAACTTATCCTAGTTTGTTCAGGACATTTCCTCTTTAAAACTGGAAGTCCTGTGTCCCAGGAATCACTGTTAGTGCCAGGCAAACCAGGAGAGTTGGTCACCCTACTCCAGCGGGATGCTGGGAAGGAAGCTGAGACTGCATCCAGGATTGGTGGGAAAGGGATGCTTTAAGCTTGAAAATGGAGAGAGGTGACATGTAAGTCACCCCCGTGAGAGACAGACTAGAATTTCCCATGTGGATGAGATATAAAGAGAATTGTTCATAAGGAGAGATACAAACAGAACTGAAGGATAGACCTGAAGCTAGACATGCAAGGAATGTAAAGTGAACTAAAGGATAAAGGCAACAAAATTCAAGAGAATTTCAGATTGATGTTGGTGGCACCAGTGGGTTAGAAAATGAAATAGGATTCAGGCAGTCAGGCGGTATAAGAAATGGAAAAAAAGACCATTAATAAGAGACGTGTACTTTTCAAATGGAGCCAGGTAAATGCCATCAGGATGGGGTTCCTTAAAGAATCCCACCATAAGCCCACTCTTGCAGGGCAGTGTGGTCCCTGGCTACCCTATACTGCTCCCTAGCAAGTGGTTCTCTGGGGAACCAGGATATCAGGCCATCACCCAGATATGCACAATGTATTCCAGGGTGCACGGTTGGTTCTTAGTAATCTATTTTGGCACAGCAAGGAACCATGGAAAAATATAGAGGTGGCATGCATTGGAGAAATGAGGGACAGTAAGAGATGAAGAAAAACAGGCCATAAAATTGGTAATGCTCCAAGTCACCCAGGAACCTGACTTTCAATATTGGGCTAAACTCATATCAATCATAAAATGATAAAGTGTATAATATTTTTTATTTTTGGCCACGTTGGGTCTTCATTGCTGTGCATGGGCTTTCTCTAGTTGCGGCGAGCAGCGGCTACTCTTCATTGCGGTGCACGGGCTTCTCACTGCAGTGGCTTCTCTTGTTGCAGAGCACCGGCTCTAAGCATGTGGGCTTCAGTAGTTGTGCCTTGTGGGCTCTAGAGCTCAGGCTCAGTAGTTGTGGCGCACGGGCTTAGCTGCTCCGCGGCATGCGGAATCTTTGTGGACCAGGGATCAAACCCATGTCCCCTGCATTGGCAGGCGGATTCTTAACCACTGCGCCACCAGGGAAGTCCCGAAGTGAATAATAATATACTGACGATGTTGCTGATATTCAAGCACTTACATAGGCCAGACACTATACCTTAGGATTTACATACATCTCATTTATTGCTATAGTTGGAATATAGGGATTATAACCAAAACACGTCTGTTTGAATACATAAATGAATGAAAATTTTAAAATTCATTATTCAAAATCACAATGGTTTTCATAAACAACTCACAAACTAAGATTTCTCTTCCCTTTTTAAAGTAGAAAATGTAGCTTCTATGACTTGTAATTCTGTATCCAATTTGCTATATTTAAGACATTTATGAAAAAAATTCAGGAGCTGTTGTACGGCATGGATCTGACCAATCGTCAATATCTGTTCTAAAATGGCCAGCTGTACACAGAATGATTCACTTATGTCTACTAATCAAATAACTCATTAAAAGAAACTAATAGAACTGGGTACTTTTAAGGGAAAAAGTTATAATACATATGAAAATGGTTATGACTTTAATGATTTTTTTAAAACAAATAACTACTGTGTACAATGCTGAGAAAGGCATGGAGGAGTAAAGAAGTAGCAATCAATTAAATTTTATAACATCTCTGAACCAGTTAGAGGTAAAACTCACTATCACCCATGTTGACCAATGTTACTATATACCTAAATTCTACCTTTCCATCATTTCTGTGTTTATCCATAAGACAGTAACTGATGTTAGAAAGCAATCTTCATTAAAGCATGTGGGCTTAGAAAACAGACCAGCTGGATTTAGTTGCTTGGTTCTTAATATTATAATTGTGTGGTTTTGAATTCCCAAAGCCAAAGCTTCCTCGGGCCTTTTTTTCTCACATGTTAAATGGGTATACTAATATTTTCTTCACTCATACAATTTTCATAAAAATATTTATAAAAGTGCTTAGTTCATTTGCTAAGCACACAGGAAGTGCTTAACATGTCTAATAAGTGAATGAATTCCTGTCCTAAAGAGGTTTACTTCACTTTTCACAATTTTTTTTTAGCCATCACTTTGATTCTTTAGAATTTACCCTGGTTTTCCATTCAACTAGCAAGTTCAACCAAAATTCAGACTCTACTCCAAAGTTTCTTCCTTACATCCTGTCACTTATCTTGTGTCCTCTGGCTTTTGCCCTAGTTTCAGATCAGTCTATACCTGATTCTAATTCTAATTTCTGACATGGCTCTTTACCAAGGTCAACACAGTCCTTACTTTTATTGAAAGAATTTCTCAAATACAACTTCCTCTGGCAAACTTTCATCCCCAGGAGAGAGTTGTAACTGAAGGCTTAGGACCGAATAGTGAAAAGCAGATGGTATATAGCTAGCTGGTGTAACCATCACTGACATTCACCAAATAGCCCAGGCTCTCTGTGTTCTAGACAAATTATAGTACTGTACTTTCCCACCATGTTTTGAAACTAAGTATGGCCATGTGACATTCTGGCCAATATAGCAAAAAATAACTTGTGTCCCTACTGGGCAGAAGTTTCAAGAACAGCGATTCACCACCCCTATCTTCTGCTGATGTGGCCTAACAACATTCTAGATAAGAATGGCTCTATCAGCCTGGATTCCAGCTTGAGAACAACATGGAACAAAGACCCACAATAGACACACAGCCTGAGTGAGAAATAGATATCTTTACTTTACGCTATATGTTTGAGAGTTGTTTTTCTCCCACAGCATAACTTCACCCATCCTGACTGATATATGTGTCGTGATTAACAGCACACCTGTTCAAACCCCAGCTCTAACACTTATAATATGTACAATTTTAGGGTACTTATGGTTTTAGATGTAACTTGGAGTCATTTACTTTCCCTATGTCTTCCTCAGCTTCCTTATCCCAGTGAAATGAAAATGAAATCAATCTACTTCATGGGCTATGAGGAATAAAATGTATTATATGTAATGTACATGGAAATACAACTAGCACATGGTATATGCTATATGCTGGGGCTCCATAAAGAGCAAAAACAGAATACCCTTCATCTTTAGGAATTCAAAATATGGTAGGAGAAATAGAGCATATATAAAAATAACTATAATTCATAATAAGTATAGAAAGGTAGGTATACACAAAATAGCGAGAAATTTTAGAAAGGGGAAATCATTCCTTGCATGGGAAATGGAGAATGTAGAGTAGATGATACGGGATTTTCAATGTACCTTGAAAAATAAAGAAGGTTTAAAGGTAAAGATGAAAATAATTAGGGAGTACGGGAGGTGAAAACACTTGAAAAGATGAAAAAAGTATGCTGTAATTACCATGTGCCTTTGTGTAAAGTATTAACTTGGCTATGTAGCTTCAATATTGAATATCAACTCTGTCCATATTGTCAGGATTCTTTTCCTGGTGTGAGCACGACCAGGTCAAGGGCTGCATCTAAATTTTTTTAAATACAGCATCTCCTAGTATAGTGAAACATATAAACATATGTGCACTGTTGGAGGCTACAAACATAATGATCTCTTATTTTCTTGACATGAGAAAAAAAAAAAGGAAAAGGTCTCTTTTTGAATTAAAGCTCAAAGGAGTCACCGGATGTTTTCAGTTTCTCCCTGCGTTTAATACCTTAGCACTTGGGCCTGTTTCCACAGGTGTGAGTGTATATAACTTCTATAATTCTATGTAGAATCTGGGCCTTTCAAAAGAGCCCATTTCACAGCCTCTGAACATGTGTAAATACAGGTTCGAACACCAATTTGAGGGAATCAAATTTATGGATTTAAATCAATCCCATGCCATTATGCAAATCTCCAATTCAACACCTAACATCAAGAATATTCCTTTCTAAGGGTCCTCCTCATTTTCTCAAATAAGCAGAAATTTTTGTTCCAGCAAATAGATGACACTGGAAAAGTAAAAAAAAAAAAAAAAAAGCATACTGTTAAGGATACCTGTTGATAACAGCTCCATGGAAAGCAAGGAGAAAAGCCAAGGGAATACTGAAAGCAGAAGGAGGAGGCCAGAAAAACCACTGCTTGCCTATTGAGATAAAGACCAGCTAATCCATTAAGATCAGTGATTCACTGAAAATGTCTTTAAAGCTTGACAGGGAAAGCCTATAGCACAGAGCAGATTTGAAAGTGCTTTTACTAGATTAAAAGTGTCAGTAAGCTCTTTGAGGCCAAGGATCATATCTTGCTTCCTTCATCATCCCTGACATCACACCTGGAATATGGCAGGTACACAATAAACGCTTGCTAATAAATAAACATGCTTAGATGCACAGGTATGTGAGTGGACACTATGTTTACCACTTAAGTATGATGCTGTAGGTCTAAGTCTTATAAACAGGTTATTCTTTTTTTTCAGACTTGAAAAGTTTGTGCTTCAATGGCTAGGGATTCAAGGATTCTCAAATCAAATCACATATATGTGTGCCAATTTGAAGAGAATCCTGAACTTTACTCAGGTAATGATAGCTATGATAAAAACATTTTTCTCTATTTATTTGGTTTTTACTGTATATATATATATATATATGAATATATATATATGAATATATATACATATATGTGAATATATATATATATACACACAGATTTCTTTTATGTCATTAAATCTGAGTATTCCCACCTCTGATCTGGATTTTCCCACCTTCAAACACACATGGGCTTTCTGTCAGTTCTGACCAGTGTTCAAAACAACATAAGGAATTAAGCTGATAGCATCTTAAGTTTTTTCTCCTACTTCAGCACTAAGAGTTTCATTTGTTTAGCATGTTCTCATTGTCCTTGGGGGAGTGGGACTGTGCTTATAATCACTTCCTCTCCATTGGCTTCATAAAAACCTCAACCACTATGTGCCCTGAATGTATTTATATTTTTGCTACCTTTGGAGAGAAGTGAAAAACACTAAGAAGAAAAAGCTTTGAAAACTTGGTTCTGAAAGCAAAGGGTTTAAGTACAGCTTTAAAGATTCTAATAAGCAGTTAATTTCCCTTCAGCTGATTGCCTTAGAATGAAATAAAATCAAGAACAAACAAACAAAACCAGAATTGATCAGCTCTTCTCCTCCCTCATCTCCAACTGCTCGGCAGGAAAAAGAAAGCCACAGTAAACAGCTCAGAATCTCCTTCACTGAATGTGCGGCCCTTCCTGGTGGGCAGTTAGTTTACTCCATATGCCCCTCCATCTGTGTTTACTGAACTCAGAAAGGGGTGATTCTGAAGTCCTCAAAAGTGATTTATAATGCAGGTGTCTACTACGCTAGCATCAAATGAGATGATAGATGTAACAGGCTTTGAAAATAGTAACACAGTACCCAAGTGAACATTTTTACCATTATTAGTTGTTCATAAGTGAAAGGTATTACTAATATTATTATAAAATGTAATACTCTCCTGAATAGGGCTATCCACCAGAACAAATGTAACTGTGGCTTACGGCATTCGTAAACTCATCTATTTCTTCCCTTTCACTGTAACAATGAAGAGAGAAATCTCCAAAGAAACAAACTGATTTCAACCTTCCCATGAAATAATCAAATAAAATGCAAAAATTAAGGGAAGACAATATCTAAAGATGCTAGATAAAGCTTTTTAAAGGGAGATTGAGAGGTACAAACTTCCAGTTGCAAAATAAATGAGTCACGGGTATGAAATGTACAATGTGGGGAATACAGTCGATACCTATGCGATAACTTTGTACGGTGACATATCGTAACTAAACTTATGGTGATCAATTTGAAATGTATTGAAATATTAAATCAGTATGTTGTGTAACAGGAACTAACATAGTGTGGTAGGTCGATTATACTTCAAAAACAAACTCATAGAAAAAGATCAGAGCTGGGGTGGGGGTGGGGGTGGCGCGATTGGAGGAAGGCAGTCAAATGGTCCGAACTTACAAGAACTTACAAGGTTTAAAGGTACAAAGGTATAAGATAAATAAGGACTAGGGATGGAATTTACAACATGATACAGGTAATTAACATTGCTGTATGTTACATATGAAAGTTGCTCAGAGATTAAACCCAAAGAGTTCTCATCACAAGGAACAAAATTTTTTTTTCTATCTCCTTAATCTATATGAGATGATGAATGTTCCCTAAACTTACCGGGCTCATCATTTCAGGATGATGTAAGTCAAATCATTATGCTGTACACCTTAAATTTACACAGTGATGTAATCAATTATATCTGAATAAAACTGGAAGAAAACATTTTTTTAAAATTTAAAAAAGACTAGATTATGTCACACTTGGGAGCACAAACATTAGACGGAACAGCAGTGGCAGAAGCTCAGGTTGGCTGAGCACTTTCTATGTTTCAAGTATTGTTCTAAGTCCCTTAATTATAATATTTTATTAAATTATCACAACCACCTTATGAACTAGGTTCTACTATAATGGCCACCTTACAGACAAGGAAACTGGGGCAAAAGGCTTTAAGTTAGCACAAGCGAAGTTCTCACGCCTAGTGACTGGTAAGTCAGGATTTGAACCCTGGCAGCCTGACTGTGAACTATATAGCCTCCCATGCAAAATCAGCAGACAGTTTTGCAGTGAATACCAACAAATATTTACCCTGACTTCAAAGCTGTCTACATCTTTGCCTAGCTAGTACATGGCAGAGTAGAATTCTAGCCTGGTGTGGAAGGCTGAATAATGGCCTCCCAAAGATGCCCAAGTCCTAATCCCCAGAAGCTATGAATGTTACCTTACGTGGAGAAAGGGTTTTGTAGACGTGATTAGGGATTCTGAGATGGGGAGATTATCCTGGATTACCTGAGTGGGCTGTGAATATAATCTCAGGGTTCCTCATAAGAGAGAGACAATAGAGTCAATGTGGGGAGAAGGAGGTGATTTAACAGTGGAAGCAGACATTGAAGCCATGGAGACAGAAGCCAAGTTATGTCAGCAGCATCTAGAAGCTGGAAGTGGCAAATAAATTCTCCCCTAGAACCTCCAGGGGGAACCAGCCCTGCTGACACCTTTATTTTAGCCCTTTAAGACGCATGTTGGAATTCTCGCCTTTAGAACTCTAAGAGAATCAATCTGTGGCATTTCAAGGCACCAAATTTGTGGTAATCTGTTGCAGCAGCAATAAGAAACGATACACCTGGATTTTTTTGTCTCTCAATCCAGTAAATGTTTGTTTGGTTTTTTCCCCAGGACATCAAACTGACAGGAATTCACCTCGATGACAGTCTTTGTGTCAGAGTTTTCTAGGTAGTAGCACTGAAATTCCTACATCGCAGGTAAACCAGGACAGTTGGCCACCTTATTTTTAACTGAATACATCATAAATGGAAAGGGAAAAGAGGTCCTTGCAGTAGGAGAAAATGATTCACTGCTTGAAATTTAGAAGCAAATTCAATTCCATGCTTGCAAAATGATTGCCTTGGACTGAGAGAGTGGATGGGCTGGAAACGTAAGTAACTGTATTCGTCACAGCAGAACACAGTTATCACAGTTCCCATGAAGTAGCAGAAGACACTTGCACTTAACTACTAAAACCACAGGTGATTTCTAATTATTAACTTCACTTTAAAATGGTCATTGAGGAAGTGTGTCTCCCCTCACCACCAAGAGTATCTCCAGCTACCCTAGAACAGAAAATGAGAACGTCAAAGACATACTGGATGAGTGATAGGGGACAGGTCAGGACTGTCAAGGCTCGCCTGATACTTTAAATCGCACCTGAAGATGAAGAATGTAGCAGAATCCTTTGAAATATGACCAACTACTACCATTTTTCTTAGTCTGAGCACCAAAGAAATAATGTGCTACTTAATAGGTATAGGAATAACCCCTTACAACATTATGCTGAATGATTAATTTGTACTGGCAAATTCCATTACTTAAAAAAACAAGTTATTATTTGCTCTAGCTTTTAAATTTTTTAAACATTTCTCTGCTTTAATCTAAATGTACCAGGTACAGTGATATTTCCCTCCTCCTCTTCCAGTTCTCTTATCTATTTAAGCCACACATACGTAATCTGTTTAATTTCTGGTAGGTGCAATTAAGTCCTGCACTCAGTATAATTTTTGTACATTTTTTTTGCATTTATATTTTTTTATTAAAAAAAACCCATTGTACCAAAATGATACCAAACATGAGAATGAACTGGGAAAAATATTTGTTTCCTCCTTCACTACCTGCAATTAGGCTAATTTCGGTTTGATGTGTACCCTCCTAGGTATCTTTCTAAGCATATGCAAACCAACTCATGCCAGTGTAGATGTGTTTTCTAACACTTTTTTTTGACAACTTCTTTTTCTTTTTCACCTTTTCCCATTTAAACAGGGTTGTCTTTTCATTTTAGTACACAGAGGTCTATCTTGTGATTTTTAATAGTTGTTATATTCCATAGTATATATTTTGCCATTCCCTTAATAAAAATACAGTTGATTTCCAATTTATTGCTAACTCAGTGAATCTTCCAGAATGTTTATCATGTAGATCATTGCTTTCTCAGTCCTGGGTCACAGAGACAATGATGTAATCAGATGTTCTCAGCAGAACTGGCTTCTCAATGGCCTAGAGTTCTACCTAAGTTATTTTCATTTTTGTTTCTGTTTTAGTAAATCCTAATAGGTCAAATCAAAAAAGAACATATTAAAGGATTCTACTTTATCCAAAGTGCCTAGCACAAAGAGGGAGGTTGATAACGCCTACTGACTGAAGGATTATAATTCATATGTCAAGTTTCAAAATTAAATTTGCTGTCCCACTTTGCCCTCCTAACCCCAGTTACATTAACATATACCCCATTTTTTTACATAGGCATCAGGAGGATACTGACATATGACTTCCAAAATATCGTACGTGGGAGAATTCAGTAAAACAACGGCTGTTTTTGACATGAAAACAATTTTGCAAGTCTGCATTTTACCACTTGCTGGTTGAACAATAAAAAAGGGACAGATGCTTAAGACAGCAAAACTTACAAACACCCTCAAAATGACAATAAAAGACTGGTGTGTGATTAGATAACCAGCTGTGGAAGAATGTTGAGTTGAGCAGGGGTCGCTTCTCTCCCGAATCGGCCTTTTCCTAGAGTTTTTACAATGCCCGCATGACACATTTGACCATAAGAGTATATGGTGCCTGCCTGCAGAGCACAGATATAAAATGCCAAATCCCATAAAATGGTGTATAGTTATTTAGTACTTTGAAAGCGTTTTGTTTTCTTGACAAACATGCTTAAACCACTGCAGCTAAAATCTAAAATTCATGAAGTCACTGCTATCTGCTAAAGGTTTATCAGTCTTAGGAAAAAAATCTTCCAATAACATTAAGGCACATGAGGTACTAATACGCAATAGCAAATGGTCTACGATGCACTTCTCCACTCAAGCCATGCATGGAAGGAGCATTTTTCCTCGCCAGTCAGTTGTTCTGCAGGTGTTTTACTTTATGCAAACATGTTCCTGAAGCCAAACTATACAGAGCAGGTGTCACACACTAATTTTCTGTTTAGGGTTTGCATAATTCTTGCTAATTTTGTTTCTTTCCTTTTTGAGGTTTAGGCACTCATAGAATATTCATTGACTATCCATTGTACACAACTTAGAATAGTCCCTGGCACAGAGTAGATGCTAAAGAAATAATTACCAAAATACTGATGCCAGTACTATGGTGAGATACACAGATTATGTATTAGTAAGAACACTTGCCTAGATCTTTCTCCATCCTGAATCAATGCTGATTTAGTATTGATACAAGATACTAAATATCACTAGTCCTTAGTTACATTTATTTATAAAAAGTTACATTTATAAAATGTGTAAATATATCACCATGGTTTTTGTGTGTGTGCACCAGTCTGAGGGAATTAGTCTAGACTTCCCTCTCCACGCCTGTCTATTTCCTTTAGGCTCCAAAATACTTGTGCTTAAAAGATAACATCCCAGTCTTAGAAGAATTGATAAAACTGTATTTTTACAGCAGCTCATCTAGGGAAAAAGCACTGCTTTTTTAATACACAAAATGCAGTTAAGTTAAACTATCAAAGGACACACAAAAATGAGAACCGCTGAAATTCATAAACATCTACAATATATACGTGTGTTCTAAATACTAGGAGGTTGCCGATTTTACTCAAGGATCAAACTACTTGTTCCTCATTGTCTCAGAATTTAGACGACTATTGTTTTTTAAATCTGTGATGTGTATATGCATTATCCTTAAGTGTGCTCATATGTACAGAATAAACCACAAAGAATAATAGGAAGGACTGACTTTCAGGGTCAGAAACTTGAATTTCACTTTTGTTTCAGGTTTTATATATAAAACTTAGATTTGTATGTTTATAATTTTAAATATATAAAACTTAGAAAATTAGATTTGTAAATATATACTTTTAGAGTTTTCTGATATATAACAAGTGTGTATATATGTGTCTGTGTGTATCTCAGATTTGCCCTAAATTTTTTTTTTTTTCAACACTTAAAAATAATAAGTAGGGCTTCCCTGGTGGCGCAGTGGTTGAGAGTCCGCCTGCCGATGCAGGGGACATGGGTTCGTGCCCCGGTCCAGGAGGATCCCACATGCCGCGGAGCGGCTGGGCCCGTGAGCCATGGCCGCTGGGCCTGCGCGTCCGGAGCCTGTGCTCCACAGCGGGAGAGGCCACAACAGTGAGAGGCCCGCATACCGCAAAAAAAAAATAATAATAATAATAATAATAAGTAGGGCGCTTCCCTGGTGGTGCAGTGGTTGAGAGTCCGCCTGCCGATGCAGGGGACACGGGTTCGTGCCCCTGTCCAGGAAGATCCCACATGCCACAGAGCGGCTGGGCCCGTGAGCCATGGCCGCTGAGCCTGCGTGTCCGGAGCCTGTGCTCCGCAACGGGAGAGGCCACAACAGTTGAGAGGCCCGCGTACCGCAAAAATAATAATAAGTAACCTATCATTACGGTTGCATAAATCAGGGATGGCAAGTGCTTGCAACATATTCTATGCCTTCCCATCCCTTGACCATGGCAGACATCACTAATTGAGCATGGCAGTCTTTACTGCTAAGACCACAAAAGTCCTCAGAATCCTTTTCAAGATAGCACTCCTGTCAACCCCTCCTAGTCTACTGGGTTAGTTCTTACCATGAAATTTATTTGCCTACCTTGGCATCAGAGAAACAAATTGCATGTGGGTATCCAGAGCATTACCAACACTGCAATTCAGTTCCTGAGTGTCCAGAAGAACATTGCAAAACTGAGAATAAGAAAGGCACTTCAGAAGACAACCTTTAAACAGTTGTCTCAACCTGACTTTGCTTATATAGCTCAAGAAGGCGGGGAAAAAAGTTTTCTCTCCTCAGCTTCTATACTTCATATTCAAGATGGAGCAAGCACACAGGTAATCTCATATTGGAAACTGTACATAGGTCTCATTTTATGTAAATTGAGGATTAGGTTTACTTATATTTATTCTTATTGAAATATAGTCATTTTAGGTACTTACATATTGTAATCCTTAGTTTCATTTTCAGTTAATATATTACATCATTAGGTTTTCCCCTTTTTATTAATTCATCTACCAGGCATTGTTCTAAGAAGTCAGAATAAAACCTTGAGTAACTATAGGTCAGAATACCTGTCCTCAGAGAGCTTATAGTCAATTATGGCTAAAGAACCATTTCTTCAGATGAACCATCCATTATGATGATGGGTAGGGGAAACTGGATAAAGCTTAGTTGGGTTCTGCCACAAGCAAAAAAAATCACTATGCTCTCATGCTGAATTACTTAACATCCCTGATGCTATAACCTAAACCACATTTTAGGTGAAAATGTTTTCACTTGAGGAATTGAAACAATTTAAAACCCTTCCACAATGAACACCTAGGCTCTGCTTTCAAAACGGCACCCTTCAAAGTATATAACCATTTTTCCTACTCATAAATGATTTTTTTCCCTCAGTAACAAGGAAAGAAATCTGTGCCACAGTACCCACCAGTCTGTTCCTGCAGAGCACATTTCTGAGAGCCCCTGGTATCCACCATCACCCAAGGCAGGATCTGGGGCTTCATTTGGCATTTGCATTTGAAAGTATGTATGAGATAGCTTCAGCAGGAAATATACATAACACAACACTCTGAAGCAACTGCAGTCAAAGAACCAAAGCCCTCCCCTCACCTGCTCGTTCTTCTCTAAAATGTCTATGCAGTGAATCACACAGAGCTTCAAAATGTGTGTCAGATAGACATGGACATATTTGCCACTTTTACTGTATACCACGATCTGAGGCAGGGAAAAATGATGGGCATTGTGTAAGAGGTTGTTGTGTATGTGTGTGAACATTAAAAAAAAATAAGTCGTATGCTTAAGTCTACTGCTAAATATGCTTAGCCAGTAGAATGGGAACTGCGCTGGCCGTCCTGTTTGCCTGTTGTACCTCTTCCGGACATTAATATGTAAATGATTCTTTCCTACTCACAAAGCACATTCAAAAAAACGATTCTCCCTGTCTCTTCACCCTTCCCTTCCCTTTTACTATGCCCTAAAGTTCATGTATCTGGGGGTCTGCATAGTGAAATTTAATGTATCAATGTCTCTGTTCAAATTACTAGAAACTCTGGAACAAGGTCCCAATTAATAGTTGTTAATAAACTTGGAATTTTATTGCGCTAAATTTCTTTGCTCAGGAGTCAGGTTTAAAGAGAAGATACTTGTTTAACTTAGTGACTGATAGGGTAACTTGTAAACAACAAAAGAAAACTCCATCATTGATTATCTATTATATACTTAGCATAACATAAATACTTTATAGAGCAAGTTACAACTATGTCTCCTAACAAGGGTATGGTTTAAACAGTAAAGCTGCATAAATAATGCATGCACTTAATATACTTTTGGCTACAAAAGGATCTTCAAAAATACTGTCAGTAATAATTGCCAATAATTTTAATCAGCTGTTTTCAATGGATAATTTTTCTAACTTGGTGCTTTTAGTTTCTTAATTCCTCAAAGTTCGTTACGGTAATGTAACTGTAAATCTTGCCACATTGAAATGAAGAATGCTAATTGAGGCTACAATTTAATAGCTCTAAGTATTATGAGAAATCACTCTTAAAGATGGCTCCTTGATCTATTTCAATATTAATACTTTCAGCAAAAGATAAGCACCTTGTCTCTACCACAGCATTCTGTACCAAAAATCTCTCCCTTGCTTACTTTGGTTCTTCCTACTCCATTCGCTCCTGAAACTTCCAAAACATCCATACTCTTACATATATATTCTCTTTTCATAATTTTTGTTCAAGGTTCTTGATATAGCAGATAAAGAAATTACTGTAATCCTGCTGGGAATATATTGTCAATTTTAACTTTTGCCATTATTAAGTGTATTTTTAAATATCTTCAGTACTCTTATTGTATAACCCTACTCTATAACTAAGAGAAAGTCCTGCTTCCTCAGAGTACTAAAAGGTACTTATATAGCTATATAAGTGCTCAACAAATGACAATGAACTATTATCAGTTGTATTATGTGGTAGAAACATAAATATTGAAAGCAATGTGGTATTAAAATAAAATAAAATGGATACCGGGCTTAAAGATCCCCTGAACAACAAAACCAGTTAAAAGCCATGTAAGTAAAACTTAAGCTAGCTTACTTCATAAACGTAAGTGAAACTTATTTTAGGTTATTTCTTATAAATGCCACTAATAATTATAAATAGAACTTAAGTCATCTTCCTAAAATGATGTAAGATAATCACTTTTAACCAACCGTCTACCATCTGGAAACTCCCATTATAATAACCAATGATTGTAAAGGTTAAAAAAACTTCCTGATTTTCACGTTATAAGCCATCCTGCAATGACATGCCTGAGCTTCATATCAGTTTTGGATTTGAAGTCTCCTTGTTCTTGAACATTTTGTTTCTTGCTCAAAAAATTATTCATAAAGTAAAGCTGTGAACTTTCTTTTGACTGACAATAATATAAATAGTACTTAAATAACCAAGTGCTCTTTTTCCTTGAATGACTGATTTGAAAATGTGTATACCATATGTGAAAGATTAATAAAAAATGAAGAACAATTAAAAGATACCTTTTCCTAGTTTTTCAGGATGATTTTAAATTTTTGTACGTGGAGATTTTTTTTTTTTCCTTAGGTATTCCTTCTCTATTTTCTTCATAACCATTTTTTCCCCCCAACACAGATCACTATGTGTTGTTCTAAAGAACTAACAACTTTAGCTGGTAACTTTAGGTGGTAGTCAGATTCTATGTTGAGGAAAATGTCAAAAGAATTCCAAGCATGCCTGCCCTTCATACTAAAATTTATAATGCAAAGGAATAAAAACTGCTACTTTAAACCCTTGCACTTTAATAATCTTCTAAGTTAATTTTCTGTATAGGTAATATATTTAAATAATTCAAAGGAAAAAACAAAAATATATATATACAGAAAGGTCTTGGCCCTGCTCTATCACCACATCCACCCCATCTTCCCACTTCCCCCTAGGAAGGGTTTCTCAACCTCAACACTATCCACAGTTTTGGCTGGATGATTCTGTGTTAAGGAGTGGGGTGGGAAGGGAGCTGTCCTGTGCATTGGAGGATATTTACTAGCATCAGTGACTTTCCAATTTGTGACAATGAGAAATGTCTCAAGACAGTGCTGAATGTCTCACAGTTGAGAACCACTGCCCTAGAGGTAACCATTTTTATTAGTTTGTTTCCAGTGTTCTTTTATACAAATTCAAGCACATAGGAATACATACTCTCATTTTCTCCTCTCTCCTACTCAAGGTAGCATACTATGTACACTTTGCAACACCTTACAGTCTTTACTTAATGCTTTTTTATCCTTTTTGACGTCAGTATTTAGACGTAAGTATATAGACTCCTCCTCATTCTTTATTAACAGCTGTATAGTATTCCATAGTTTATTTAATCCCCTACTGATGTGCTTTTGGGTTGTCCTATTACTTTGCTATTACAAGCACTACTGAAATATCTCTGCACAATTATTATTTTGTAGGGTCATGGGTCTCTCTTTAGAAGAAACTGTCAGAGTATGAATGCTGGATCAAAGGGAAATTATCTATACAGCATTTGGGATATTGTCAAATTCCCCTCCAGGAAAGTTTAATCATTTTTACTTCCAACTGCAGTGCACAAGAGTGCCTGTTTAACCTCAGCATTGATCAGAGTATGTTATCATAGGCTGAATTTCTGCCAATGGTAAGACACAGTATTACACTATAATGTTAAATTTCCATTGCTTTATTATGAGTGAGGTTATATATTTTTTGTATGTTTAAAAGCTACCTGCCTTATGTTGATTCATGACCTCAGTCTACTTTTCTGTTTGGATGTTGGTCTTTTTCTTCTTTATTTCAAGGAATTATTTATATATTAAGGATATTAACTCCTTGTGATATGTGTGGAAACATTTTTCCCAGTTTTTCTTTGGTCTTTTGACTCTGTTTACGGTATATATTTCCTATGCAAAAATATTTTTTAAATTGTGTTATAGGATTTATGCTTATGGATTTGGGTCAAAATTAGACTTTTTGGCTCCTAGATTATAAAACAAATTCCAACTTTTCTATTATTTTTTATTTAGTGTTTTATACTTTTAAATCTTTGATCCATTTGGAATTTATTCTGGTGTACACTTGGGTGTATGGTTGACTTTCTCTTTCCAAATGACTACATTACTGTTCTAACACTTTTATTAAGTCCACCTTGATTCCACAGATGGGTGTATATCTGGACTTGCTAGTTTGTATCCTTGATCTATTTTCTTAAAAGGACTCCTAAAATTCTATAAGCTTAAGGCCCCACCAAACCTGGATCTGCCTCTGGTTGAGATAGGTTGAGAAAGGCTTCCATAGGAGGCACATTTGTATATGAAGTAAATAACATTATTAAATCATTGCACCTAAATCTGAAGAATTAAGAAATATGACAATAATAAAGATTAAGTATCATGTAAAAGGGTTTTGTTGAGAAACAGTGATGATTGAATTCAATGGGTTTGAAGAATTAAGATGGTTGCATTGGGGCAGAGTGGAAAGTTAGACTGGAAAGGGACTTTGATGTAGAATTACATAGGCCATTGGATAAATGAGATCAGTGGATCACTTCAGGATAAATGGAGAGTTCAAGAAATGTAGGAGAACCTAAGTCTGAATAATCATGTAGGAATGATATCCAGAAAGAGACAAGGAATCATAACTTTGAAGCAAATTAAGATTAGAGCAGAAATGAAGGATACACAAAAAGGAAAAAAAAAAAAAACCCATATTCATCGTGCACCATGATTCTTATTTAATCATCTAATACCCATTTTATAGCTGAACATTCTGAGGCTTACTCAAATGGTTAAGTAACTTCCCCAGATTATTCCTTTACTATGTGGCAGAATTAAAAATTTAAATTCTTGTCTATCTGGCTCCAAGTACAATATTCTTTCCCCTACACAGCAACTGTGTGTGATGGGGGAGAAGGGGATAATAATATGTAGAAGAGGGTTTGGGTAGCAACAGAAGGCAAAGAACATTAAGTATATATAATTGGATAAAGCAAGGAACACATATTTTTAGGAAGAAAAAGAAGGATCAACTACTTGGAGTACAAATTAGCTTGTTGCTATAAATGCTATGATTAGAACTTTAACTGTGATTTTGTAGTTTGGAAATATTAGAAAGTTATTTGCAATAAAATGATACGATGGAGTCAACATGTGAGAACCACTGGTCTCACTTGATTAAGGAGGACCAGCACAAGGTGAAACTAGAGAAAGGTAGACTATCAAGAGTATTTACTGAAGGGGTGCAAAGCATAGAGTCTATGTTTAAAGAATATACACACACACACGACAGAACTCCACTCCCTAATAATTTTCTGCCTCTAGGAAATAATTATAAATTCACATAAAAATGTATCTTACATAACTTTATGGAATTTGAGAAGCAGTAAAGACTGAAAATGCAATATGTCAATATATGAACAAGCTTAAAAAAACTGTCCAAGTGTTATAGCTCATTTTATTTGGACCATGAAATTAAGAGAAACAAAAAGAAAGAGAAGCAAATAAAAGAAAAAAAGACTATATACTTGGCTGCTCTTAAAACTAAAATTTGGAGGTGACGATTGTTTTAATCTCGCTAATTTTTCTCATTTTATATATAAATATATATATATACACACACATATATATAAAATATATACACACACTTACATATATACACAAACACCATAATTTTAATTTGAGGCACACCAATCAGTGCATTTGAAGTGAATAAAATATTCAACTTCCGAATACACATATACATCCTTGAAATTTAGCAGGAGGCATGCAAATTAGTTCACTGTACTTTGCTTTTGAATACTTTCTTTTACTATGTTGAGGAATTTCTTGGAATTGATCCTCTGGTTGTCAGTTGCCAGCATAATATTCTGCTGAAAGCCTAAAGAAATTTAGGGAGTCAAGGATGTATGTAAATAGTAAATACTTTTTAAAATAGTGAAATATTTCATGCACAAAAGATACATTTTTTGATGTATATGTGCAACTTAAAAAACAAAACAAAACAGAACAAAAGTGCTATACTTTTTAGGCTAGGAAATAACTTACTGCTTTTATTTGTGTGATGGGGAAGGAGAAAACAACTGTCATGATGATTTTAAATCATAAAATTAAAAGCACCACACTTAGCCAATTTAGAGAGAAAACTCATTTACATAAAATGTTTTCAATAGTTTATGCATCAATGTGCTTTTATATGTAAATTTTAATTGTCATCTGCAGAATCATTTGTAATGAGTAATTAATTACATATATTTTTTTATTTTATTGTCATCACAGTTAGAGATTAAAAATTCAGTTTATTTTCTCCTTTAGTCAAGAAGTAGGCTTATAAAAAAATCATGAAGTAGGCTTATAATACTCAATCTCTCTGCCAATTAACTCTCTTTCTCTCTCTGTAACAAAGATACTTTTTATTTTTGAGAGGTGTCGGGCATATTTCCTTCCAGTTTCAATCATTGCGCCTTTAAATTTGTGGCTTTGAGTGAAAAAGCACATTTATTTAGTTCATAACCGCAGGTAAATTTTGGCAAAGTAGTTCTAAGTCAGCTAAATTATTTTAGGAATTAGAATTACAGAGTGTCAGTGATAGGAAAGGCATCAAACATCATCAGCACTTGCCCTCCTTTTAAATATGAAAAGCTGAGGTACAGGAAAGCCAAGATGCATAATTCCATTAGACATCACTAGTGAGCAGTCAATGACTATAAGGGTAAGGCCCTAGTGATTGTCTCATGTGCCTCCACCACCCTACCCACATATTTAATGCTTTCTAAAAAAAACCAACTAAACAACAAAGATGCTCCCTGGAGTTGGAATGCATGCACAGATTTTTAGCAGCATTAAATATACTTTTATGCCACCTGAAGTAGCTCAGGTGGCATAAAAGTATTTATGACCCAACTTCAAAACAGATATTTCCATGTGAGGTTCAAATCCATTGACTTCCAAAGTGACTACTGTTATCTAGCAACCCTACTTAAAGAATGCTTTATTTTGAATCTGTATCCTCAGAACGAACAGCTGCCAGTTACAATAATGCATGTCAGCAATAACCAAGACCTAGACTCTGTTGTCCAAAGCTGTTGATATTAATCCTTCAATTGCAAAGAGACTTTCATTTCTAATACTTTATATTAAAAAAGATTTAAGGAGACTAAGATAAAGAATAGAAAGCAGCACTTTCACTAGGATTTTAGAGATCTGACACATCTTTAAAAGATTTAATCAGTAAGTAATAGCAACTATTATTTAGCACATCCTATATGCCAAATCGTGCGCGAGGTGCTTGAGGAGCATTCGATCACTAATTCCCAACAACCATTTGTGAGGTGAGTTCGGTCATCAACTCATTTTGAAGTAGAGGAAACCGAGGCAGAGAGGGATTACGGAACCTGCCTAAATCAATAGCTAGAAAGTTGCAGATTTAGAAGGTGAACTCCAGGCTCCCTCTCGAACTCATGTTCTTAAACACACCACAGTTCTGTGTCTCAAAGGCAAATAATCTGAGGGTACTTCCAAATTACAATACAAAGAATTAGCTAGTATAGATAATATTTCTATAGAACAATTATCTGTTTTTCTTCTATGTGTATATTACCAATTAACCAGACTAAATTAATGTTTTTAAATCCTGACGATGTGAAATTGGTACTATATTCTTCGGTTTTAATTTTGTTTTCTTCATAGAATAAGCAAGATACCAAACTGCAATTAATTTAAATCCCTGCAAAAGGGAACTGATACCTTTGCTGAGAATAGGCACTGGCATAGATAGCTCCTAACGCTAATATTATGAACAAGTTATCATGTTCTATGACTATTAATGTGGAGATAGAATCTGCATATCTATAAATGTTAATATGACAGAAAAAGGCATTTAGAAGCCCCTGATCCTTTTCATAAATTAGAATTTAGCTAACAAATCTCTTGCATCATAGATTTAATAGAATCCCTGTCATTGGTGTATCATTCTTCATTTATTTGATCATGGTGAAGGTCATGGACAATACACTAGTTGAGTTTTGTCACCCTCAATTTACCTCATGAAACCCCAACAGAATTGAATCACATATTCAAGGACTGATACAAATTATGAGATTTTGGTTCTTTGGCTGTTTCACTGTTTGTGTTTCATCAGATGAACAGGAATGGAAGCAAAATAACGATTCTTCCATTCTGCTCATCAGGTGAAGGTTTTGGTCTAGGAAGGGACTAAGGATCTCATCCCATATGGGGTAGTAGCACTCATCATGGATTCTTTCAGCAATAAATACAGGAGGTATTCACCCATAGATAGCTTTAAAATCTAAACATCTGCCTGAGTAGATGTGGGAGTCTGGTTGCCCACTGTTGGGGAGCTGGTCCTTGGATGGTGTTTGGGATTAAGGGTATGTAACTTGTTATATGACTTTGCTATTGCAGATAATCAGAGAGAAAAGTGGATGGCAAATAGTTTATCCACACTTTTTTCACTGAGGTATAGTTGATTTCCATATTATATTAATCTCAAATGTAAAACAGTGATTCAAAATTTTTATAGATAATACTCCATATAGTTATTATGAAATACTGGCTATATTCCCTGTGCTGTACAATGTATCATTGTAGCTTATTTATATTATTCCTCTTAATCCCCTACCCCTATCTTGCCCCTCTCCTCCCTTCCCTCTCCCAACTGGAAACCACTAGTTGTTCTCTTTATCTGTGAGTCTGCTTCTTTATTATATTCACTAGTTTATTTTTTAGATTCCACATATATGTGATAACATACAGCATTTGTCTTTCTCTGACTTATTTCACACAACATAATACCCTCCAGGTCCACCCATGTTGTTGCAAATGGCAAAATTTCATTCTTTTTTATGGCTGAGTAGTATTCCATTGTATTTCTGAAAATAAGTTACAAAGTAAACAACTTAAATCTATTTGTTGACCAAAATCTATTTGTTGACCACAACTGAATGATACAAGGATAGTAGTATGCATAACCCTAACAATAACTAAACATGAAGACAACATTTTCTTCTCTGAATGCTTTGTCTTTCTTATCTTACTCGCTTCTCTCAGATGGAAAAAGAGACTCAGTTATAAGTGGAACAATAAAAAAGTTAAAAACTAAACCAGGGGGTATCCATGGACATATTTAGCAAGTATCCTATTTATAATTTTGTTTCAAATGTATTATTTCCCTGTCCAAGGAAAGAACTTAGGGTCCACTCTGAATTCAAGTTGAATCATAAGTTGAGAGAGAATGGTGGCATAAAGCATTAGAGTTTGGAATTCCCTGTTCAGAGCCCAGCAGTTCCATGCTCCCCTACACTTGCTCAGTGGTGGGCATAGCTGTTACTCAGCTTGGCAGACGGGAGATAGGCAACAGTCAAGCTGAACAGCATACTAGGGATGTGGCTGTTTTTTTGTTTTTTAAGATTTGACCTGCCCCCATCCTCCAAAAATTTATTTCAATTAGTCATTAGGCTGGTTTGAGGACACAATGTTGAAAACAAGCCCTTTTACGTTAACCTGCCTACGTAGCCTATTAAACTAGATTCTAAATGGTAATAAAATTGTTACTGCCTAACCTTGTGTGCACCCACACAAATCTGGTGACCATCCTGGCACTCTTAGGCTTATCATATGAAATTCGTTTTCTCTGGGAAAAAAAAAGCACTTAGACTTTATTATATTAAAGAAATTATTCTTATAAAATCAGTATTTAAATTAAGTTGAAAACTATTAATTTCCCAATTTTTTAAATAATAAATGTACTGGAAGATTTATATCTATAGATTATTTAGTGATGATCTGTAGAATTGAATTCATAACTATTATTTGATCTCAAAATGCACCAAAACCTTAAACACAGCTCTATTAATATCCCAAATTGTTTTTTTTGTTTTTTTTTTTTTTTTTTTTTTTGCGGTACGCGGGCCTCTCACTGTTGTGGCCTCTCCCGTTGCGGAGCACAGGCTCTGGACACGCAGGCTCAGCGGCCATGGCTCACGGGCCCAGCCGCGCTGCGGCATGTGGGATCCTCCTGGACCGGGGCACGAACCCGCGTCCCCTGCATCGGCAGGCGGACTCTCAACCACTGCGCCACCAGGGAAGCCCCAATATTCCAAATTTTTTAAAATATTAAATTGTTCCACATTTTTTAGAGTAAGTATTCAAAATAACAGTAAGTCAGAAAGCTCTTAAATGGTAGGCAAGATACTCTTTGTTACCAAATTAGGATATTATCAAGAAATAGCAAGAGTTTGAAAGTTTGCTTTTTTTTAAAAATATATACTATATCACACTCCCATACATACATACACAAATACATATATACAGATTAGAAGCAAAGAAATTAACATTTTAAAGTGAGATATCTATCTATACACATGCACACACATAACTATGATCCAAAATTCTTGCAGCAGTCCCAAAATGATTGCTAAATGCCACTCAAATACAAATCATGGACTCTTGTTTCTTATAATAAAGGCAAGTAACAAACCCAGTGTCATGAAACGTGTTTGCCAGTACTGACCAAGACTACAAGAACCTCATATAAATGTCAGAAGGGGGCTTCCCTGGTGGCGCAGTGGTTGGGAGTCCGCCTGCCGATGCAGGGGACGGGGGTTCGTGCCCCGGTCCGGGAGGATCCCACGTGCCGCGGAGCGGCTGGGCCCGTGAGCCATGGCCGCTGGGCCTGCGCATCTGGAGCCTGTGCTCCGCAGCGGGAGAGGCCACAACGGTGAGAGGCCCGCGTACCGCAAAAAAAATAAATAAATACATGTCAGAAGGAAGAAGTAGCCAGAAGCCTATATGAGATGGTGCCCCCTTCCCACAATCCACACATATCATCTAGGGCAACAAATGGCCTGCTTCCATTGGTTTCAGCTACATGCAAGTTGGACACTGTCCCAGAGAATACACTCAGTTCTCAGCATTCAGTCATCAGCTGGGGGTATCACCTTCACATAACACAAATCACATGGTTCCACCTTAGTAATTCCAGACTCACCGATTTCATTATTTGTAACTCAGAAGAATTTGTGGACTCAGAAGAATGACATGCAATGCAGACCATCGTATTTACCTGAGAGCACTGCAATGAGCATCAAATGAAATACTGTATGGAAAGCCCAGAGCACCAGTGGGAATTAGAGGTAGAGGTTGGAGCCACTTAGCCAGTGAAGGGAATCTAGCCGACCAACATCCTGGCTAGGTTAACTGAGAATCTGGACAGTTTCAATATCTGTTATGAAACTCAAGGATCTACCATATTTTACTTTTTTTTGTTTGTACAAATTCAGAGCATAAATTTATGACATTTCTAAATGAATTTGAAAATTCAACTGCACAAGAAGTTTTATTTTTAATCTCTCTTTTTAAATCTTTTACTCTTTTAATATTTCTAATTCACTGTATATCCCTCAGGACTGACCTTAAATGTCACCTCCTCCTGAAAGCCGGCCCATAAATCCAGGGTTTGTGAGTTCTTAACACCTTCTTGGATTACTCTGTGCTGACTCCAAAGATGGCGCTTACCACACTGTACTGTAATATCTTGTTTTTTCTTTCCTGTTACCCTTATTTGACTAAGAGCTCTTTAGGAAAAAGGAATGTATCTTCTTCATCCATGCAGCCCAGAAACCTGGCTCAATGCTTGGCACAGAGTCGATGTTCAATAATGAGAGAGTGGCATGGATATATATATACTACCAAATGTAAAATAGATAGCTAGTGGGAAGCAGCGGCGTAGCACAGGGAGATCAGCTCGGTGCTTTGCGACCACCTAGAGGGGTGGGACAGGGAGGGTGGGAGGGAGGGAGATGCAAGAGGGAGGGGATATGGGAACATATGTATATGTAAAACTGATTCACTTTGTTATAAAGCAGAAACTAGCACACCATTGTAAAGCAATTATACTCCAATAAAGATGTTAAAAAAAAATAAATGTTTGGTGAACAAATAAACTGAATCCAACAGGAATCTCTTTTAAATAACAAAGAAAGAGTTTGGCTCACGGGAGCTGTTACAGAAAAGCCGGAAGGCATTCTGAAAATGCAGTGAGCTTCTTTAAGAGGAGGTAAGTTTTCTATCACTGGCAGAATTTAAGCAGGTACAAATGGCTATTTGACAAGGAAACTAAATCATTCATCAGCTGTTGACCTGGAGTGGATGAATTCTGTGATCCTCTCCAACTCTGAAATTCTGGCACTCATAATCTATATTCCATAAAAATAAAAAATAAAGCTATTATTTTAATTATCCTGCTTATTGACTGAAAATGAGTATTTGTTTTCTTATAAGCATTACAGATGCTGCATTGTGCTTATTTCTCTTTACAATAGCAGGTACAATAAGGACATTGGTGGTGTTATAAACTCTGAGTCTCCTGAGGAACCACATGACTTCTATCAACTGTTAGCCAACTCATGATTGTAAGAAGTATCAGAATAAAAAGGATTCTTGGACATAATTGAAATGTAAAGGCATTGCTTCTGATAATACAACAAATCTTTTAGGAAATGAGATAGCTTAACCAGGAAACTCTTGGTCGAATGGAGAAAAACGGAAAAACAAAATCAAACAGCTTCAAAAATCCTTAATGTCCACAGATGCCTTATTACAAGCTACCACCTGTGGTCTCTGTTGTAGCTAGCAGGCTTCCCAATCATGTACACCACTGTTCGGGGTAACAAGCCGTTTCCTGCCAGACATATCAATTTATCATTTTAGCAAAGTCTCAAAGGGCGCCACAGATGGACATTAGGGAGAAAAGTGGTCTGCCGCCTGCATTTGGCAAATAATTTGTTCCTGAACTGCTGATCTAAATTAAAACGAGATTTAAAATGCCTGGGAGAAAGACAGGGCTGTAAACTTCATTAGTTAAAATGACATCCTCACGAATTATAAACTAAACTTAGATATTGATCTCAGTATAGTAGACTAGAATGATATGCTTTTGAAAAATGGGGGTGGGATGCTATTAGTTGATATGAATTTTATTCAAATGGCTAACTAATACCGAGGAGCAATTTTCTACTTACATTGGGGTTCTTTCCCCTCATGGACTGGGTGAGTGAGAAGCTATAGCAGAAGGTCCTTCTATTTCATCTAAAGAACTTGGGAATTTAACCTTCATAGGAAGGCAAGGCTACATACTATTACAGTAAGCTTGAGAGCAAGTCTTTCTTTCAGTGTTAGTAAACCACCCTGATTGTTGAGAACCATGGGTACCCAACACAAGTCTATTCCCTGCTTATCATGGCTATGTGGCTGGTTTTTAGCAATTCCTGTCAGTTCAACACACTCCCAAAATATAGATGAACTTTCAAAAAATATTGGGTTAGCCAAAAAGTTCGTTTGGGACAGCTTAACGGAAAAATCTGAATGAACTGTTTGTCCAGCCCGATATTACCTGTATGTAAAATCAGCGAGTCACATTTTTCTCCTGACCGTAATACTTTCTTTTCAGCCTCTTTAAAATCTATATACAAACTTTGAAACTGTTGCCTGAATCACTGAATTAAATGTTTCCCCTGAACATGGTGGCGGTGGGGTGGGCACGGGGAGAATGAGAAGATGAATTTGTTTTCCTCGATGCTAAATGTTCCCACCATCACTTTGAATATGAAACTGAAAAGTACAGCAACAGGAAATTGAGTGCAGACATGAGCTGGGGAGGTCAGAAATAAATATGCATTTAATAAAATAACCATGTATATTTCATCTTTATTTTAATCATTTCAATTCTGAAAACCCCTGCTCAACCAACTGGGGGAGTTGCGGAGAGGAAGAACAGCTCTTTCTTATGGTACAAGTCTAAGGGGACACCCCTGAAATGTCAGTTTATGCATTTCTCATACATTAGTGCTGTCACTAGAACCCTCTTATTACAGTCAGGTTCTTGAATCTCCCTTCAAAAACATCAACCCCCAAGTTTATGTGACATTAATGCAGCCAGTAATGAGCCCCAGGTTGGGCTGGGAAAATTGGGCTATCTCAGCACTTAAAGAATTTATTTGGTTAAGAACTAACTTAGTAGTTCTCATTTCCTATTACTCCAATCATTGGCTAAACAGCCCCAGGGGCATCATAATTGTTTTCATTGAACTGGAAAATTCCTGGTACTACCAGCTTTTGAATTGGGGCTTTCCAAGAATCAATGGGAGAAGAAAAGGTTGCTGAAACATCTTCTGCTTCGGTACTTAGGGAAAGAGAAAAGATAACAAAGGCACTGAGACCCCCAAGGTGTAAGGCTGGTAGTTTACAGTTGAGGCTTACAGCTGGCAGCATACCTTCAAAGGAAAACTATTTTTATATTTGGCTTAAAGAAGGAGACTCCCTTTGAAAAAATAGGACCTGGAGATCTGACTGAGTCTAAGAGAATACTTCCTTCTAGAAACTCTGCTAAAACCATCCAAGAGTTATTCAGGACTTCATTATTCATATTTAGATTTTCTGTCTATGTGTGACTTTTAACCATCTTTCCACTTAGTAACACAAATGTGAGAGAACAGATAATGATATATAACTGAATCTGTTTTGCTATGTTTTACTACTTCAAATAGAACAAAACCAAACGCAACCCAAAACCACCACAAAAATATTTTAGGCCAGAAAAAAGAAATTCTTTAAATCACTGTACATGAGCACATTGTAACTGGGCTATAATCTTGGATTATATTTTAAATATTTTCCTTAAAAGTTCTAATAATTAGCTATACATTCCATCACTTTTAAATCTGTTTTTTTACTAATAAATGTTTTTAACTGCCACTATGTTTTTAATAATTGATATTGACCACAAAGAGAACTACAAGTTAAGTAAACCGGTTTCCAGACTTTCCAAGGGGAGTGCATAGTAATGAAGTGAGGCAAAGTCTGAAGAGCTGATGCAGTGAGGGAGCAATTCATGTAGGTTCTAAGCTCATGGAGGACAAGCCCCTACCCTAGCCTTGAGGGATGCCTGGGGTAGAGGAAATTCCAGTGGGCATTGGCTCGGTGGAGAGGGAGGAAGGCTTTCTCGGGCAACAGGAAGAGCAGAGCAAAGTGTCAGAGGAAAAGAAAGAACTGTGCGTATTTGGGGAAATCAAGTTTATGGCAGGAATAAAAGATCTGTGGTAGCAAACAGCAAGAAAGGAGGCTAGAAAGGTAGAGAACTTCAGAACATAAAAGGCCTCAAACTAATAAAATGCTGTTCATATACCCATTTGTATTCCTCCATGTCCCATGAAGTGTGTTATTTCATCTCTTTAACTACCATATTCAAAAGACTTGAGAAGTTAATTCTAAATGTTTTATTTAGAAAAACTTTATAAAGGCTATTAACTTCCATCTCCAAGCAAGTTCTACCTGCATAGCAAATCATTTCTGTCGACCTCACTTCGACAATCTTTACATTTAAATTGTGCTATTTAATCATGTTAACAGAAAACTCAAACTACTTCTCTTTCAGTGTGGTTAGGCATAAACTCTCAATGGCAAAAGACTGAGAAAAATCTGATTTTCTCAGTAGTTTTCCAGTAGCTTAATATCTGATCTTCAAATTCAAAAAGTCATATCATTTCTCAAATATACTCAATGACTATAGGGACCACTGTAATTGCGGTACCAGCCCAACCAGAAATGCTCAATCTATCTCACAAGCAAAATGATGCTAAAGTAGTCAAGGAAATGCTCTGGGCACACTTCCACCACAACCCTCTGGGTTGGTATTAACTAGCATAAGCAGCAGCATGGTACATAAAATGGAAACGACGTGACCACATACTGTGCGACACTGGAAATGACTTCATCTCAAGAGCCTCAGTTTCCTCATCTCTCAGGTTGGAAGAAGGCATACCTATCACGGCTGTTGTGAAAATTAGAACCTCATAACTATATAATAAGTTTGGCAAGCCATGGGAACTCAACGGAGATGAATATGATTAATGTATACTCAGTGACTTTATCCCTACTGAGGTCCTTTAAACCTCTAGCTACTGAGAACCAATGAACTTTTTTTTTTTTTTTTTTTTTTGCGGTATGCGGGCCTGTCACTGTTGTGGCCTCTCCCATTGCAGAGCACAGGCTCCGGACACGCAGGCTCAGCGGCCATGGCTCACGGGCCCAGCCGCTCCACGGCATGTGGGATATTCCCAGACCGGGACACGAATCTGTGTCCCCTGCATCGGCAGGCGGACTCTCAACCACTGCGCCACCAGGGAAGCCCCATGAGAACCAATGAACTTTTAAGCCACTCAGTAACCCCACTCTTCATGCTCAAACAAGACACCTCCCTAAAAGGCCCCGTCTCATCACCTGCAACGCAGTCTGTCATTTCTTGTTTTTCAGTGTGCGGCTCAGCAAGTCAGGTCCCTCCTGCGGGGGGTAGATTTGTTACCATTCATGACTAACGCACAGCATTCCATGTTTAGCCCTTGGATGACAACCCAGACCTCTAAGTCTTTTCTTTCAAGAGGCCATCACAATATCATTTCAATAGAACGGGGAATGGAAACACTTTATAATCTCTCAAAAGCTCTATTTTCAAGTAAAGTTAAAACATCGATTATCTTTCCTTCTTTTCCTTTTGAACACAAAGATTTCAGCCTGCACTAATGCAGGGTAAGACCAGTTTTACCTCAAGTGAAATAAATCCTATAACTAGACATAGCCTCACTTTTTCAAGAGTTTATTCATGGTTTACTCAATGGGTCTGCAACTTGCCTATAGTACAAAGGCATCAAGTGAGATGAAGTTCCTGACTTCCACCCATAGGATCCTGGCAGGGTCTGTAAATACCTTCACTCTAGACAACATTTTTTTCCTCTAGAGAACCTGTATTTCTATGTAAGAGTTTACGTGTTCTGTTAGTGCAGCCAAGTAGAAAGAGCATAGGTTTTGGAGTCAGAAAAACATGGGTCCAATCCCAGCCCTGCTATTCACCGGTTTTGTGAACGCAGGCAAGCACTCTAAATCACTGCTTGCTCATCTGCAGAACCATCAAATCACTGTATGGATACTGCACTGGGCTATGTGGAACAGAGGTTGGCAAACTAGGGCCGGCCACCTAATTTTTTACCTCCGATGAGCTAAGAATGGTTTGTGCATTTTTAAATGGTTTAAAAAAAGAAATTTGTTTCCTTTTTAGTTATAAGTACCTCAATAATATTCCTGAGCATCTTGGCCCACAAAGCCATTTCACAGAAAACGTTTGCTGACCCTTGGTTTAGATGATTAAGTAGACTAGGAATCTTAGGTATACACTGAATGCACTTGGCACATCAAGGTGCTTCATAAACTCAGTTCTCCTTTGAGGGAGCAACTGTGGCTTTGTGCAATAAGCACTAATTTAAAATGAGTTCTTTTACAATGCTTAACAGTTTCCATCCCTCATAAACGTTGTGGTATTGGAAAATTTCTCAGCGTCTCTGGAGGATCAGTTTGCTTCTCTTCAAAATGAGAATATCAGTATTTTTCTGTGCAGGTTTTTCTAAGAAAAAGTCAATTATTTCAAAACAAATAAAAGATGTCTGATATATTCAACTGTTTTACAGAAAGTAGCTCTGTAGGTTTACTAATATACAGTCATATATGTGGACATATGGAAAACTTAAGCCACCCCCTATCCCATCATCTAGAGATAATTCCTGCCCACATAAACTGGAATATTGCCTTTCATTAATTCTCACATTTTCTCTCTCTTTCTAAGACTCCTATTTTGCACCCAGACATCTTTGTGAGTAGGTGACTAAGTTATGGCCAATCGAATGTATAGGAAGCAACATATGAAATTTGTTGCAGAGAGTGGGCCCCCATCTAATTCCCTTCCTCCATCGTACTGGCTACAATGCAGAGATGAGGGATAAACTAGGTTACAACTTTGGACCACGAGAATGAAGCACACTAGGAATGTAGGGAACCCTAGAGATGGTATAGCAATGGGCTCGGAGTAACTTGGGTCTTGAAAAATGTACGGAGCCACCACACCAGCTCTGGATGGCCTTCCTACCCCCAGGCTTATTTTGCTCTTCCTTTTCGTGGTTTTATTTTTTGTTCTCCTCTTACATGCAGACATTCTCATCTTACCTCATATACACTCTCTTGGTGACTGGAGGAAGGATAGTTTGAAATAGACCAAAATGTTACCAGTGATTTTCCCTGAGTGGTGGGGTTAAAGTGCTTTTATTTTTTAATTTATGCTTTATTTTCTAAATCTTCTACAGTGAATATATAATGATGTTGCTACCAGAAAAAAACATTTTTAAGCGGCACATTGCTTGAAATGTCCTGGTTTTAAGGTTAATCTATGAAAGTACCCAGGATTTTACAGGATACACATAATACCTAAAAATAAGACTTTGTTTCTCCCAAATATCCCTAAAACAGAAGAAATTGCCACACATCAGTCTTCACTAAATTCTATCAATGATGTTCATTTTGACAACCAATATACTGTTGGGAGAAGACACATTAGTCTGAAAAAAACATCATTAATGGTCTGGATGCTACAGAGGTTAGCTAATGGAATTAAGAAGAAAAGCAGAAAAAGTTAACATAGATTTAGTAATTATTCCTGGGGGTATCATGTCATGGTTGAAAGTGTTAAATGTTATTACAAACAGCTTTTTAAAGATCACTTTAACAGCAACTGAATACATGATTACACTGTGGAGATCACATTTATATTGCAACACGACTAGAAACAATAAATAAGCCAATTTTCCTAACGTTAGTGAATGTGCACCTATGGCCTGGGATACATTTAAAGACAGAGCATTACATATGATTAATGAAAGCATAGTATCTCTAACAAATCAGAAAATTATGTGCTTTGGAAAACTGTCCGATAGCTCAAAAAGTAGTTCTAGTGAAGACGTAGCTGACCAACAGATGCAAATCATCACAATTAAGACTCACTGTCCAAGAGTGTTTGAAAATAATTAAGTATTGAGGGAGTAAAGAAGATTTAGGTAGAAGAGAGGTTATATGGCTGGAGCATGAAAATTTCCAAAAGAAAAGCTGATAAAAATCCTGAAGGAAAATATGAAAGGAGGAGAAAATCATAGCCTGACTGGGTATAAAAATCATCAAATCCATGGTAGTGAACATCCCCAGACCCCTGCTCTCCTGGGAAATCTTTTCACCCTTCCCCAGTGTGGTTACACTGTCAACATAGGTATTAAGGATTATAATAGGTATTACAGCAAGGGAAGTGAACCTGGGAAAAACTGGTTATCAACATTATGACTGTTTTACTCTAGTATCTTGAACAGCCCTTGAAAGTGTGAGAAGTTTGTATAGTCTTGCGCAACCGGCTTTCCTGGACTCGCTAAAACAAGACAAGTAAAGCTGACCTAACACATCATTTTAGTCAACATTTTTAACAAAAAATTTTCAAAACAGACTGAGAACTGGAAAGAAAAGGACAACGAACATCCACATACCTATTACGTAGATTCAGCCACTGTTATTACTTTATCTATGTTTCCATCTACGTATGTATTTATGTGTACATGTGTATGTATAAGTGTATGTTTATTTGTATGTGTGTATATAATTAGGAAATAAGTTAGACATATCACAATACTTTGCGCCTAAATACTCAAGCCTGTATCTTCTAAGAATATGTGCATTCTCTTACATAACCACATCATTGACAGCTAAGAATATTAATAATTCCCTAATATTACTATCAAACTCATATTCAAATTTTCCTGATTGTCTCTCAAATAAATTTTATAGATTTTTTCCTATAACTGGAACCAATCAGGCTTTATGCAATTTGTGGTCAGTACCTTCTAAGATAGCCCCCAATGGTTTTTGTCTCCTGGTCTTCACGTCCTTGTATATAATTCTGCCACCACAGCCTCTCAAATGTGAGCTGGACTTAATGAATCACTTCTAAGAACGAGAATGCAGAAGTGACAGGATGTCACTTTTGAGATAAAATTATGAAAGGCTATGGATTTTATCTTGGGCATTATCGGCTCTTTCTTGAATCACTTACCCTGACAGAAGCCAGCTACCGTGCTGTGAGGCAGGTCTGTGGAAAAGCCCACACAGCAAGGAGCTGAGGCCTGCTGACAGCCATGTGAGCTTGGCAATGGTTCCTCACTCCCCACCTCCACCAGATGAGCCTTCAGATGAGACTCAGGCCTAGTCAACAACTTTATGGCAACCTCATGAGAGAACTTTAGCCAGAGGCACCGAGCAAAGCTGAACCCAGATTTCACCCCGACAGAAATCATATGATAGTTTGTTGTTTTAAACCACTATATTTTGGTATAATTGTTATACTGCAACAGATAACTAACACAGATTTAATTTGGCTATTATGTCTCTTTAGTTTCTTGTAATCTTGAAGAGTCCCATGAACATTTTTTCATTACATTAATGTTTTGAAGTGACCAGGCCAGTTTTCTTAATGAATTACCGCATTGTAATTTGTCTATCTGTCTCATTGTTTCCTTGTCAGGTCATTTAATTTGTTCCCATATCTTTGTACTTCCTATAAACTGAAAATTACATTGAAAGGCTTCATTAGGTTACAGTTTAACACTGTTGACAAGAACACTTCACAGAGAATGCCATGTACTTTGCACTGCATCACATCAAGAGCCATAAGATATCAAGTTATCCCACTATCAGTGATGTTAATTTTAATACTTTATATAAAGTAGTAATCACCATTTTGCTTCTGTAAAGGCTCTTCCTCCCCTCGCCATTAGCAAGTAATTTTCTAACACAGTTTTGAATTCTGTGCCCTATCTACTCAGTAAGGCAAGGAGAACTCCATCTGTCTGGAGACGAGCCCCAGCACCAAAAACCAGCCAAATAGCTTCTTTGTCAAGAAACCAGTCAATATGTTAAAACGTTTCTGATCTTTTCATGTATGAATTATGAAATATACTTATCTGTTGAAGAATAATTCTTCCTATAATATGTGAAGGTCAACTAGAGTAAAAATTTTAGAAATCAAAGCTTCTAAACTATGTTGAAATTTGAGCCACTTTGACAACCTGCTACCATTATTCTATCTATAGATACTAAAAATGTGCATATGCAACATTTTCAGTATAAGTAAAATGAGAAGTTATCACTGAGTTTTCCAATAATTCAGATATATCTTCTCTATATGATGAAATGCAGTTGCCCACAGCCTCAGCGTCTGACATCACTGTCATTTTACAAGCTCTTATCATCACAAACAAAAAGTTTCTCAGGGATCCAGAGAAAACCTGTGATCCTTCAAGTATCCTGTTGTCTAATCAGATGTGATCATTTGATTCCAAACTTTCTTCCAGAAATTAGAAGGAAAATGGAAAAGTTCAGTGTTCAAAAAACAAGAAGTTATGAGAAGCAGTCTTATTCCATAGATGGTACTTTTCCAGCTAGAAAGTAAATAATACGGCAGTGAAAAATAAAGTAATATATTTTAAAAAATATATAACTACTTATGCAGAATCATCGTGGCCTTCCTTTATGTCTTAATATGGGGTCTTCAATTTTAGTTCTCTAGGAATATTAGTCACTGCAGTTCAGTGATGAAATGCATACAGACCCATGTGTTAATAAGCCCAAGACGAAATTTAGTGAATCATTACCTCTAGCAATTAAGAGTATCAAAAACATAGTATTATCTTTTCTCCACTAAAGGATCCTCAAATAAGACAATCACGTTTCACAGAACAACTCCAGGTCCAAAAGCTTAAGCGAGTTATTACTGATATTTAGCTCTGATTAATGTTTATGAAAGTCAGATGTTATATTCAACTTAACTCTCTTTATGAATGAAATTTAGCCAAAAATACTGCAGGAATAAATGATATTTAATCTTGCAAGGATTTTTCATAATTTTTGTGTTATTTATTTGAGAATCTTGTCAGTTGGTGAGTACGTATGGAAATAGTTCTACAGAATCAAGGAAATTAAATAATTAGGGCAAAAATCTGAATGCTGAGATAATCAACGAATAGGATTTTGTTTTTCTTTGCCTTGAATATTTTAGAAAATTCTGCTTTATTGATGTAGCCTTAATGTTTATAAATAAGTTAAAATAATTCATCAGTCATCACTAAAAAAACTAATTATTTCCCTTAGTGTTAATGGACTGTACCATATAGATGCTGTCTCTCAAACACCACTGTTGTGGTTTATTTTCTCCTCAGGGGAAGCTAAACTTGTTACTGCAAGTTTGTTCAATTAATCTTTTCTTGCAAGCAATAGAAAGAATGGAATTCTTTTTCATCCTATCCATTTTAGTATGTTTTAATAAGATGAAAGTGACTTCATAAATACCCCAATTTCTCTTTTTGATGATTAGTAACAGGTGGAGAGTGTTAAAGAACACCTTCCTTTCTTCCTCTTTGTTCTTTTCCTGGGAAGCAAGGACCCTGGCTCTCTTGGTTCCATTTTTCTAGAAGGAATCCCTTTCCCAGTGACACGGAAGCCACTCATGGACATTTATTTTATGTAGCAATCACCGTTTTCCAAATGAGAAAGGCCTGGGAGTTCATCCAGCTGATATGAACATTTAATGGGTCTTGGTTTTAGGTCATTTTTGAAGGCCTAGGTACAAAGAAAACTACTAAAATTGAAAGTTTTTGCTGTGAGCTGAACCTTCATCAGCACTTCTACAAACGCCTGCAGAACTAGCTGCATTTAATTGAAAGACTCTTGGTTCCCAGAGGGAACAGTTCAATGAATCTTCTTCTTTTGCCACATATTTTATTAAAACAGAATCTTAAGAATTTACACATGGGGTAGGGGCCAGGGAATATTATATTGGTTTATTATAGGAAGCTATTACTCTCTTTTGTTGGAATTTTTAAAAGCTGCATTTAGAGTGGTGTGCTACGGGACTATCTTCATACTTGGCCTAAATTGTTCCATCTTACCTACAACATCACAGATGTTAAATGCATCACCACGGGCTAATCCATGGTGTCTATTGCATTTTCTCCAACTGTTAGCTTGGTAAACTCATCCAAGAAAGAGACGATGAGATGGAGAATTCATGATTGCTCCTAAAAACACAGCTTTCCCTCATTACCCACCCTTTACTACATTTCTAGAATTGTACCCTTGAAAGGGCATCTGTTTTCAAGTTTACTATCTTGAGTTCATGGAAACCACCCGCTTCTTTCCTCTCTTATTTCTCATTCTTCATCCAAATGCTGGGAAATCACAAATGAGGGTCAGACTTGGGGATTTCAACCTTGAGATTTCAAAAATGGGACAGTTTTGAGCCTTGATGATGGATCATCCCCTCCTTTGTCTCCTGTTTTCTCCATACTTCAACCCTTCCTACACACTCCTTCTAGACTAATTTTAAGAATGCATAGCTAAAACCCTGACACCCGCTCAAAAACTTTTAATCTTTTCCTATCACCTACCAAATTAAGATCAGATGACTCACTTTGAAATTTCCAGGGAGAAACATTAGAGTAGGAATTTGGCAGGCTGGAGGTGGGGAGAAATGGGTCAGGCAGCCATTGCAGACAAGGGAGAAGGGCAGAGCAGGCCACAGGCTGACGCTCTAAAGACATCATCAACTGTCTCAATTTTTCCAATTCTGTTCTTCTACTTAGGCTGTCCCTTTTTCTGAAATGCTCTTATCTCAGTTCCTCAGTGAAAATTCAATGTTAAATTCCATCTTGGTTTTCTCGTCTGGATAGAACAAAACTGTATTTTTTTCTTAATGCATTTGTTTTAAAATGTTTAAAGTCTTTTTGGTCTTGCCTTATTACTCCTCTGATTATCAAAGACTGAACAACAGAGAGGGGGAGAGAGCATGGCAGAAACTGAATACGACAAAAATCATGCAGGTGTAACTCGATTTACAAAATCTAAAACCACCTAGTTGGTCTGTGTTTACTTTGCCTCATTAATTTCTATGCCATACAAAAAATGTGGGTCTATGTCCCCCACTCACACCTAGCTATTTACAACATTAATAACCGAGATCATGGCTATAGTAACCTATGCTTAAAAATCAAAGTCAGCCATCTTTTGTGGGTTGGAGTGAAAAGGAAAGACTGAAAACCATTAATGAGGAAAATTTATGTTACTATACAGTATAGATTAAAGTTCCCAAGACTTGAGAAAAAATCTTCTTTCCAAACTAAAACTGCAACTCAAATAATTCCAAATGTTGAAACACCTTGACATTCACAATCATGTTACACACGAATGCACTGATATGAACATTGACTTATATATTTGATTTAAGCTATGCCTATATCCACAAAAGACAGGGAACAATTTAAAATCTCAAAACACAAATAAAACTAGAGAAAGAAAATCTAAAATATCAAAATCAAATTTTTCAGGGGGGAAAAAATGCAAACAGGACTTCTGGCATTAAATTTACTCTAATTGAACATTAGATTTAGAACTTAATTTCTCTCAACCAAGGAAATAATGGAAAGGTAGTTCTCAATATCTGAATAAAGTATTCATGTTCACCTGGAGACATGACAAATGCTGACACTGTACTGAATCTTCTAGGGAATTTATCACATGGATAAAAAAATTCTGGATAATATAACCAACAATTTCTCTGAATGCAATCCTTATAAAAATTAGAGAAGGGATATTTAAAGCATTTTAACATTTCTATGGAATGCTAACATAGTCCAAACATGCTGTAACTATTTCAAGACAGAATTTAGAACACAAAGAATAACCAACACTGAGCCCTAACCCGTCTCTCTCCAACAAAATGTTTCAGGAAACTTTCAACAGTTTCTAGATAAAGTAAATTCATGGATGGATTCTATGACATGTGTCAGAAGTGCCAAGAACTGATACTGTAGAGAGATACACTCAAATTTTATATATTGGATATGAAGACAGGAGAAAGGACCTTCTACTGAGAAAATCTGGAAGCCTCATGGCTTATGTTAAAACTAGCTGGGCTTCCTTGGTGGCACAGTAGTTAAGAATATGCCTGCCAATGCAGGGGACATAGGTTCAAGCCCTTGTCCGGGAAGATCCCACATGCCGCGGAGCAACTAAGCCCATGCACCACAACTACTGAGCCTGCTCTCTAGAGTCCTTGAGCCAAAACTACTGAGCCCGTGTGCCACAACTACTGAAGCCCGTGCACCACAACAAGAGAAGCCACCGCAATGAGACACCTGTGCACCACAACGAAGAGTAGTCCCACTCTCTGCAACCAGAGAAAAGCCTGCGCGCAGCAACGAAGACCCAATGTGGCCAAAAATAAAATAAAATAAAATATATAAATTTATTAAAAAACTAGATGTCTGGGTTTGAAATTAGCTACTTGTTCAAGGTTATCATTTTGTATTCGAAGGTGATTCCATTGATGTTAGTTTCAGCCTGCATATTATACAGAAGAAATGGATAGAATTTATTGTTTAATAAATTCCCAATTCTTTTCTATAAGCATGGATCTATCCACCAGAAAACTACTATCTGTTCAAAAGTTTCCAAATCTTGAAAAAGAATATTAACCTAAAAGTGCAGTGAAAGACATAAGCCCACTTTTATCTGAAATACACTACAAAGCTATAGAAAACTGAAAAAAAATTTTCTTCCCCATAACAATCGCCCTCTTAATAACTTTACTAAGAGTGAAAAATACATTTCATCTTTCAGTGAGGCTTTGGTACTAGCCTTTCTCCTTAAGATAACATATTTTACTTTCATATGCTAGTACTAGAAAGGATATTTCTAATAAAGTCTAGAGTTTTTGTCCTCATTTTATCTGGTTTTAATTTAAAAGAGTGGTTCTCAATGTTTTTGATCTCAAGCCCCCTTTACAACTTTTAAAAATTACTAAAGACTCCAAAGAATTTTTGTTTGTATGGGTTATAACTATATTTACCATGTTAGATCATAAAATCTTTTTAAAAATTCTAACACAAAAATATATCAGCATACATTCCATTAGCTATTTTTGCCTCTGGAAAACCCCACTGTACCCTTGTGAAAGAATGAGAATGAAAAAAGTAAATAACACCTTAGTATAATTAGGAAAATAGGGTTTTTAAAAAATTATTTAATTTATTCATTTCTGGCTGTGCTGTGTGTTCGTGGCTGTGGTCTGACTGTCTCTAGCTGCAGCAAGCGGGGGCTACTCTCCTCTGCAGTGCACGGGCTTCTCATTGCAGTGGTTTCTCTTGTTGTGTACCACGGGCTCTAGGCGTATGGGCTTCACGGGCTCTAGAGCGCAGGCACAGTAGTTGTGGCGCACGGGCTTAGTTGCTCCGCAGCATGTGGGATCTTCCTAGACCAGGGCTCAAACCTGTGTCCCCTGCATTGACAGGCAGATTCCCAACCACTGCGCCACCAGGGAAGCCCAGGAAAATACTTTTAGGAAAACAGTTTTGACCTCATGGATCCCCCTAGAGTGTCGGGGATACCCATAGCATACTTTGAGAACCACCAGTTAAGAAGGACCATCAGTAGCAAAGGAAAAATCAACTACAAGCAAAGTAAACATGGGACCAAAAAATGGTCTACAATCCAGGCATGCACGCATGCCTTAAAGTCGTCCTCTGGGGAGGGTACACTAGCTTGATGGACAGCACCAGAGAAGACACGAGAGGCCGGCTACACTGGAATGACTCACAATCATCAGCCCCCAAAATCTTTTCTATATTTTGATTCTAGACCTAGGAAAACTTCAGTCTAATCTAGTTTAGTTTGTCCTCTAAAGCTAGACCAGGAGAAACTAGTAGCACCCAGGGAACCCAGGGACGGGTTTTTTGTGCAAGATAGTAGAGTCATTCCATCTGCAATCACTGATTTCATTATGATCCTTACATTGCAGGTCTTCTTGCAAAAACTGTGCAACAATCGATGGGGCTGATGAAAGGAATATTACTAATTCTATTTATTTTAATTTCACCTTCCAAAAATTTTATTTTCTGTATGCTTTAGTTCAGAAGTACCTGTATTTCATTTATAAAGGGATGTATACTATGTGTGTGTGTGTGCGTGTGTGTGTGTGTGTGTGTGTATGGCAGTATGCTAAAAAATGTTAAGATATGCACTCAAAATGATTTGGAGACTGATATTCTAGTTTATTAAAATGTTTTAGCCAAATACAATTTTTTTTTTTTTTTTTGGTACATGGGCCTCTCACTGTTGTGGCCCTAGCCAAATAAAATTTGAAAAAAATTTAAATATGAAATGTTGGCAAGGATCTGGAATACACCTTCTTATTGTTGGTGGGAGTATAAATTGACTCAACCAGTTTAGAGAATTATATGGCACTATCTGTAAAAGTTAAATATATGCCTTCTCTATGGCTCAGAAATTTTATCCCAAGGAATACACTCATGACAAATGAAGGCACTTACTCACCAAAAGACACTTTTGGTGTCTTTGGTCAAGAAATCTTTCAGAAAAAAAAAGAAAGCTTCCAGTAGCTTTATTTACAAAAGTTCAAAACTGGAAAGAACTCAAATGACCATTGTCATTAAAATGGACAAATTGTGGCATATTTATACAGAGCAATAAAAATGGAATGAACTACTGATATACACAACAGAAGAGATGGCTCTCTCAGACATAATGTTAAGCAAAAAAAGCCAGCCACAGAAGAGTACGTACTATATGATTCCAATAAAAAGGTGAAAGACAGGCAAAACTAATCAATGATGGTCGAGCTCAGAATGGTCATCTTTGACAGAGGAGATTAACTGGGAAGTGGCACAGAAGAGCCTTTCAAGGACCTGAAGGGCTTCCCTAGTGGCCCAGTGGTTGAGAGTCCGCCTGCAGATGCAGGGGACACAGGTTCGTGCCCCGGTCCGGGAAGATCCCTCATGCCGCGGAGCGGCTGGGCCCGTGAGCCATGGCCGTTGAGCCTGTGCGTCCGGAGCCTGTGCTCCGCAATGGGAGAGGCCACAACAGTGAGAGGCCCACATACCAAGGACCTGAAAACATACTGTAACTTGATCTTGGTTACATGGGCATATAAATAGATAAGCATGCACTGATTTATACTCTTAAGCTTTGTGCACATTATAGTACATATGGTATACTGCAATAAAAAATGCTTTTTAAATGTTATACCCAAATTAGGAAGTGTCTAACTTAATTTCTTCTCCTATCAAAATAGAGGATCTGTGAAAACCTTCTTTACGCATCTGAAAACCCAACATGAAAAGAACGTTTAAGACCAACCCACAAGCTTTCCTTTTTAAAGCTGCATATCAGTCTCACTCCTCTCCAGGATCTTTTCCTGACACTAACCATTCTCCACTGTCCTAGGACAGTATGATTAGCACGTGCTCGGAATTCACAGCAAGCGCACGTAAGTAGGTTGAAGTTGTGTTACCTCCATTCTAAGTCTCTTTCTTATTACATCTACCCTATCCCCTGGTCTCGCAGAACCAGGAGTCCTTTTTTTTTCTCTCTCTTAAGTTTATTTATTTATTTGTTTTTATTTTTGGCTGCATTGGGTCTTCATTGCTGCACGTGGGCTTTCTCTAGTTGTGGCGAGCGGGGGCGACTCTTCGTTGCCGTGCGCGGGTTTCTCATTGCAGTGGCTTCTCTTGTTGCAGAGCACTGGCTCTAGGCACTCAGGCTTCAGTAGTTGTGGCATGCGGGCTCTAGAGCGCAGGCTCAGTAGTTGTGGCGCATGGGCTTAGTTGCTCCGTGGCATGTGGGATCTTCCTTGACCAGGGCTCAAATCTGTGTCCCCTGCATTGGCAGGCGGATTCTTAACCACTGCACCACCAGGGAAGCTCAGAACTAAGAGTCCTTTAATCTCAAGTAGAGAAGTCAATGGTTGACAGCATATGACGGCAAAGAAGAGTATGGAAAGATTTAATATTAAATAACATGAAAAGATGTAATGTTACATTAACAACATTAAAAACTGTGTACACATCATGAGCACAGTTAGGTAAAACTTTCACATGAGTAGAAAATTATAACTAAAATCCTCAAATGCTGACAGCAGGTATCTTTTTGGAAAGTAACAATTTTCTCTTATTTTTTAGAATTTTTATAAAATATGCTTTATTTTATTAATGTATAACAGTTAAAATGAAATAATTTAGAAAAGCTATATTTTTAAAAGGTATTTGAAATCCATATAAAGCTATCTCCTAGGCCTCAATTTTCATGATTATGATGCCTTTAATTCTCAGTGCTTATGAATTTAATTCTCAACTTCAGCTCTCCCCAAGTTATGGCTTTTTCCTGGTGTATCAAAATCTTCAGCTAAAATGATATTCCAATGTGGTTCGTTCACTGATTCTGTCCCTGTGTGCTGGGATTACTGACTTATTTCCCTGGTTTGCATTCAGCTCCTTCATCAACATCCCATTTCAACCTCAGGCCCACTTACTCCCCTAGACCATACTGTTTTTTCTGTCATCCCAAAACACTACCTGTTTACTATATTGCACTCAACTTCAACTAATTCTGGAGAGACCAAATTAATGGGTGTTGATGGCAGCAACAGACGAGCCAGGCGACACCAGGACAGGGATACAGGCAGGTTGGTGAAACAGGGATATAGGCAGGTTGGTGAAACAAGATGACAAAGCTAGTATTGAAGGGACTTATGGATGCTGGGATTTCCACAGAGTAAACACCTAGAGCTTGAATAAGTGAGATCAAACATGTGGCTCAGACAAAAAGATCAGAAAAATAATGTCAGCCACAGAGTCCTGAAGTACTCCAGGTCTAACTCTATAGTATATTTGTTAATTCTAAAATCTGCTTTGAATAATTCTGTCTAAATTTGAGCCTAAGAACCTTAAGTATGAATAAAGTCTGCCACTTTTCAGAAAAGGAAGAGTAAGATGTCCTAGTTCTTAAGTCCACTACATTTGGAGTGGGCCAGGGTCTTTCCAAAGGGTCCTTATATGTCCAAAGGAGGAAATTAAGTTTTCATCTTAGGTTAGGGCATTAATCTAAAAATAAAAAGGCATTTTCACTTTATTTCTTTATTGACAATTTATAAAATTTTCTGAAAGGAATCCTCTGTTTACTTGGAAGAGAGAAAAGTATGCAAAAATATAATCAGGTTTTTGTTAAGTTTATATCAAAAAAAAACTATTTGAAGAAGTTAATCATGTACTTTGAGATGCCAGAGCAATTTAACCAGAGCTATGAGGAATAATTATTAGTGGGAGAAGCTTCAAGATGCCGGAAGAGTAAGACGTGGAGATCACCTTCCTCCCCACAAACACATCAGAAGTACATCCACATGTGGAACAACTCCTACAGAACAACTACTGAACGCTGGCAGAAGACCTCAGACCTCCCAAAAGGCAAGAAAACTCCCCACGTACCTGGGTAGGGCAAAAGAAAAAAAGAAGAAACAGAGACAAAAGACTAGGGACGGGACCTGTACCAGTGGGAGGGAGCTGTGAAGGAGGAAAGGGTTCCACACACTAGAAGCCCCTTCGCGGGCAGAGACTGTGGGTGGCAGAGCAGGGGAGCTTCGGAGCCACGGAGGAGAGCACAGCCATAGGGGTACGGGGGGAAAAGCGGAGTGATTTCCGCACAGAGCATCGGTGCCGACCACCACTCAGCGGCCCGAGAGGCTTGTCTGCTCCCCTGCCAGGGTGGGCGGGGCTGGGAGCTGAGGCTCGGGCTTCAGGCGGATCCCAGAGAGAGGACGGCGCTTGGGTACGTGAACAGACCTAAAGGGGGCTAACGCGCCACAGCTAGCCGGGAGGGAGTCCGGGGAAGAAGTCCGGAGCTGCCAAAGAGGCAAGAGACTTTTTCTTGCCTCTTTGTTTCCTGGTGCGCGAGGAGAGGGGATTAAGAGCGCTGCTTAAAGGAGCTCCAGAGACAGGCGTGAGCCGCGTCTATCAGCACGGTCCCCAGATACGGGCATGAGATGCTAAGGCTGCTGCCACAGCCACCAAGAAGCTTGTGTGCGAGCTATCCACACAGGTCACTCTCCACACTTCCCCTCCCAGGAGCCTGTGCAGCCCGTCACTGCCAGGGTCCCGGGATCTGGGGCCAACTTCCCCGGGAGAATGCACGGCGCACCTCAGGCTGGTGCGACGTCAAGCGGGCCTCTGCCACCACAGGCTCACCCCGCATCCATACCCCTCCCTCCCCCCGGCCTCAGTGAGCCAGAGCCCCCAGATCAGCTGCTCCTTTAACCCCTGTCCCATCCTGATTGCCACAGCAATCAGAGAAGAAGAAGAAACAAATGGAATCCAAATTGGAAAAGAAGAAGTAAAGCTGTCACTGTTTTCAGATGACATGATACTATACATAAAGAATCCTAAAGATGCTACTAGAAAACTATTAGAGCTAATCAATGAATTTGGTAAAGTAGCAGGATACAAAATTAATGCACAGAAATCTCTTGCATTCTTATACACTAATGATGAAAAATCTGAAAGTGAAATTAAGAAAACACTTCCATTTACCACTGCAATGAAAAGAATAAAATATCTAGGAATAAACCTACCTAAAGAGACAAAAGACCTGTATGCAGAAAATTGTAAGACACTGATGAAAGAAATTAAAGATGATACAAATAGATGGAGAGATATACCATGTTCTTGGATTGAAAGAATCAACACTCTGAAAATGACTCTACTACCCAAAGCAATCTACAGATTCAATGCAATCCCTATCAAACTACCACTGGCATTTTTCACAGAACTAGGACAAAAAAATTCACAATTTGTATGGAAACACAAAAGACCCTGACTAGCCAAAGCAATCTTAAGAAAAACGGAGCTGGAGGAATCAGGCTCCCTGACTTCAGACTATACTACAAAGCTACAGTCATCAAGACAGTATGGTACTGGCACAAAAACAGAAATATAGATCAGTGGAACAGGATAGAAAGCCCAGAGATAAACCCACACACATATGGTCACCTTACCTTTGATAAAGGAGGCAAGAATATACAATGGAGAAAAGACAGCCTCTTCAATAAGTGGTGCTGGGAAAACTGGACAGGTACATGTAAAAGAATGAAATTAGAACACTCCCTAACACCATACACAAAAACTCAAAATGGATTAAAGACCTAAATGTAAGCCCAGACACCATCAAACTCTTAGAGGAAAACATAGGCAGAACACTCTATGACATAAATCACAGCAAGATCCTTTTTGACCCACCTCCTAGAGAAATGGAAATAAAAACAAACAAATGGGACCTAATGAAACTTAAAAGCTTTTGCACAGCAAAGTAAACCATATGCAAGACGAAAAGACAGCTCTCAGAATAGAAGAAAATATTTGCAAATGAAGCAACTGACAAAGGATTAATCTCCAAAACATACAAGCAACTCATGCAGCTCAATATCAAAAAAACAAACAACCCAATCTAAAAGAGGGCAGAAGATCTAAACAGACATTTCTACAAAGAAGATATACAGATTGCCGACAAACACATGAAAAAATGCTCAACATCATTAATCAGAGAAATGCAAATCAAAACTACAATGAGATATCATCTCACGCTGGTCAAAATGGCCATCATCAAAAAATCTACAAACAATAAATGCTGGAGAGAGTGTGGAGAAAAGGGAACCCTGTTGCACTGTTGGTAGGAATGTAAATTGATACAGCCACTATGGAGAACAGTATGGAGCTTCCTTAAAAAACTAAAAATACAACTACCATACGACACAGCAATTCCACTACTGTGCATATACTGAGAAAACCATAATTCAAAAAAGAGTCATGTACCACAATGTTCATTGCAGCTCTATTTTCAATAGCCAGGACATGGAAGCAACCTAAGTGTCCATCGACTGTAGAATGGATAAAGAAGATGTGGCACATATATATAATGGAATATTACTCAGCCATAAAAGGGAATGAAACTGAGTTATTTGTAGTGAGGCGAATGGACCTAGAGACTGTCATACAGAGTGAAGTAAGTCAGAAAGAGAAAAACAAATACTGTATGCTAATACTTATATATGGAATCTAAAAAAAAATAAAATGGTCAGAAGAACCTAGGGGCAAGACGGGAATAAAGATGCAGACCTACTAGAGAATGGACTTGAGGATATGGGGAGGGGGAAGGGTAAGCTGGGACAAAATGAGAGACTGGCATGGACATATATACACTACCAAACGTAAAATAGATAGCTAGTGAGAAGCAGCCGTATAGCACAGGGAGATCAGCTTGGTGCTTTGTGACCACCTAGAGGGGTGGGATAGGGAGGGTGGGAGGGAGGGAGATGCAGGAGGTAAGAGATATGGGGACATATGTATATGTATAACTGATGCACTTTGTTATAAAGCAGAAACTAACATACCACTGTAAAGCAATTATACTCTAATAAAGATGTTAAAAAAAGAATATTAGTGATAGAAAAATTCTCTTTTCTAAAAAGCTTGTTTTTTTTTTTTTTTTTTTACTCAAACAGGATCTCTCGTCTTATTAGAGAGCTTCAAATTGAAGTAAAAATAGTTTAGTGCTAGAGAGCCTAATTAACTAGCCATTAGAATTCTGAGAATCAGAGTTTAAGTCATCAAGAGAGACGACTGAGGGCTTCCCTGGTGGCGCAGTGGTTGAGAGTCCGCCTGCCGATGCAGGGGACACGGGTTCGTGCCCTGGTCCGGGAAGATCCCTAAATGCCGCAGAGCAGCTAGGCCCATGAGCCATGGCCGCTGAGCCTGCGCTCTCCAACAGGAGAGGCCACAACAGTGAGAGGCCCGCGTACCGTCAAAAAAAAAAAAAAACAAGAGTGAAGACTGAGTGAACTGTCATTAGGGAGACAATACATCCTTAAACTAAACCTCACTTGGGCTAATTCTATACATCCAATATAGAATTCTTCATTTTGCCAGGTGGCCCTATCATTACTACTAAATACTTAGCACACTCTTCACCTTTTGTATTAAGTGTCTAAAAGTACTTAAAATATGAATTTAATATTTTTAACATAGCAGAATATATTGATTTTAATCCACCCTTTTGATCACATGTTGTTTGTACCAAAACTTTACCCGTAAGAAGCTACTGACTGCTTCTACATCTGAATGCATTTATTTATTGAGGGAAAAAGATGAGGAGGAGGAGGAGAGGAAGAATAGGAGAAAGGTGGGAAGCAAAGAAGAAAGGGAAGAGGAAGAAAAGGAAGGAGGAAGGGAAGGAGGAAGGAAGGTTGGCTTAACGCCATTTAGAATAATATTCACTAACTTTACTAAAAGACCAGTCAATAACTTCTTGCTGGTTAGGGTTCAGCTACTTTGCAGACTTATCTTTTGGATAGTCTTATAGTATCTTTTCAGATTTTTATCCAGGCGATATTGGAACATAGATTAACAATAACAACAAAAATCTCTCATTCCCTGTAACTCCCCTGTCTCTAACACCAGGACATAATTTCAGCAAACAATGCTACTTCTAAGTATACAGAGTTCAGAGTGCATATGAGCCAAAGAGAGATGAAATTTGTAAGAATTCAGAATTCTCTGCAACTAAAGTCCTTGAAGTTTAATATGTTCCTTGTATTGCCTTAAATCTTGGCCTTGTCTGTGTTAAATTTACTCATGGATTTAATTTCTTTCAAAAAATAAAACAAACAAAACCATCCTCTGAGGCAACTTTAATTTATCTGTTTGCACAACAGACCAGAGGACTTAAGGAGTTTTTTTCCAAACATGGAATGCAATGTTTACCCATTGGACCCCATCCAGTCAACGGAGAAAACAGAATTTCTTCAAAAGTACTGAATAATTTTAAACCCTATGTATTTATAGAATAACTGAAGTTACACTGCTTAATTGGAATCCTAGGCTGACATAAATATTCTATCATTTGTTGTATACATACAAATTTTAAAATACTATGCTTATCAGGAGATTTCAAAGAAAAAATATCCTCTCCCCTCTGGTTTTAAATAACTCTTCAAAACCTCACAATTGATGCTTCCTTGGTGGTGCAGTGGTTGAGAATCTGCCTGCTAATTCAGGGGACACGGGTTCGAGTCCTGGTCTGGGAAGATCCCACATGCCGCAGAGCAACTAGGCCCGTGAGCCACAACTACTGAGCCTGCGCGTCTGGAGCCTGTGCTCCACAACAAGAGGGGCCGCGATAGTGAGAGACCCGCGCACCGGGATGAAGAGTGGCCCCCACTTGCCACAACTAGAGAAAGCCCTCGCACAGAAACGAAGACCCAACACAGCCCTAAATAAATAAATTAATTAATTAAGAAAGAAAAGTAAATCCTATTAAAAAAAAACCTCACGATTCCTTTCATATATGGATAGATGATTACACACAAATTAATGTTAGAAAGTTTTTTCAATGGTTGAAATGCATCAAGAAATGAATTTCCAAATAAATTTTGTCATTATTTATCCTTGTGACTTTTTTTAATATGTTCACCAATTGGCACTTTTCTTCTATATATAAAAAAATAATAAATACTCATCTATTGATCTCCTGACATTATCCATTTTCAGGAAGTTGGCCTGATGTGATCAAGAGAACAAGGACTTTGGGACCGGGTCTGGTTTTGAATCCAGCTGTGTGATGCTGGGAAAGCTTGTCATTTCCATAACTCCAGTTGCCTCCTCAATGAAGTGGGAATAACGCCAACTCCCTCAAAGAATCCCGTCAAAGGTACGTGAGATAATGTGTATAAAGTAGCAGGTGCGGGCTGTTTTGTTCTTGTTTCCTCCCTTGTCTCCTTCACTGCTCTGAAAACTCTGTGGGGGAGTGATCAGAACCCAGCCCGTCTTTCTGTTACCAGACACCATGCCAGCTGCTGCCTCTCATGGCTTCCTATTCCAGTGCACTTTCCCTACACCCGAGGCAAAGCAGAAAAGCAGGACTGTCTGGTTTGGAGATACCCTTTCTGCTTAACAGCCAGATTCTAAGCTTAAGAGGTCACCTCGGTAAAGTCATATTGGTAAATAAATTGTGAATAACTTTATTCCAAGCCAAAAAAAAAAACCACACACACACACACACACACCCTAGAAACAGAAACTATGAGTCATATTTCTCCTTATTCAGGCTTTTTCTAAACAAACTGATGTACTCTCCTCTTCCCAGGACAGATAAAACGTACAAGCTGAGACACGTACTTTGTCTAAATCACCCGGATGTTTACTTTGTCCCTCAACAGAGTTTCCTCATCCACACTCCAGATTCTCAGATGTCTCTCCAGCTGTGGGGAAGTAGATTTCTACATCTAGTGGAGAAATCTAGGTTGCTGGGATCCAAGGAGCTCCCCGTTCTTAGTTTCCCTAAAAGCTCATGGATTCCTTCTGAACTTGTTCATTACAGAACAATTCTCCTGATGGAAAACAACTCCGTCCCAGATGCACCAATCATTGGCATATAAAACATTTTAAAAAGATAGGACGGTAAGCAGGCTCAGCATGAAATATACAGAAATGAAATAAGCCTCTAATATAGTATTGTAAATCAACTATACTTCAATAAAAAATACAGAAGCCTCACTACAGAAATGATTTATAAGGATCAAAACTACAGCAATAAAATGAAGGAATATTAAACTGCTTTATCACACGGCTTTAGTTTTTTAAACCCCAGTGTTGAGAAACTATCCTAGGAACATGATGGAGGAAAGTCAGCCTACAATCCCCAAAGGGACACATCCTTTCAAGCTTAGCCTCAGGACGAGCAGCATAATGAATCAATGTACTAAGTCCCTTAGTTGGGGCCTTGTCTTCCTCAGAGCCAAACAGTACTTGTCTGTATAAGACTCATTACTTGACTTAAATGGACAATTTTAGCCACAAATACCATAAATCAGATGTCTTATTAATCATTTGCAAGAATTAGAAGGAATTCACACATGTGGAGGTGAGTATGCCTATATGTAAACATTGCAGATGAATAATTTTAATCACCATATCATTATGCAAATATCAGATTACATGCTCTTTTTAAAAAGGATCAATATGGAGACACTTGTGCAAATGCTAGATGACAACATGAAATTAATGGCCACTTACATTTATCTGCTCCTGTGTCACCTTTAATGAGAATGGATCTGCTACCATGAAATGGGCTGTAAGCAGGCCAACTTGAAAATGGTGTGAGACAGTACCTCTTTATTCGTCACATCATTTGCCGTCAAAACTATGCCAGCTTTGCAGAGCTTAATTCTAATGCGGGTTTCACAATCTTCTAGAAAAGCTCTATTAAAGCTCAAAGCTTAAGAGCTTAAAAGGTCTGTCACTTATCCTTTGAAAAATTTTTAAAAAGGTCCAAAATCCCTAAAACTATTTTCATATGCACCTTCTTTTGCCATCTCTCCCCGTAAAATCTAGGGAAAGTGGGATCGTGATTTTGCTTTTCCACAAATGTGATCTCAACAAGTTGATTAGACTATATTGTTGTCCCTTACATAATTTGTGCCCAAAAAGTAGCATCATGATTTCTTCAGACTAAAGTGTACCAAAGATACTCCATCAATAAACATCCAAATAGTGCAATTCCTTAAAGAAGTTCACAAAACTCAGCTTAACTAAGCAAGGACAGGTCCCGCCTAAAGACCACCATCTGTGCTTGAAGAGCTCCAGGCAGGAGGGTAGAAAGGAGCTTCAAGCCACAAACACTTTCCTCTGATGCCAAAAGACAGTGACCCTTAGTTCTTGGTTATTTAATATCCATGTTAGTAATAATGGTGCCTTCTGACATACAGGTGGTGGATTTCCAAATATCACTGAGCCTAAGCAATTCTAAGACATCATCACTTTTATTTATCATCATTTAAAGTGACAGCTCTTATGCTATTACAGAGTATTTATTTCTAAGAACATACCCTCAGGGGTGGGAGGAAGGAAAAAATTACTGAGGTTTGGGGAAAGGGCAATATTAGAGAAAAAATTACAGTAAATGGGAAGAAACCCAGATACACCAAGGACAAAGTCAGTGGAACTTTATTTAACTCTTAGGCCTCAGTTTTCTCATCTGTAAAATGTAAATGTTAGTACTTACTTTAAAGAGTTTTCTTGAGGATTAAATAAGTTAATACATCTAAAGTGTTTTGAACATTGCTTAGCACACACTCAGTAACTGCTCATATTATCGTATTTTGTTTATTCCTAATTATAATCCTTCATTGTGGGAGGGTACCCTATTTTTGGTTGTAGAAACTGAGAGTCTGTTTAAAGAAACTCGCCTAAGATTACATACCTATAAGATGCTGAATCCAAAATTTAAACAAATACTCTTTTCATAACAAGTCACACAAACATTTAAAATATTTGAAATATATTTTCTACCTTCATCTTATATCCTAGATCAGTGATTCCCAAGAGCGGTCCCCAGACCAAAAGCATGAGCATCACCTGAGAACTTGTTAAAAATGTAAATTTGCAGACCCCACCCCACATCTGTCATTCAAAACTGACATTACAAGGGCAGCTGTAAGCAGTTACTTTCTCTTCCTATGGACAATATAGCAATCTTAGCAGGAGTATTAAAACATATCCTAGAGGAATTGTGAAACACTGGAACGTGTGTTTAGTCAAGATCGTGTTGAGTTATACGCTGGAGGTTTTGAACAAAAGACAGTTGAATTTCAGCTTTACCTGAGGGCAGAGAGCTGGATCAGTATATAGTTGACCCTGGAACAGCAGGGATTTGATCTGCATGGGTCCACTTTCATGAAAATGTTTTCCACAGTAAACACTAGAGCGCCTCATGATCCATGGTTGGTTGAATCTGAGGATGTGGAATGGCAGATACGGAGGAACCATGGATACAGAGGGCTGACTATAAGTTATATTCGGATTTTTGAGTGCATGGGGGTTGGTGCCCCTAACCTGCACATTGTTCAAGGGTTAACCGTACCACCAATTGTCCATGTGACTTTGGGCAACTCCCACAACCAATCTAGGCCTCGGCTCTCTCATTAGTGAAATGAGCAACCTCTCATATCCCTTACAAGTTTGTATTCTACTCAAAGAACTCTAAATCTCTCCCTATGTTTTTATAAATATGATAAACAATAAAAATCTGAGAAACAAGGTGACCTGTTGGATTGAGTTATAAGAAAATGAAATTTGGGGGGTTTTTAAACTGGATCAGAGAAGGAAAAACTTGCAAGGCATTTAAAAATGTCATTACCCCAGGCCGAAAGTAAAAATATAGAGTACAGAAAAAAGCCTATATAATATCAAACTAATAATCTAAGTATGTTACCTTTGTGGAGAGGCAAAAAGAAAATACCACTAACCCAGCCTCATGTTAAGTTCACTACAGTGAGGAGCTTCATTAGAAGCTGTGAATGAACTGTGAACTTGAGTCCAGGTATGGGAGAATACTCAGACTGGGAATTCAGAAGCCTGAGTTCTAAGTTCTGTTTCTAACTGAATGTGAACTTATTTTGGCCTCTGAGACTCAATTCCTTCACCTATAAAATGCGCACAGAGACGAAACTATATCTTGTCTTAGATGTTTCTAAAACTAAAATTTAATCATTATTGATGTATCAGACCAGACATGAAGATGCATCATTATGTAGGCTAGGCCGCTGCTAGTGACAGGTGTGGTCAAAACTACCAGATGAGAGAAATGTAAAGCAATTAAAGAGACATTTCAGGAAGGTTGGTCTGGGATATAGACTGAAGTCATAGAGTCAACCCCAAATGAAATTATCCACATAGTGAAGGTCATTCTGATATCCAAAGGATAGCATGAAGTTTCTAGAACAAAGTCATATTGCTTTTTTTTTTAAAGGAATCACTTACTTTTCTAATATGCATATGTAAGTAACATTTAATTATATGTTAGATGTATACACAAGTATTACTGTTTTAGAGAATAATGGGGGATAACAAACTAGATTTGGGCTTACTCCCTAGGAATGGACATACGGAATAAGGAACATTTACACAGCATCAAAATGTACACCAGGGCTCTCAATGAGAAAACTGGGGCAGAAGGATTAATCAGCAGAGTAGTCCTATGATTTGCCAAAGGCCCACTCCTCATCTGGACACCTTGTATGTGGATGCTGCTACGGCCCTCATAGGGAGCCATTAGCTTTGGGCTTTGTTATAAATTAGCTTCCAGGGATCTGATCAGAGATCCCTGAAGAAGACCCACTCTCCTGCCCAAAGAGGGCCAAACCACGTGACTGCTAGTTTTAACACTGAAAACTGGGCTTCCCTGGTGGCGCAGTGGTTGAGAGTCTGCCTGCGATGCAGGGGACACGGGTTCATGCCCCGGTCCGGGAAGATCCCACATGCCGTGGAGCGGTTGGGCCCGTGAGCCATGGCCACTGGGCCTGTGCGTCCGGAGCCTGTGCTCCGCAACGGGAGAGGCCACAACAGTGAGAGGCCCGCGTACCACAAAAACAGAAGAAAACAAAAACAAATAAAAACCCAAAACTGAAAACTACCTTAATGGTTGGAGAGTCAGCTGAGAATCAAATAGGTAAAGAACTTCAAAATCCCTAAACTTTAAAATGCTATTTATTGAAAATACAACATGAAACTTGGTGGCTAATACTATTAATTTCTCTTTCAACCTAAGGAAGGTAAATCAGAAATCTGTAATTGTTTGAGACCAGATTCCTTTTTCTGCCATAATGGCACACCATTTCCAGAGTGCTACACCATAGATCACCCTAGAAAATGCATCCATTCAAAGGGAGAGGAGTCTCTTAGGAGGATCTCCATTGCGAGGGAACACAGCATATAAGGAAATGAAGGCTCACCAGGGGACTAGAGTAAAGAGGGAATGAGAAGACAAGGAAGGAGAAGATGGAGAGTGAGATGAACCTAGGGAGGTCAGCAGTAGCCAGAGGAAGCAGGGCTTTGACGACAGTGCCAAAGACGTACTTTATCTTAGGAGTGAGTAGTAGTCATGGAAAGGTTTTATGCAGAATGATGATGCGAGCATATCTGCCTTACCAAAAGATTCCTTAGTGGATCAAGAAAAGGTTTTTTTGTGGGTCGACAGGCTTGATTGAGTAGCTTAAATTCCAAACAGTCCCTGCTGTGTCTCTGATTTGTCAGGGAGGCATTAAGATAAATAGAGGTTCAGCAGCATCATAGTTCGGGGCCAACAGAAAACCCAGTTCCTTCAAGCATATCCCAGTGGTCACACAACTGCATTCTAATGCTCCTCCGGCTATAGATGTCTGTGCCAACAGTAGCACAGAGAATATGCTCAGAAAAAAAGCAACACAAATTAACTCTGGCAGTTAACTCTAGCAGTTATTTTTCAGAATCCATCTGCAAAACAACAGCATTTTTCAGTAGCCAAAGAAGATAGAAAATGCATCTCACAAAATCGCTACTGGACCTATAGCAATCGTACCTTGCTTAGCAGCACTGCCCCTTGAATATTTTTTGGTTTTGCTATGCTTGCATAGGAACATGTGTTTACATCAGGGAATGTGAAATTTAAGCACAAAAGAGAAACAACTAAATAGGATTAAAGACCAGAATCATGGTCTGATGTGGCGTTTAATAGCAAAGAGGAGGCCAGACCACATGACTGGTGGTTACAAAATGAGTAAACACACTGGAATGAAAAAAACCGACTTTGATGAGAAAAATCCTTGCATTTGGTCTGTGCATTTACATGTCTGATGTGTCCCCTCCTTTTCTCACCCTCCAAATTTACTGCTTATTTAGAAAAGTGAAGTGTGGTATGGGGAGATGAGCAGTGATACAGAATCACTCCTCTTTTAGCCTGTCCCTGCCCTTGAAAGTCCTCCATTAGGAAGGCATTCCAATGTACCAGAGACCCTCACTGTGAAGAATTCTGATGATTTCTAATACCATCTGCTAGAGTTTTAATTTTTCTGATTGTGTCACATTGCTTAAATCCTTAACAAACTATGAAGAATATGTATCTATAGTAGAAAAATTCAGATGAAAGTTTTTAGCAAGCATATTAGAGAAAAACACCCCGCCACGCGCATACACACAAGCGCACGTGCACACACACAGGCTGCTACAGAGGATTTAAGTATTAAGTCTATGTTTTTATGATAAAGTAAGTCTTTCTAAACATGAAACCATAAAGTAAAAAGTTGGCTGACTTAACTATATAAACTTTTAAAGCTTTTACATAATGTAAGAGTGGGAAGCAGAATTTAAAAATCAACAATAAACGGAAATAAAAAATTCTGAAGTTATGGTAGAAAAGTTTAATTTTGGTCATCTTAGTTTTTGACAAGATCTACATTTCCTTGGGGAATATTATGTCATTCCAACAGCCTTGCAAAATAAATGGCAGAAAGTATTAACCTGGGAAAGTGAAGGAGGAATGATTACTCACTCTTAGTTTCACAAGTATAATAGCACAGGGCCCAAGATTAGAAGATCACTATACTTGGTTTCATACTATGCCACCAGTGTCTTGAAATTTTTCACAATTTTTGCAAAAGGAGTCCTGAATTTTATTTTCCAGTGGGCACTTCAAATTACGTACTCATCCCACACTTACTGTCCTGTAAATTGCCTGTCTACAAAGTGGTAAGCTGTGTGCCAAAGAAGAATACCAAGATGCTTAAGAAATAGCTCTAGTCCCGAAAAGTCTGTAGTTTAAAAGTAGAGATAAGTTTAGCAGTGAGATTATAATAAAGTAGAAAATAACACACATGGTAGAAATGAAGCTCCAGAGAAGAGAGAGATTGCTTCCCAGTAGAACCATCAGTATCTGTGGAAAGGGCAGCTTTTAGTTGAATATAAAAAGACGAGAGAGACTTAAACATTGACAGTGGGGGAAAAGGCAACAGAGGCAGTGTGCTATATAAAAGCACAAGGTCTGCTTGGGCACATGGAATCATTTGGTTTGCCTGGGGCGAGAAGAAATCTGGCTGAAAAAGCAGGCAGCCATTGGCTGTGGGAGGACCTTGAATACCCAGCTAATGATGCTGTAACTAATTCAACAGGAACTATGAGCATTGTAGAAAGAGAACCAGCTGGTCACAGTAATAATTTAGGAAGATTAAAGCTGGCCCCAGGCAACAGTGGTCATTTGTCACCTTTCTGGACTCCCAGCCCACTACTATATACACAAATGATGTGGACCTGATGTTTTACAGAGTGGCCAGATGAAGAGTGACATCAAAGTCAGTGCCTGTCTCTTTTAGTAAATCAGTTAAACTCCACTTGCTCTAAGCTGACCAACAAGAAATGTTTACGCAATCTAAGAGAACCAACTTTTATTGTTTAAGGTTTGAATTGTCAAAATAGATGATAAATTTGGGCATCTCTGAGAATACAAAAATAAAAGTATATCCAGGATCAATTACACACACACACACACACACAGAGACATCTACAATTTCCTGAAATTGTGCCTCTAATAAAGAGTTTTTGTTGGAGCCATGAAAGACAGCATTGGCACTCATTCCATTTCCTTATGAAAACTAACTTATGGAAGCTGAAACCAGCACCATAAATACCCAGCTCTTAGGTATGTGAGACAAATAGTTAACTCTGTCCCACAGACAAGCATTTCACTGATTACCAATTGGGATCTTTCTCTGTCAGGGCTGCATCACAAGAAATCAGTAACTTGTACTTTAATAAAGGCTTAAAAATGAACATTCACTCTTATCTCTGTCTCCATTCACATACACACATCTATGTATCAGCACACATATCAACATATATATACATATATAACATACACAGATGGCACCTGAATAATTTAATTTCCTCGCAAACTATACTTATCTTCAAACAGAAGAAATTCACATTTCCACTTCTGTTTCATTCAATCACCTTTAGTAAAAAAACCAACACCTTAACAATAGAGTAATTTTTTAATAGGTCTCACCTGATGTCATATTTGAATTTTTATTGTCCTTTTACCAGGAATAAAGAAAAAATTATGTGGAAATAAAAAATGTAATCAGAAACAATAAGTTAACCAAGAGAAATACCCAAGTAAGGAACAGCAAAATTGCCTTTAAGAAAATTCAAGAGATATCCATTAAGATTTTTCTATCACTGACACAAGATATGATTTTTTGACTCCATTTAAACAATTTCTTCACCAAAAATATAAAATAAAAAGGCCAGTTTAACATTCTAGCTCTCAAAAATGAACTCTTAATTGGTGTTGCACTCCCATTTAGCTCACATACTCTGTACATCACTATTTAGTGATGGTTCTGTTCCAAAAGAAAAATTATACAAAATAACTTTTTCAAAAAAAGTCAAAGTTGTCAATATTCTTTTTAATGATAATATATACTCTTTAAAATAAAATAAGCCTAGAGACAAATGAATTTCAGTGACTATCAGTATATTCCTAAGAAACGAAAGCTGGCGTTTTTTTCCAATTCCTATGGTATACTGAGTTATTATCATAATATATAATATCAGGAAAAGAAAAGCTTTTGATACCTCAGAACTGCAACATAAAATGAATTTAATTTGGGAAATTAAATTCAGGATTAAAGGATAATAAACTTCTTCTTGGAACTTTCATCTTAGTCATCTGATCTTTAATATAGAACCTCACACAGAGATGATTCAGTCTTATACTGTGGGTTGCTTTAGAAGAGGTAAATATATTAATTGATCAACAGTTAGAGATGGACTCAATATCCTTTTTGTTGTCATTGTTCCTGCAAATGCTCACTTGCTTCTCTCCTCTATGCTGCTCTCCTCTATGAGAGGATGTTGGATGAAACTCTGAAGTTCTGACTTAACCACCTATCATGAAATTTGGCAGCAGAAACAGAAAGAAGCCAGTGCAAAGTCTTGTACTTCCACAAATTTGTAGGCTAATAAGACTGAGATAAAGGCAAAAAGTGTTTCCCGGGCTGAGTTTCAGAGGAAGGTTGAAAAGACAATAAAACACTCTCAGGAGAAAAGAAAGCATCCTACCTTCTTAAAAATTCCATATACTCGGTATGCTTGATGAGTCCTGTCCTCATCATTATTGTTTGAAAACATTGTCGATCAATGGCCCAGAGTTTCACATTTACAAGAGCTGCAGAAGAAGAAAAAAAAAAAATAGGAAAAAAATTAAAGAATTTCAACAGTGAATTATAATGTGCAAAAGCAAGGAGTTACTCAGTGGAATAAAAGTGATTAACCTTGGTTTAAAGCTAATATCATAATGCTATCCTATTTAGTTAAGAAGTATTCTTGCAGACAAAATGTAGTTCATAATTTTCAATACTAGTATTAATGTCTATAAGGAAGATTCCTGTTGCTCTTAGGTCCTTAAGGGATGAGACGGTCTAAGAACACATTGAAAGTATTTAGTAATTTCAAGACTATATACAAAGGAAATCGGAAGAAGAATAAGAGACGTTCACAAAAAATAACACTCCCTGGTAAGTAACCAGAATGGGGTTAATGACTCACATGATTGATCATATTTTAATTTTTAAAAATATAGGTGAAAATTTAGTTTTCAGGTTTAGGGGTTAACTTAATAGAATAGAAATGATAATTACAATTAAATTGTAACCTGTGCCCAAAGTTACTCTATGAAGTTATCAATAAATTAGCTATGTTTGTTTAATTTTAATTTCTCTCACATACCACTGTCTTTGACAATGAATAATTAAGTATTGAAACTGAATACCACAGAAGAGATCACTATTCGATCTATTAAGCACATGACTAAAGGACAAGTTTTAGAAAGACAGATGTTATAGCGTAAGAGAACAAAATATTAAGATAAACTAGGGTTTTAAAAGAGTACACTAAAAATGTTGGTAATGGAATCTGTGTGGTGGGTATTCAAGAAGCATGTTTTACTATGCTCTCTATTTGTATGTTTGCAAATTTTCATAATAGAAATATTTTAAGTTACCACATGAGCTACAAAAAGACAATTCATATATAGTACCCATGGAGTATGGGGTAGAGAAGGGCTGTGCAGGGGTTTGAGCAGGACCAGTGAATGGGGCTGAGGTATAGTCTAGTGATCCAAACACAAAAATGGACGAATGCAGTTCTCTCTTCTTCGGTTCTCAGACTAAGCCCAGTGAATGCAATAGATCAAGATTTGGGCATAAGAGAGAGAAGAAAATGCCCGAGTAATCAGGCCATGTATGTGCCTTGCAGGAGGATGCTAGAAGTAATCCACAGAGGAACAGATGAAAAAGATGACAAAAGGAATATTGCACTCTAGAGCAAACCTTTATCTTTGAACTTTACCTAATTTTTCCTTGCAAAATTGTTTGAAGCTAAAAAAGAAAACATGACTTCTCCCTTGGCCAGCTCTTTACTGGAGAACAAAGATGGTCAGTTAAGCAGAAAAAGAACAAAGCAGCAAGGACCGGCGTGTGCATGGCTCCATTCCAAATAGCCTTCAAAAATCAACCTTCAGCAGAAAACAATGCTCATCTCACAGGTATTCTCCAGTCACATTCTAGTTCCTCTGTTGAATCCAGGCTGCTTTCCAGGACACCTGTTTACTTGAGACGAACCATAGAACTGGATGATATAGCCATGAAGGACTGAGAAAATCAGGACAAGATTTAAAAGAAGTAGACCCTTAAAAATGAAACGGGACTTCCCTGGTGGTGCAGTGGTTAAGAATCCGCCTGCCAATGCAGGGGACACGGGTTCAATCCCTGGTGCAGGAAGATCCCACATGCCATGTAGAAACTAAGCCTGTGTGCCACAACTACTGAGCCTGTGCTCTAGAGCCTGTGAGCTACAACTACTGAGCCCACATGCCACAACTACTGAAGCCTGTGCGCCTAGAGCCCGTGCTCCACAACAAGAGAAGCCATAACAATGAGAAGCCACCACAATGAGAAGCCTGTGCACCTCAACGAAGAGTAGCCCCCGCTTGCTGCAACTAGAGAAAGCCGCAACAAAGACCCAATGCAGCCAAAAATAAATAAATAAAATAAATAAATTTATTTTAAAAAAGTGATAGGAGTTGAACGAGGAGAGAGACACAAAGGGTAATCAAGTGGGGAAAGTACATAAACAAGAGCACAGCTGGAAGTGAGTTTGGGCTGTGGGAGTCCAGTCAGGGATAAAACAGACTGCAGTGGTTGAGATTTCTATAAGGTTGCTACACAATTTGAGAGTAGGTTGATGCAGGGCCCTGGAAGCCAGGCAAGGCATAGGAAGCAAGGATTAATTTGATGAACAACAGAAAGCTACCAGAGATCTTAAAAAGACAAAACAAAACAAAGAACCACAATTTTAAAGGATATAACATGGGGATATCAAAAAAAATTAAATGCTTACTAGAAAAAAAAGTATTTTCTATATTCATCATTTTTAATGGTTCCCAGGTGTTTCCAGTATAGACACTCCTCCTTCCAAAGGACCAATTAGGATATGCCAACAAATTTTATTTTAAAAATACCAACAATAGTTGTATTATACATATTTTTTAAATGCACAAAGGCATGATTAAAAGCATAATGTCAAGGTGAAATAAAGCATATATACATTTTAAGGTTTTGCCCCGCAGAAAGACATCACAGTGCATACTCCTGGTAACAGTATATAAAAGCTTCTATTACAATCTCAAAAATCGAAAGATATCATAGTGATAGCTGAGAAAGACTAATCTAGGAGGGACGCACTGGATTCAGAAACACCGGAGTCAAGCAGAACACAGACCAACACTGGCGCTATCAAAGTAACACTTTTTGTACAAACCATAGGGCACAGTAGTTAATATGATAAAAGCTCAGTGTGAGGAAAACTATTCCGATACACTGTGCGCACAGGTTCAGACAAGGAGTAAGGAGTGCCAGGCAGAGGCCACAGTAATTCAGGAGTGAAGTGAGGAGGGTCTTAGTGAATAAGGCAACAATGGGAGTAACAGCAGAGGCCTGGCAGGTGTGTGTGTGTGTGTGTGCGCGTGCACGTGTGTGTGTGTGTGTGTGCACTAAGTTACCTGCAGCACTATTAGTCTGAGCTCACACTTCAAGGCCAGGCTCCATCCCTTGTCTCTCCTGATAAACAACCTTTTTGTCTTACAACTATAGCTTTTTCTGTGTCATTTACTGGCATTTTGCACATGTTACCAACACGGTCAATTATCTCTATGTCTATATTACATTACCTCAAATAAGTTTGTACTACATTCCCTCTGAGAAAAGTCCCTGTCTTGTTTCCTCTAACTTCCCCCAACTCAAGAAACTTTTTATTTGATAAACACTGGGTATAATTGTTAATTAATGTAATTTGTGTACATGAAGTTCACCTGCAGAAAATATATATGCCTAGTCAGACTCTAGGGTTACATTAAAATGTCTAAACGGAATTTATTAGCTATCATAATTCATGTGTAGAAAAACGATCTCTGAAATTAAGTTCACAGAATTCAGTATTTTTGTTTTATCTTGATTTCAATAGCCCATGTAAATGGAATGTCTGAGTAAAACTGTGTTCGATATTTTGCATGATAATCAATATGGCTTAATGAAACTTCAAGTTTGTCCATGACCTTGGGCAAGGTGCCAACACCTTTTCTGTATGCTGCCAATATGCATATTAGTCAAGTCAGCATTTTACAGGTGGGCAAGCATGACTAATAATCACCTTGTAATGTTGTCACAAGTATGGTTATATTGGAGTCGTGATTAACATCTTGCTTCTTAAACAGCCTGCTAGAGTATATGTCTGTTGCTTCCATAACTTAGAGAACGTTCAAAAAAATCCATTTACCTTTGATATTAAAGTGGTATATTAATCTCTGTAGGGGATAAGCACTTCACAAATAAAATTCCTGTGATTTTCAAAATGATTACTGTTGTTGAACACATAAGTCTGAAGAGTGTAAAGCAGAAAAAGGGTTGGGAAGGGATTTTCCTTTTTGTTCAAGTATGTATCTAAAATTCGCTATTGGAAACATTTATCATTTTTTCAGGTTAAGGCCAGATTGAACTCTGTGGAAAAGATACAAGTTACCATTACTCTGGGATCTCTAAGTGTATGAGTACATTAAGAATACCTTCACTGTAGGCAAAAGTTGACCTTCATTTAGGGGACACCAAGATTATAGAAGAATGAGCCATAAAATGGTGCTAGACTATGAAACCACAAATCTGGGTTTGGCTTAAATTCTCCTACTGGGGAATTCATCTGCTGCCCAAGTTGAATTTTGGAAGAATACCGAGAAAGCATGTGTAGGTATAGAGCACTTATAGACTCAAGTAAGTATTCTGCCCATATTTATTTTACTCCAATCTAGTTGACACTGTTCTATATATAAGGGACAGAAAACAAGGTGATGATTCTTGCCCTCAAGAAACTTGCAACCCAGTACAGAGGCCGACAAACTATCGTCCTTGCCAAATCTGACCTGTGGTCAGTTGCTTTCCTCACTTAGGAAATTCCAAGGATTTTAGGATCTCTGTGCCAGAAAAGAGATGAAGACCAATACACACTTCTTATTCTCCCTCCTCCTTCCCACCACGCACACACGTAGAAAAGGCCGCTTGAGGACATAATCAGGAAGAGGGTCCTCACCAAGAACTCCACCATACTGGCACCCTGATGCTGAACCTTAAGCCTCCAACACTCTGAGAAATAAATGTTCGTTGTTTAAGCCAACCAGTCTATGGTATTTGTTACAGGAATTTGAATGGAGACACCTGGGATCCATGGAGCCCCAAGCAGTCTGTGGATGAAACACAAAGGATTTGTGAATGTGAGGTGGGACATCTTTATTTTCACTACCCTGTTACTGAAATTTAGCATTTCTTCCATACGCATAGGCAACAACCCACAGTAAGTGGTTCGTCAGCAATAGAAACCATGGCTATTTTTATATCATCCTACATTTGCTGCAGATATCTTAAATATCATTTACCTTCATCATTATTTTGAACTTATGGTAGCTACTAGAGCTCTAGATCTCATGTTTAATGTGTTATTTTATCACAATTATTAAATGTTTTATCATTGTATCTCAACATAAATGGTTCTTTGTAATCCTGTGTATTTTTTATGCTTTTATAAACATTCTTAGATGAATCCATACGCTTCAGAGTAACAAACAGGTCCACGGCATCCTTAAGATTAAGAGCCCCTGCTCTAAGTATCCTGGAGAAAGGATTACCTCAGGGAAGGAGACAGGAAGAGTGGTAAGGGAAGAGGTAATACTTTAGCTGGTCTGCATCCATAGGGACATAAAAATTACTAAGTAATTATGGTTTACTTATTAACAAACAGCCACTTCCCTAAGTTCCCTGACTATTCCCAGCCCTCTGCCCAGGACTCCCAAGGATTTCCTCAGCTCAGCAAATAAAGGGTTAACACTGAGCCCCGCATATCAATATTCATATAATTTCTTGGCATGCTTCTCTTGTGCCTGGGATGGCACAAAGTAGAGCTCATCAGGTATTTTCTAAATTGCATTTTGTGTGTATGTCAAACATTCTGTCCAAATAAAATCTCTATTCTTGTACTTCATTGGAAAAATTACTCTAGACCTTCATAATCTCTATTAGAAAAGGATGAGTTTTCAATTTGAGCTTTTCCAAGTGTCTTTCCCTAGCAGCAAAACACTGAGTTTTCTGACAAGGATTCCAGAGTGACCTATTCTTCCCCAAGTCGGCCCGTTTTCCAGGGAACATTCTCAGATAGTAGGTAGGTCTCATCTCACAGCTTCTGCTGATCTAATCTGTGTGTGAATGAGCTAGAAGCTTTGGACGGCTTGATGTGGGTGGAAGAACAAGACAGGTGTCATTAGCTTGTTCTCCTACTTCACCTTCAACATTAAAAGAGCTCCAACTCATACCATAAGGTACTTTACTATATGCTCCAGGAACTCCAGAAACTTTATTTTTACACCCCACCTCACCCCCCATTTTCTTGAAGCTTGAATCATCTGTGATAACTCAGATACTTAGTGCTACAGAATCGGCTTACAAAAGACGTTTAGGGGGTCCATGAAGCCCACAATTGCTTCCCATCATTATTAAGGCATATGTTTGCCTAAAGCCAAATTCCAACTGCTGGAATGTTGAGACAAATGCTTCATAATTAGAAAAGGCCATTTGCTGTTTACAGTGCATCCGGAGAGCATCGATATCTCCACTGTGCAGACTGCGTCACTGTTAGTATGGGGGTTATATTTTAAACTTTCTTGCCTAGAAAAGTTCTCTCTTTAATGATATATATTCTATGAAGATGGTAGATTGTCAAGGTGGACATTGCAGGACTTCGCTGGTGGAGCAGTGGTTGAGAATCTGCCTGCCAACGCAGGGGACATGGGTTTGATCCCTGGTCCGGGAAGATCCCACAGGCCGCAGAGCAACTAAGCTCGTGTACCACAACTACTGAGCCCGTGTGCCTAGAGCCCATGCTCCACAACAAGAGAAGCCACCGCAATGAGAAACCCGCACACCGCAACGAAGAGTAGCCCTTGCTTGCCGCAACTAGAGAAAGCCCGTGTGAAGCAACGGAGACCCAACACAGCCAAAAATAAAGATAAAATAAAGTTGGACATTGCAGATATGAATAATCATTATTATAAGCTTAACAGTAGAAAAATCACTTATCAGTATTGTCATGATGTGCATGTATTTAAAAGGAGTTGGTACAGTGGGCTGCCCTTTAAGGAAGCCAAAAGGATTGATAGTTTCTCTAAATTCTGCTCAACTTCATACTTTGAACAATGTAACTGGTAAGACCAAGTGCTAGCTTTCTGAAGATATTAAAACATTAACATGATGATTTTAAAATTTAAATTCACTCTCAAATGTTAAAAATACTGAAAGGGCCAAATAGGTGGTAATTTATTTTTGTACAGGTACACAAATAACAACGAGCATTATTTTGGTACCATTATTCAACATTTACTATACAACATAAGAACTTTGTCTGTTATATCTATTTATCCTATAATAATCCTACGAGATATTCTTGTCCCCTTCCTATAAATATGGAAACTCAGTCTCAGAGAAGCTAAGTTGCTGCCCAGGTCACACATATAATAATTCTAAGATTCAGTTTCATTCTGACTCCAAAGCCTGGTTCTTTTTCTCTTGCATGCTTCTGAAATTGGGCTAAGGATATCTGCTTTCCTCACCCTCTTTCTCTGACCCACTTCACCACCCTACTCATCATCACTGAATATCACAGGAGCAAAAGGAATAGGAATGTGACTTCCACAACGGAGGTGGTGAAGATTTCTTGAAATTAAAACAGAAGCTTGGGCTGCAAGTTTTACCTAAGGTTTAAAAGCCATGGGAGACTTCAAAAGTATTTTGTACCTGAGGCAGGTTCCTCGTGACCATCTTCTACCCCACCTCTCCCTCTCCTGGCTCTCAGCACCATGGCATGCCTAGCACACCCCTCTTCCTAACCTCCAGAGTTACCAGGAGCTACCTTCTGTCTTTAGTGGCCTTCAGTGACAAAGCTCAAGAAGCATTGTGCTTCATTCCACAGGCTCCAGTTTTAATGCAGGGGGAGTCCCAGTGGTGTCAAAAAGTCATCTTTAAAAGTTATAGTCATGTGAGCCATCCTGAGGCCAGCCGACAGCAGCCACCAAGGGCAGCAGAGACAAATATATGTGAGGGCCAAGTGTACCAGAGCAAACTCCACTCATGCAGAACTCTAACCACATCTCCCTTCTTGCTGGCCAAAGCCCATAAACACCCAAAACTAAGTGCTAATTAGTAACAGGGACTGGGGATGCAAAACCTGGCCATGGAAGCAGGGACTTCCCAGGTGTCAGTCTTTCTCCTGGCACTCCTTGTTAAGACAATAAAGTGTGCTGTTGTAAACACCTATTAAACCAAAGTGCAATTATTTAGAAACCTGTAGACACCTAGTTCTATGTAAATCTGGTAGTGGGGGCTGGTGGTTGGAGGGAGGGGTATAAAAATGAATAGAGAGAGATAAAGAAGCAAAGGAATCAACCTCAGGTCATCTGAAACAACCCTGACATGAAGGAAAATGTCAAGTATATCAGGAAAAAGAGCAGGAAGAAAGGGGGAATGAGCCTCTAGGAAGTAAGTGGCTTTCTCTCTAACTTAGATACAAATTAGGGACCAAGAGTGAAAGAAGGAGCCAAAAGACCCCCAGATAACAGTCGTGAAGACCAAAGTGCTCTGAGTTGTCTAGTGAAGAAAAGATTACATAATCACTTTGAGCTACTGACAGAGAAACACAGTTAAGAAAGTGATAAACTACTCCAATCAGTCCTACAAGACTGATCTTCCTAAAGTACTATTCTAATCCTGTTACTCTACCCACAAAATATTCAGTGGCTCCCTACTGCCAATAAATAAAGCAACACCTCTCCATCCTTGCATTTAATCCATATTCAGTTTAAAGTACCTTTCAAAATTCATCTCTCACAATCCTCTACACAGACCTTTTATTTTATCAAATGATTCTACTGTCAGGTTTCTAAATCCACACTTCCGTTCTCTGCCTTCAGGTCTTTGCTCCAATTATTTTCTTCTACTCATGACAATCCTAGTAGCCCTTCAAGACCCAGGGGCTTCCCTGGTGGCACAGTGGTTGAGAGTCCGCCTGCCGATGCAGTGGACACGGGTTCGTGCCCTGGTCCAGGAAGATCCCACATGCTGTGGAGCGGCTGGGCCCGTGAGCCATGGCCGCTGAGCCTGCGCGTCCGGAGCCTGTGCTCTGCAACGGGAGAGGCCAAAGACCCAGTTTAAAAGCCACTCTCTCCATGAAGACTTTCCCGTTCACCCCAGCTAGAATTTCTCTATTTTTTTCCTACAACCTTCTGATTTTGCCTCCTTTGTGGTTTTTTATCACTCTGACTTGCTTCGTAGTTATTCATGTACCTCAATCATATCAGTACCATACATGGTCTACTATGAGTACTGTGATACCTCACAGGATTCAACAAATGTTTTAGGGTAAATAAGTGACTAGGTTACACGGGGAAAACAATCTGCGAAAAAGAAGAAACAGGATATTCACTCTGGATAAGAGAAAGCGAAAACTCAGTAACTGTCCTAAAAGATTTGATGGCTTTATTAGACTTTAATTTAATGAAACTGTTTATAGTAGCATTAAGGGCTAGCCTGAAATCAAAAGTTGGGAGACATTACAAACATTCTTCAGACATTTGAGAACTTACTACGTGCCCAGAACTGTATTAGGCACTGGTGATACAAAGATAAATAACATACATACCTTGTTCTCAAGTACCTCCTTGCTGCTGAACGCTAACTTTCCTTACTTTTCCTGTTTACATATTCACTTCTTTATTATACCACCTTATGCTAATTAGTCTTAATTATTCCACCTCAAGCAAAATTTGAATCAATCCACTCCATAATGTTTCTGGTGGATTAAGAAGTAATTCCTTCCTACTTGTCAAGGACAGAACTAAGCCAGTAATTAGAACTGACAGGATTGGTGATTAAGACTGATGTAAAGACAAAAGGAATGCAGCAATGGCTAAATCTTGTCCTAAGAAACTTCCCATCACAGGAAATGCTCCAGTAGACCACCTAGTAAAATAGTGGAGAAAGACTTCCTATATCAGATGGAAAATTGAATTGGATCACCTCAAAGGAGTAACTGAACCACAAGATTTTATACTAGGTAAGAGATCAATGCAGAGAGAAGTGAGTCATAGATCTACATGAATGAATACATAATGATAGTTATTTTGAGGTAACATACTCCTGTAAGGGGCATTGTACACAGGATGATGGTTTCGTTACAGGCCTATGTGAGAGTCAAATGTCTAGAAAAAAGGTGATGTCATTTGTTAATGTTAAGGAAAAGGCATCTCAGTCAATGCTTTATGCACAAATTGAAAGGCTCAGGAATACAAAAGACATAAAGGCATGAGACAGCATGCTACAGCATGAAAGCCAGTGATCTGGCCTGTGTATCTTCCCTGTAACCACACAGGAGCTGTGTGGCCTTGGGCAAGTAATTTAAGCTTTCATCAGTCTATTTTAGGAAACCGAGATAATAAAGTATGCCTCATGAAATTCTTCTCAGATACAAATGAAATGACTCATCGTAAATATTCAGCATGATACCTGGCATCTCAAATCTTCTTCACTCAAGGATGTCCTTTAATGATGTTTCCACCTTATAAACACAGAGAAAACAAACACTAACCTGTGGGCTAACGGCAATGAATTGAGTTAAAAAAAATACCCAACCAACCAAACAAAAAACCCAAACGTTTACAGCAGTCATGAGGTTGGTTCACTACCTCAGAATAATAAAACAGAACATTACTTGGTGAATTGCATACAGGTTTAGGAAGGCTTAAAGGTTAAGAGGAAAATTAAGATAATGACTCAGCGTGTCTTAATATGATAACAAAGATAAGAAGCTGGCTTACAGCAGCATAGAGCTCTTTGAGGGCAAAAAGTGGGTCTTGTTCATCTTTTTATCCCCAGTGCAGTGTGTCTCCAGTTACTGGCATGTAGAAAACGACCAGTAAATGTTTGTTAAATGAATAACTCACATATATATCTGCCTGGCACATTTAGGTATTCCTTAATTCTATTATAAACAGGCCTCATATAATTTAGTTGAAATCAAATCTTTGAAAAATTCTAGAATATTCTTCAACAGATGGTTTGTGATCCTTTAGAAAGGACACAGAGGCTGGGTGGCCATTCCACCTCAATGATACTCATTTTCAATGAGTCCTTCAGTACGCAGAGGCTCTCTATCACATCAGTGAGGCTCCAAACATAGCACATTTTGGACCTCCATCATAAGCTTCAATCTCTGGCAAGTTACTGAGGTGCTTTAGCTAGCAGCCCTATTACGGTGACAATTTCCTGCAGTTTGGCATATTTTGAACAGTGTGCCTAATTCAAAAAATATCAGCACGTGGCTGGTAAGTGTCATAGCACATCTGTTCATAACAGACTTTAAGTCTCGAATCTCATTAAGGAAATGGGTATTACATCTGTAAGTCCTCTTGTCAGTTGGATGAGCTGCATCCCAAAACACTGCACCAAGATGCTGGAAACAGATGCTTACCTATTTGCTGAAATTCAAGTAGACATCTTTACAAAGTCATACTAATAACTTTTCCTTGCAAGTTGAATTACGTGACTTCAGCTTGGAAATGTTATTAAAATTCTGTCTCCCAAAGGAGGGGTTTCCTGTTTCCTAGTCAGTTCTTATAGCATACTGTTTCTCTTTCTGCAAACACCATGTCTCTATGCCAGAAGCCATATATTTGATGTATGCCTAATTAATCTCATTTCTCAAGGGGAAAAAAATGAAGCATTAAGATTAGATGTCCATTAACCTCCTGTTGTATCTTCCCTGAAGAGCTCCCTGTTGATGTGCTTTAGAAGTTTCCATTTTCGTTATATACTTCTACATCACCTTAGTTCATCGTTACCTTAAGGCTAGACTCAGCCATCATAATTTATGATCCCTTTCAAGTCCTCACATAAATATGAAAACCAATGCTTCTGTCTCGGTCCCATTAAGTATATGACCCAGCTGGTTAAGAGAAACAGCTGCAATATGACTTCACATTTATTTTCTAGGCACTAGTAGGCTTTGAAATAGAAATGTCCATTTTTGGCCCATCTCTTCTGTAGTAAGTTATATATAATTCTCTACGTTTGGCATAATTCTGGGGAAAAAAATCCTAAGGAAAGGGAGTACTCTAACCATGTCCTCCACTGGCAGATGAAGTAGAGGACATCAAGAAAGTCAACTGAGCTCAGCTGTTTTATATTTTCAAAATTGTCTACTTTTGGCATATAAAGAGAATGCCGTTGTCCTTCTTGTGATTTTAGTCGCCTGGAAGATGCAGTGTTGCAATGACAACTGATCATTCAACAACAATTAGAAAAATGAGCTTTAATTGAACTGAATGCAGAGGTTGGTTGTGCTATGATGCAATATAGAAACTGACAGTTCTTATTTTTACAGATGAAAAAAGCAGTATCTTCTATATTTTACAGAGTCACTGGTTTCTTCTGGAGAAAAAAAAAATCTGGACTTCTAGAAAAGAGGATTCTCTGCTTAAACATATTAAATATATCCACTTTTCTTGCACTAAACATCGTTTTCACACAACAGCACCAACTGTGAAGGCATAAAGGTGATAGAGTGAAAACTAACCACCTAATGATTTGCCTTTGGTCAGAATAGCTGTGCCAACTCCTTCGGCAAATAATGGCAGACCAAGCACAGCCTGTCATTTGCTCACACCACTGAAGGATGTATATTTGCTAAGAGGAGGTGAAGACAGATGGGAATAGATGTACCAGGGTTACTTCTAAACTCAGCCTGCATGGGCGTGTTGCTGTGCCTGCCCCGGCAGCGTCTCTTCCTTGGAGAACCACCATGCTGAGGAATTCAATCCCAGGGTCCCATACCTACCCATTCTTCATCCTCCTTTCCCCCTTTCTGAGTATGTGATCAATCAAGTTACATTTTTGCTCAAGCCAGACCGAGTCTGGTCTCTGAAGCCCCAGAAGCCCCAGAAGCCTCTGGCATAATCACTGCATAATATAGAAAAGAGGTTAAGCTCTGGAATCTTTAAGTCATTTGAACAGGGTTTTATAGTTTTCAGAGTGCTTTCACATAGATAATTCTAATTTTTTGAAATGATACTTAGATAAAACAAGTTATAATAATTCCATTATATCAATAGGAAGAATAAAAAACAAAAAAGGTACAGAGAGATTAAGTGATTTTATAAAAATATATCCAGCCAGATGCCAATAGCTACAGAGTACATTTCCCAAAACTCCTTCAAAGGCATTCTCAATTCACTTATCACAATTGTAACCATAATGACCAAAAACATTCAGATCAATAGGGTACTCATTGAAGATTTACATTTTCCAAATTGTAAATTTGGACTGCATGACCTTTATAGAAAGTAGATTTTCTTTTTTCAAGGATATATTGCCTAATAATAACTGACACATTTCTAGAAATCTTAAGCAGTCTAGTTGTCTTGATCTAATTCTCGAAAGTTTTTTGAGTGGTAAAAGATCTCAAGACACAGCTGAATCATTACAAAGCACTGATACATAAAGAAAAAAAGGAAAACACTGAAGTCATAAGTGAAGCTTGAATGTGGTAAGTTATCTGTTCCACAAAAAAGTGTTTAGGAAATACTAACTGCCATGCACCGTAGATATGATAGGAAATATGTGTATTGTTTGCTATCTTCTAGGAGCTTGCAATGGTTCAATGGAGGAGAGAACAATTAAGCAAACAATATCAATATGGGGTGGTAATTGCTAGGCTCACCTGGCAGGTTCACACGGTCCGTAGGGAGCATATCTAATCAAGCCCTAGGGGTGAGGAAAGATTTCCCTGAGAAAGAAGTGCTTACGGTGAGACCAGGAGGATAACAGTTTGTCGAAATAAAGAAAGGGAGGACTGGTCAAATTCCTGACGGTAATGAAGTTAGCAAAACTTTACAACTTAAAAAAAATTTTTTTTAAATCTTATTTCTCTTTTCCTTTCATTTGGCTCCATCTGCGAAACAGACACTCCTTATTTAGCTCAAAGCCATAAACTCCTAAAAAACATGCAAGGCATCTCTACCCCTCACCACTCAGATCAGAGACAACAAACCCACCCCCTTAGATTGCTGTGCTGCCATATTTTATAGAACCCAGGCATGATTTCAGCAGATCTTAGCCAAAATTAATGAAACATCAACAAACTTTCCACCTTCTCTGACTTCACTGATACCATTCACTCCATTCTCAAACTCCAGATTTCTAAAAATTACCCCATACATCCTGACAATATCCTCAGTTACAGACTTCTGGGGATTTCAAATCTATATTCTTTAGTATAACTAATACCACCTGCTTTAAGTATGTAGTAAATCACGAGAAGTGGAGACAGCACAGCTTAAGTTCCTTTACCCAGATGCTACAATGGTGTAACCACAGATACATTACTACGTGAAGATAAATCAGTTACCATCTTAGGCTAATTGGTCTATTTATCTATATTGGCTGCTTGAGATGTCTCCCAGTCACTAAAAAAAGTAGCCGGTGTGTGCTTTCTTAACCATACGATGTCCTCATCAACTTGGCTTTATGCATTTAAACATGGCATGAGTGTATTATGTCTGTTCAAATACAAACATGTATCGGACATTGAGCATGGTTGACAGTGGCCTTGGCTGGAGTACAGCTCAATCTAAAATGTGGAGTTGGGACATAATCAACATAACTAGCCTCAATCTTTATTGTTCCTTGTATCTTGTTTCTGCCTAGTATTGCCAAATAAATCTACGAACAAATTTGAAATCTTCATTGTAAATCAATAATATGATAGATAGACACTGATCTGTTACAAGCTGCATTTAACTAGGCAGCCAGAAATATGTTTTAGGATGTAAATTTTATCCTTTTGATTTTGTCTTTGCTGGCTCTTTCAGCATCCCTGGTCAAATGTTTTTATGCAATTGTTTTCCAATCAGGAAACAGTAATAAAGAGGAAAAAAACCGTATCAGGGTAGAAGTGGAGAGATGCGTATGCAAAGGATAAACTGAGAACTAAAGACTGGAGTTTATACTCAATACCACTGTTTTTTCCCCTCTCATTTCATGCACTGGTTTACCACTCACCTAGCGTCATAGTCCATCTTTTTTAGGGCATTAATGAAAAATACCAAGAAGAAATAAAGAAGCTATTTCTGATGAGGATTTGACATGATTCCAAATGTTCTTTATATAAAAATAATCAAGTTACAATTTTATGGCTTAAAAAGAAAGAAAGAATAACAACCCCAGTGAGCAACCTGGATTCTAAAAATGAGGAGAACGTTTATTTTAATTAGTCATGGTCTTCACACTAATTACTCTCCTGTTACAGGTGAGCCTTTTTTCCATCAGTAACATACTTGTCCTTTCAATGATAAAGAGGAAGATGAGAGGCAAAAACAAATAAAAGAATTATTTTTTTATAGCTTTTTTAAAAATTTTATTTATTTTTGGCTGCATCGTGTCTTTGCTGCTGCGTGCGGGCTTAGTCTAGTTGCTGCACATGGGCTTCTCACTGCGGTGGCTTCTCTTGTGGCAGAGCACAGGCTCTAGGTGTGCAGGCTTCAGTAGTTGTGGCGAGCAGGCTTGGTTGCCCTGAGGCACGTGGGATCTTCCCGGTCCAGGGATCAAACCCATGTCCCCTGCACTGGCAGGTGGATTCCTAACCACTGCAGCACCAGGGAAGTCCCAAAAAAGGTAATTTTTTATTCCAAAAGCTGTGACCATTTTTAAAGCTAAATTAATGGCAGCCTAATTGACCCTAATGAAACTATACAGTCAGATCGAGACTTAGGAAATTGTTCCTTATTTCATCAGGGAAGGAAGTTCAATACTGTATTTCCAGATAAACGCCAGAATTAAGCATGTGTTATAAGGGTAGCTTACTTGAAGTAGATAAGGCAGACATCCCCTCCCCCATGAACAATTACAAGCTCTGGGGTACAGTCACAGTTCAATCAGGCTGCTCCAATAATCAGCAAAGCAACAAGCATTTCAGGACGTATGCCACATGTAAAACAGACTGGTACTGACTGTAAAGAAACATTCCAATTTCTCTAGAAATGTCCCATGATAAAACCATTCATTCTTCCTGACAGGTGTAAGTTGTTCCGTTTTTCTTTTACTTTTTTAACTTTGAAAAAGACGACCAACCTATGCTTGCAGTTTAAAAACACAAGCGCACACAGCAGCTGATGCTGAATATACGATGGGAGCACCACACACAGAGGCCGCACCAAAGTACCACAGGGGAAACGCATTCCGGGGTAATTGCCAAGAAAGCTATTCACCTCCACATCAGACACAATGGCATTACCAGGCAGGGAGAGAAAGAAGAGTTGAAGGACGCCATCCTGCACGCAAAGCGTGCGTTTCAACTTTATTAGGCCTCAACTAAGAGACGCTGTGCGGCAGCCAAGGCAATGATTGCTGTGGGGACAGCAAAGTCAGAAGCCTGTCAAAGGTCAGCTCCAACCAGCGTGGAGGAAAAACACATCAGACAACCGAGCAAAAGCAAGCCTTTCACAAGCAGAGTGCTAAAAGTAGCAATTACGAATAATGAAATGTCAAAAGGGATGGAGAAAGAGTTAACCAAGATGACAAGGGGGCAAACGCCAGAGCCAACCCTTTCCAAAGAATTAGCCACTCTGGCAAAGATTAAGTCAGCCGCCTCATCTGTTTGCAAGAAGCTATGCTCCTATCTTCTAGGACTGCGGTTTGTTTTCGACGAGACTAAAGCCCACATCAGACTTTTCTACACATTCATAAACTGCCTCGTTTGCAAAACAAAGGAACCATACCTTTAAAGGAGGGCTCAACAGCAAAGGATAACCCACAACATCACTCAAAGCGGGCGTCATTTCGGAAGAACTAAGGCAGCGGTTCTCAAACTTCAGAGGCACTGAATCACCTAGAGGGCTTTTTAAATACAGATTGCTGGGCTCCACCCCCAACAGGTATTGGTTTGGCCCCAAGAATTTACATACGTAATAATTCCCAGGTGGCGCTGATAGATGCTGCTGGTCCAGGCACCACAACTTAAGAACCATTAGTCTAAGAAAAAGTAATGAGTACATATACTTTCATGCCTAGACTTGTGATTGGAAGAACAAACAGAGTAACTTACTTAAACATTTTAAATCTTTTTGACATATCCAAAACCTGCAGGAAAAATCAGGGGGCAATTTAATTGGGGTAGAATATTAATTTTGTTTTTCTTCTCAAATAGATTATTTTCTATTAGTAAGGGTCTTAGATCAGTACTTTGTAAACTTAAATGTATATAAGAATCCCCTGGCGGCCTTGTTAAAATGCTGATTCTGATTGCATAGGTCTGGAGTGAGGCCTCAGATTGAACCTAACAAGTACCCAGGAGACACTGCTGCTGCTGGTCCAAGGGCCCCACTTAGAGCAGCAAAGTCTAGGATACAATAAGAAGCAATGTAACATGGGGGTCAAGAGTGAGGACTCAGGAGTGGAGCTGCCTGAATACAAGGGCAAGCTCTGTCAGTTACCAGCTGTGGGACATGGGCAAGTGACTTAACCTCCTTATGGCTCAGCTTCATCTGTAAAATTAGAGTAAAAAGAGTACCTACCTCATACATTGTTGTGAGAATTAAACAAGTCAATATGTGTAAAGCATGGTGCTTGGCATGGGATAAGTATTCCACAATCATTACCAGTGTATGCAGAGAAAGGGAGCTGATTTGCTTTTAAGCAACCCACTTCTATATTTGTTTTTTATATTCTCTTTACAGCTGCTTCAAGTTAAGCAGTTCTTGTTGAGGATGGGAGGCCAGGGTCTCATAAGATTAAATATTTGATTTGAAAGAATTCTTCATCTAACTGCTGGTTGCTATTGCACAGTTTATACTTCTTAAGGTTATATATAAAACGAGCCTGTCCCTGAAGATTTCAATGAGCTTTTGTCATTTTTTTTCATCCAAGGCAGTACTGAACTAAGTCGTGTGTGTGTGTGCGCACAGGTGCATGGAGGGGGTTCTGATGATAAGAAAATATATACAAGTGCTTTGCCTAATGTTGCAGACATAACTGGTGGTGAAATATTCACATATAACTACTTCCTTATTTTGTGTATGGAATAAAATTACAGGGACTTCCAACTCCTCCCACTACTCAAGTTTTCTTAGAAGCAATAGTTCTTATAGACAGGCAGCAACATACTTTCTCCTACTTTGCTTGCCCCCCCAGTGGAGAGAAGTAGTGTTAATTCCAGCTGTGATTACTTAAGAGTCCCTATACCAGCCTTTGTTTTCTAATGGGGAATATAAAGTTCTGGTGAACTAGAAGGTACTGGCTGAATATTTATGAAGTGAGAAAAGCAATAATTTCCCATTAACAATATAAAGAGATATTCTGAGGCCCAAACCACTTCTGTTATGATGGAACATTTTGCAATGCCTGTCTGCTTCCAAATGTCAGCATAGTAAGACTGTTTTTGCGAGGCTGTCAATATTTTATTGAAAGGGTAATCTGGGATAATTGTAGAGGCCTGAAACTGCACCTGCTATAATTTCACTCTTAGCTTTGGGGAAACAGCCTCTTTTAAAATGACGACATAACAGAATAGCTTTGTAACCAACGGCTTTTTCACATCTACACCATTCATATTTGAGATCACAAGTATAAACACACATGCAGACACACTGAGATCTGATGACTGGAATGACTGAGACGTCGTGGGTTTTTTTGTTTTTTTTAATTCTTTATAAAGCAGAGAGGGCATTTGGCCCTGAAAGGAAAGAGGAAATTATATCAGAAAGGGGAGAATTTTGAATTTTAGTGACAGTTGTTCTCTCCATAGAACACAGTAATTATTATGAATATTTTTAATACCATTCTATCCAACAAGGCATTCCTTATTTCCAGCGTCTTTAAGGTAAATAAAATGCCTTGCTACAATTCCAGAATCTTAAAATAAATTCTGCAGTTCTAGAGAGATAAGCATTCCTTTCAAAGGCTGTACGTTTGCACTTACTCTATTGCAAAGTTTTATAGCACGGTACTGCTCTCACATAAATAAGGTGGGGAAGTAGGCTATCCATTTGGTTTACAAATGAAATGCAAGACCTTCTGTAAATAACTAACCAAAGATACGCTTAATGATCTCCCCAGATTTATTAGAAGAAAATTCCCTATCCATTAATTAATATATCATACAATCTTTAGCCAAGCACAATGTCTATCATCAGAGTGATTTAGGTAAGTAAAAATCAGTCTACCAAGCCAGGTCAATAATGGATTAATTTGGAAAACTTGTGACATACCTCAAGATAATCAAAAGACCAGAAATAATTAAAAGCTGCTAACAATTTTATAAGTTACTTGGTATCTTAAGACTATTGGCTATATAATATTTGCATGAATGTGTGCATGAAAATATGTATTTTCATACTTTAAATGTATGTATTAAGAAAGATACACTCCTACCATAAGAGTCATTTCAAATATGGGTATTAAACATACCTTTTTCTTCTCTCTCCAAAACTAGACATAAGCAGATTGCTTTTATAAAATTTATAAAGGGGATAATATATTTTACATATTTTATTCAACAGGAATTGATAAAGTCTTCTCTCAGCTGTAGCAATGGGAAATAGAAGGAGCATCTCGGAGATCCAAGGAGTGGGCATGCAGCATCAAGTTTTTAAAGTAAATAAATTAAAAATGTGTGCACAGAATTGATTTCACAAGTAACTTCAGAAATAAAGGATTACATTGAAACATAACTATCGCATATTTTAAATATATTAGAACAAGCTTATTAGCATCAAAACTTTATAACAAATGGATGAAAACAAATATATTCAGCAAGATGAACTTCAGAGTAATGAGTATACACTGTGAAGTACCTAATACACATTACTGAAAAGATTCTTCAACCATGACATACCATTCAAGCTCTTACAGCTTTATTTTCCTCTTCTGTAGAATGGGAATAATAAAATCTGCTATACTTCCCTCAATTATATGAGCAATTGGATGCAAAAGCATTTGGAAAATTATTACCTACAATATAAGCGCAAGATAACTAAAATGCTCGTTAACAATTCACTATGAGCTTACATTGCGTGTGCTTTGTGTTTTGCACAGGGCTCCCTTATATATTTTTCTTGTCATCTTCAGAACACCTCCAAAGGCAGGCCACACATGTAATACCTAATCCTATTTTGTTGATGAGAAACTAAAGACAAAAGAATATGTGATTTACTCAGAGTCAGCCTGAACTGACTAAGGGTCCAAGGAAGAAGTCTTCGGAGGAAACCAAACCTGATGACACCTTGATCTTGGACTTCTAACCTCCAGAACTGTGAGAAAATAAATCTCTGTTGTTTAAAAAAAAAAAAAAGAGTCACAGGGCTGAACTCTGCATTTCTACTGGGAGCATTCTCAAAGGAAGTGCCCCATGAGAAATGGAGGATAACAGTATGATACCCAAAAGAACGTTGCTGGGTGTGTTTCTCTGTTTCTTTGTTTGCTTTCGATTATGCTTTGTGAGCGTGTGTGTGAAAAAGAGAAATTCAAATACAGTGTTGTAGAAATGAAAAAAAAAATTAATTTTCCTTTTACCAAGCAGAAAGCTAAAATAGTCTGAGCAATACAAAGTAAGGCACTGGAACATCTGGATTCTACAGCCTTAGAAGCATCCAGATACAACACCAAGAACAGGAACACAGCCTCTGCTGGTGATCAGTTCATAGTGATGAACTCTATCCTCATACGGTTTTGCAGGCAGCCAGTCTTGAACAGGAGGTCAGAGCATTACAAAGTCGCTGCTGCAGCACACGCAGAAACATACCAGAGACCCCTAAAAAGACCTAATGTGGGCTTTCATGCCTGGTGTTAATTCCTATATCCTCAGTTTGGCAATCCCTGGAGCATTCTAAGTCATAGTTTTTAAGCCTTTACCATGGACAGGCTACCATGACAGGGGATACCTAGAGAGCAAAACACAGACCTAGCTGTAAAGATACAGTGTACTGTAGGAAAAGGCATGCATAATCAGACAAAATAGAACAGTCACTGGAAGCAACCAAGATATCCTTCAATAGGTGAATGTATAAATAATCTGTTGTACCTCCAGACAATGGAGTATTATTCAGTGCGAAAAAGAAATGGGCTAACAAACCAGGAAAAGAAGTGGAGGAGACTTAAGTGCATATTACTAAGTAAAAGAAGCCAATCTGAAAAAGGCTACATACTATATGATATTCTGGGAAAGGCAAACTATGGACACAGTGAAAGGATCAGAAATTGCCAGGGGCTGGGGGTAGGGAGGGATGAATAGAGCACAGAGGATTTTTAGGGCAGTGAAACCACTCTGCATGAAACTGTAATGGTGGATACATACCTTTGTCACAACCCATAGAATGTTCACCATGAAGAATGAGCCCTAATGGTAAACTATGGACTCTGGGTGATAACGACGTGTCAATGTGGGTTCATCAACTGTAACAAATGTGCCACTCTGGTGTATGACTTAGATAGTGGAGGAAGCTATACATGTGTAGGGACAGGAAGTACATGGGAAATCTCTATACCTTCTGCTTAATTTTGATGTTAACCTAAAACTGCTTTAAAAAAAAAAAAGCAGTATATAAAAAAGCAAAACAGGTCAGTCTAATGAGAGAACACAGTGCTATGTGAACACACGAGATGGGCATCCTGTTTTGTGGATACGAAGGATGATTTCTGGTAAGGAAGGTGAAGAGTATTTCTTGTACTTTCTGGGTATGTTACTTTTTATAACCAATCTGAATGTCAAGTGCTTCCTCTTTAAAATGGGCATAATAATGCATACCATGCCCATTATTGTGAGGATGAAAGATTATACATGTAAATCACCTAATACTGCCTGGTAAGCAGTAGCCCCAAAAAAGGTCCTCATCACTATCTTGTACAGTGCAAACCAGGCTATTATTTTATCAGTCTAGAACAAAGTTGTACAAATTATAAATCAATTAACTTAAAATTAAACTAAGATATTCTAGTTGCCCTTTTGGGCGTATTGAATGAGCTAATTAAAAAATTCATTGAACTGTGATTCTAATGCTTGTTTTTAAAACAGTTAAAGTCCTTCTGCTAAACTGTCAAGTGGAGAACCTCCCTAAAATGGCAGATGGCCTCTGTAGCACAGGGTTTTCAAACAACTAAGACCATGTCTACTCTCACCTCAACCTATGGACCACTAAAAGTTGTTTATTAAGTAATCATTAATTTGCTTTCCTATTTAAGATAAAAGGCATATTAATTTATCCTGGGTTTTTTGAAGTAGTGAAAATAGTCTTCAGGCATCCCTTACTACTTCAATATCTTTCTGATTCTAGAAACTACCCTTGCATTTGTAGCTATCTCTTAAATTATCTGCAACAGACATCTTAGCCAAGAAGGCATATATTCTGAATTGTTTCTAATTCTAGACAATAACAAAGTGTCATTACAAGATAAATACATTGTGGTTCTTCCTCACAAATATAATAGACAGCTATAACATTTTACATGTTATTTTATTTATAGGAATATCTTAGAAAATAATATGTATCATTTGTTTGAGTGTTAACTGAAATTCAGTCTCCAGGTAAAAAAACGTTTTACCTAAAATCACCTTGCTTTTTACTCACAACCCACTGAAATAGATACTCATTACATAGATACTCACTACTTCCTTTTTGTTTCCCCGTGGAAACCAGCTGAGAAAAGTAGAATAACTTGCAGAAGGTCCCACAATAAGGGTGTAGTTGGGGTTTGAACTAAAACAAAGAAAGGAGTAAAAAAGGAGAGAATTTTTTGAGCAAATAATAAAGAATATAGAGGGTAGCAATGAGAAAGGATAGAAAGCAAGGAATGGAAATGAATTAAGTACAGAAGTGCACCTCTTCAGCAACATGAAAGAAGGTCCTTGTTTTATCCACAAAATCATCTCAATTTTGCATCAGTCTTACAATTCAAAATGCCCATGTAATAACGCCTTTCAGAGTGGGAAAAGTTATCATTTGGTAAGCACCCAATTAAACTTCAACTCAAGGGACCTAAATGAAGGTGAGCCAGCATCTTCTTTTGACTTCCACTACTCCCAAGAAAGAAATCAAGCAATCTTTGAAGACTTGTAAATTCTTTTAGACCATTATGGTATTTGTACACTAAAACAACAAGTTACTACAGGATAGCTTGGTCACTATTAGGACAGATTTTTCATGAATGTTACAATTTGAAATTGTATTGCCATAAATCCTAGGGCATGATAACCTCCCTCGGAAGCAGCTCTATGACAAGCAATTTTTCTTGATAAAAACGTTGATAAAAAAGTAATAGAGTTCCAAACAGTCACTTAACTAAAAAAAGAAAAAAAAAGTCTTCTGAAAGAGATAAAGCCATTAATATATCATACTAGAATATCTATATTTGGGGGTAAAAGGTATAAAGAATAAAATAACTATTTTAAAACATTAACAAAATAAGATATTAAATAAATTTAGTACCTAGTCGCTAATAATATCATTCTCAAAATCAACCAACCAAACATCAATGTTTTAAAACGGTTTATCTCAGATTTGTATATTCCCATCTGCACATTCATTTTATGAGCTTCTTAGGTACATCATGAAATATGCATGTCATCATTGTCTTGTATAGTATTTTAAACTGACCTTTTCTTCATGAAAACATTTTTTAGAAAATTGTTGAGACACAATTTTACAGCACTAAGATAGTTTTCATGCCAACTGCCATTTCTTTTAAATAAATAACTGATTAAAATATAAATGAAAAACATTTTAAAATTCAAGAATTGGCAATTATCACTGATTTATTTGAAAGTCTTTCATGATAAACATCTATCCACTTGCAAAAACACTAAATAAATATGAATGTGTGAAGAGTTAAAAAAAAAATCCACTACACTTCTGAAATTTTGGTTTGGATTCAGTGAGACTTTTAAATTAAATCTGAATTTTCTGCTTTTGAATTTAAATCCTCAGGAAAAGATGATAAGGTTAGACTACTAATTCAATTGCTTCCAGAAGCTTATATCACAATGTTATATGAGAATATAATACAAGGGAAAAAAATGGAAATTTTCCCACTTACTTTTTATGTATTTAGTTTATCTTTAATAGATACTCCAAGAAGAATAAACCAAATGCAATATATCTCTTGTTAGGCAAAAATATAAAAGACGGGGTGGGGCGGGACTTCCCTGGTGGCGTAGTGGTTAATAATCTGCCTGCCAATGCAGGGGACACAGATTTCAGCCCTGATCCAGGAAGATCCCACATGCCGCACAGCAACTAAGTTGGTGTGCCACAACTACTGAGCCTGTACTCTAGAGCCCGTGAACCACAACTACTGAGCCCGTGAGCCACAACTACTGAAGCCCATGTGTCTAGGTCCCCATGCTCCGCAACAAGAGAAGCCACCGCGGGGCTTCCCTGGTGGTGCAGTAGTTGAGAGTCTGCCTGTTAGTGCAGGGGACACGGGTTCGAGCCCTGGTCTGGGAGGATCCCACATGCCGCGGAGCAACTAAGCCCATGAGCCACAACTACTGAGCCTGCGTGTCTGGAGCCTGTGCTCCTCAACAAGAGAAGCCGCGATAGTGGGGGGCCTGCACACTGCGAAGAGGAGTGGCCCCCACTTGCCACAACTAGAGAAAGCCCTCGCACAGAAATGAAGACCCAGCAGAGCCCAAAATAAATAAATAAATAAATAAATTAATTGAAAAAAAAAAGAGAAGCCACTGCAATGAGAAGCTCCTGCACCACAAGGAAGAGTAGCACTGGCTCACTGCAACTAGAAAAAGCCTGTGTGCAGCAACGAAGACCCAACGCAGCCATAAATGAATGAATGAATGAATAAATAAAGACATGGGTCATGGAGCCAGAGAAGCCTGGGTTTAAAAGCTAACTGTATGCTACCCACAAGCATGTAGACCCCAGACTGGTTGGAACCAGAAGGTTGTTGACTCCCAATTATCTCACCACCAACAAATCAGAAGAATGTCCATGAGCTGATCACGCCCTGCTCCTTGAACACTATAAGACTCCTCTGTACCCCCTCCAGGGCGGGACACAGTCTTGAGGGCATTAGCCTGCTGTGGCCCCCTTTGACTTGAAAAGCAAGAAAAGCTACTCTTTTCTACCTCACCCAAAACTCTATTTTCGAGTTCTATTTGGCACTGGTGAACAGAGGCCGAGTTTCAGCAACAGACTGACACAACGCAATTTAAATTTTCTCCCCTATTTCTCTAAGGAATGCTATCAAAGTCGTCATAAATGAAGTCAGCTCGTCACGTATCATTCACTATAGGAAATTCATCCAGTGATCTAAAGTGGGAAAACTGACATTGAAAAAGATATCCATTTCCAAATAGGCTTAATAAGAGATAATGCTCCTTTTTTTTATTATTAGAAGGTTTGGGTCAAAGAAATAGAATGTGATGGTTGAAAATTATTTAATATGTGAAATCTTCCTTTGAAAGGAACAAATAATGCAGAGGGCAAGAATCCTCCCAATATGAAATCAGAAGTGTCAATGGGAGTAATTTATAAATGATTCAAATAAAAATGTATAATTTTATATAAACACTTTGAATTAACTCAAACATTTAATTTTAGTTTCATTTCTACCATGTAGCCTCCCAGTAATTACTTCCTTATTTCATATACAGGCAGTATGCTAGACAGCTGAGACTAGAAAAGATAATTGGTTCAGTTCCCTGTTTCTAATGCAGCAATTCTAAAATTTGAGTGTGTATAAGAAGCATTAAGGGAGATTTCAAGGCCTCAACCTACAGGGTTCCTATTCAGTGTGTTTAATGTAGGAATAAGAAATGCATTTTGTACAGCCAGGTATTTTGTGCACTTCTTTCCAGATGATGGGGAGAAGCATTGTTCTAATGATATCGAAATCACTTGGAACAAACTTTTTTTTTTTTTTGAAGGATCTCCAAAGACAGAACTCTCCAAATATACTGGTACTTCATTCTAGTTTTGTTTATCCCTGTGATGGCCAAAGATTTTTTTTCCTTATGTCCATTAAAGATGTCTACAATTATTTTAAGATAAGGTACAACACATTAAGAGTCAGTGTGGAGCTTCCCTGGAGGCGCAGTAGTTAAGAATCTGCCTGCCAATGCAGGGGACACGGGTTCGAGCCCTGTTCTGGGAAGATCCCACAGGCCGCGGAGCAACTAAGACCGTTGAGCCCAACTACTGAGCCTGCGAACCACAACTACTGAGCCCGTGTGCCTAGAGCCCATGCTCCACAACAAGAGAAGCCACCGCTATGAGAAACCCGTGCACCGCAACGAAGAGCAGCCCCTGCTCGCCGCAACTAAAAAAAGCCCACGCGCAGCAACGAAGACCCAACGCAGCTAAAAATAAATTTTAAATAAAATAAATTAATTAAAAAAAAAGAGTCAGTGTGGTCTACATAACTTTCTGATTTATGATATTCCAGTACCTTTTCTTTGTTGAATAGTCTTAGCTCCTAAAAGCATTTTACCATTGAGCTAGCTAACTTCGCTAAGACCATTCTGTACTCAAAAGATAAATCTCATACTATCTTCTTCCTTCCCATCCCCATTCTGTTTTAATCTCTTAAGTACTTTATGCCTTACTTGAATATCTGATGAGGATCTGTAAAACATAAGGGGGAAAAAAAATCCCAGAATTTTCTTTACAAATTTCATTAGTTCTCAATTCTAGTATCTATTGATTGAAATAAGTGGTGGTTCAGATAACGTTTTAAATTTATGGACAGCCATCATAGCCTCCAAAATTGAGATACTGCAATGTAGACAAAACATTTCTTTTGTCATTCCAGACATCATTTGTTTCTGTGCGGTTTTTTACAAAATATATATTCTAGCAATATTTTAAAATACAAAATATACCCAAAGAGAGCTATGTGTAAAAGAGCTAAAAGAAATTTTTTTGAAATTATGGCCAACTCCAGAGATATGTAAAAGCAGTAAATATAGCCAACGCAATTCCTAGCTTATGAAATACCTGATATAGAGTGCATCCTAACTTAATAACTAAAAAAATTCTGCTTCCAGCTTTATCTGGAGAAGCATTTTGTAATAGTGCCACACATATATGTTGGAAATCTGATTTTTTTTCCCCCAAAGCAGCACAAATCTGCACTTCATGACAACAGCTACCTTTTATATGATACTCTGTGAAATTATGTAAATCCTAAGTTCAATTGTGGAGATGGGTTTGCTAGGACAATGGTTTGGTGCATTAAAAAAAAAAGATTAAAGACAGTAGTAGCAAAATACATTTACCTAGAAATGGATCTATTTCTTGACTTATGCCTAAAAATGCAACATAGGTATTTGTCAATTATTAAGTAGTTGATTATCTGTCCTTTAACTTTTCCACCCACAGCCCATCTTCCCACTCCCATGGCTAATTTTCCTGGACAGCTTATAATGTCTTTGAAATAGTAGTCACAACACCACCATCACCATCAAAAAGATGAAACTACAGATATCTCAGTTTGTTTCTTAATACTTCTTTACCTCTAATAATATGACTGAGAATGGTTCAGAGGTCACCTATTAATATTATTATATGCTGAAACTTGCATGAGCTTTGGAAATCATCTTCTCCAACAGTCTGATGTTATGGGTAAGAAAATGCAGACACAGAGAACTTAAGTAGTGATCTTGTGGTCACAAAGCTGGTAAGCAGCAGTTGGTCCTAAAACTGAAGGCTTCTGACTCCGAGTTGAAAACCCTTTCCCATCATACTGTGTGTGGGCAGGCAATCACTGCAGAAAAGACTGAAAAGGCTACTGATATTTATTCTTAAATTTCCTAACATTAGATGGCCTTTATCTAAACTTTATCAAACCAAATTTCAGTTCCTATAACCAGTTTTGTAGGAAGTTGGAAATACTTTTCTATCATTAAAATGATTATTTAATAATGTATTACCTAGCTGTAACAGTTCAACCTGCATATGTGTTTTTAAAATTTTATGTACTATTTATTTATTTATTTTAAATTTATTTATTTATTTTTGGCTGCGTTGGGTCTTTGTTGTTGTGCATGGGCTTTTCTCTGGTTGCGGTGAGCGGGGGCTACTCTTCGTTGCGGTGCGCGGGCTTCTCATTGCATGTGGCTACTCTTGTTGCGGAGCATGGGCTCTAGGCACGCGGGCTTCAGTAGTTGTGGCACGTGGGCTCAGTAGTTGTGGCTCATGGGCTCTAGAGCACAGGCTCAGTACTTGTGGTGCATGGGCTTAGCTGCTTTGTAGCATGTGGGATCTTCCTGGACCAGGGCTCGAACCTGTGTCCCCTGCATTGCCAGGTGGATTCTTAACCACTATGCCACCAGGGAAGTCCCTTATGTACTATTTAAAATCTTCCTGGGGATTCAGTTCAACTAGCTCTCACAGGAGGGAGAGGCAGTGCTGAATTTTGGCAAGCACACATGCACTTACACCAATCTCCACTCCGCTTCTCTCTGGGCACATAAAAGTCTTGTTGGGAGGGTGGTGAGAGAAAGTTATGTGTGATTTGAAAGTTCCCTATAGGATTTTGATTACACTGTATCTAGCTGAGAACCACTTAAAGGCATCCTGTAGATTCATTACTCCCAATAAAAGTTACTTTCAAATGAATATAAAATGTTGGTATAGTTGATGCCACAGTTTACCATTAGAGTCCCTGGATCCAGGAAGATCTGTGTAGCAGATAAAGTGAAAACAGCTCTGATGAGACCAAAGTTCATGACCTCCCACAATGCCTGTCATGGTGCCTGACATTCCCTCAAAGAGATTCAGTTATCAGAGTAAGGTATATTCTTTAGAAGATTTAGGTTTAAAAATCTGCATTACTTGGAAAGGAATCCAGGAACCCGGCTGAGTCCTCCATTTTCCATCAATAACACATACTAGCATGAACTGATTTATTACATCAATTCTCGCTACAGGAGACAGATCGGCACTTCTCGACAAAATGAAATCCCAAGTATTTCAATACTGTGGGAAACACATAAGGTCACGTTAGTGTCCTACAGAAATCTGGACCCAGGAGTCTGTGGACCTTACTAAAAGGTAGCCAGTCGGAAGGCACACCATACCTTTCTCACAGTTCTGCCTCAACCTGTGCCAGGCTGACAGTTTTCTTTTTTTTTAGAAAGAAAACATTCACAGAACAAGACTAACCTTTTACTTCATGGAAATTCAAAGGATCGAAGCAACAGCAACTTGATTATAATCTCAGGGCTATTCTTCTCCACCAAAGGTAAGCAATTTACTTGATCTGAAAAGCCAGGGTGTGAGAATCTCACCGCTACATTCAGACCTTCCAGCGTTCAAAGACTTCCTACACTGATATGAGCAATTTCTCCAAAGTCTGGATAAACCCAGTAATGATAGATCTATAAAAGAGGATTAATTTTTTTGTATAAATTTGCTTGATGTGATATAAGAGTGGGATTTGTACTATTTTTATCCTGAGAGAAAGGCCTGTCACCTTGAATTAAAAAACAAGTAGTACCACCCAGGTGGTACTCAGCTGATGGATCAGCAATCGAGACGGCTGGGGAGAACACTTACTTTATTTTGCATTTGTTCAGTGTTTTCCAAATTTTAGATCATTTGAAAATACTTAATGTAACATTATCTTTACAACTACATGGGAGACAACCTAAAGCATTCTATTAACTGAATTATTATTCCAAATAATTTACCCGAAGTAAAACAGCTTATAAATAATAGAGCTGGGACAAGAACACAGGTCTTTTAAACTCCAGTTCTACTATTCTTTCTATTCCATGACACTGACTATTTAAAATGACAGAAATACAAAGATACCTCTACATGCACCAATGTGAGGGTTCAGATCCTTCAAGCCATGGCATTGGTGAAAAGAAAGAATGAAGGTCTCAGAAGCACAGCCTTGGCTGGCAGGTATTAAAAATGGTTTTCAAGGGGGTAAGCAAAAGAAAGCAAGGACTATCTGTAATTAAGGGGTGGCTTTAAAAAGTCAGTTTACTGTTTTCTTCTGCTGACTAGTCTAGGAAGAGGCTGGCATGGACGAGGAGCCAGGGGCAATGGGAATTTTCTGTAACACCCTCCGGTAAAAGAAAGTCAGTTGGGCTTCCCTGGTGGCGCAGTGGTTGAGAGTCCGCCTGCCGATGCAGGGGACACGGGTTCGTGCCCCGGTCCGGGAAGATCTCACATGCCACGGAGCGGCTGTGTCCGTGAGCTATGGCTGCTGAGCCTGTGCGTCCGGAGCCTGTGCTCCGGAAAGGAAGAGGCCGCGGCAGTGAGAGACCCGCGTACAAAGTCAGTGTCACCATGGCTTAGTTTAATAGTAATCGTTCACTGCAATATGATGGCATTTCGCATTTTATCCATTATATTTCAGATGTAGAATTTAAATATACTATTAAGTTAAAAATGAGATTTTTGAAGGAAATCAATTAATGTTTGTATTTTTATGAAACATCTTCATCTCTCAAGTGTACACAGTCAAGAAGAGCTTTACCCTTGTGCCCAAACAGCTACATTTAGGTAATAATACTTCCCTTATTTGTGTTACCCAAATGAGGAGCATACTACCTATCTTGAATTCACAGAGCTCCATGATAATCTCAGACCCTGTGACTCTTAACCTTGCAAGATATTATGGGAAGCTAAGGGATTCACATTAAATAACGACTCCGGAGTCATCATCTTTTGAAATAGGCTCATCTACCACACGGACCATGGGTTTGAATCCCTGAGGGTGAACAGTATGCACTTGTATCTGCTACTATAAAACTACAAACTCAAGGAAAATTCTTGAGTATCTTCTATGTAAAAATCTCTTTTTAAAACACAATTTATAATTTAATACTATTTGAGTTTTATACAAATGTTATATCTAGTTTATATCTTAGAAAGACGCAAGCCATAATATCTTAACATTAAACAGGTATTAGAACAATATAATTAGCTCTCCTAAGGGAAGTATTTCCTATGCTAAGAGAAATGTGCTTTTATTTGTAATGTTTAGGGATGCACATAGTAATAAGTAAAATCTTAGCTAAATAAAAATTACTTTTTTTAAAAAAAAGTAATAATAGTCATTGTACTTTCCACAACTTAACACAACCTGGCAAATAAATAAATAATATTTCCATTTTTGAAAGCATCAAAATGCCTTCTCTTTACTTTGTTGTAATATGCATTTTTCACATCATCAGTGATACCCTTGTGTTCACAGAATGGCTACCAAAATACATTTTCTGCAAAGCTCATTCAAGTAGACTGGACAGCAGGAAGCCATGTAGAATCCCATTTACACAGCTAGACTCCTTCGAATGCATAGAATGCTCAGCTGGATACTTTCATTCATTAACAACAACAAGAATAAGCATAACCATAAAAAAAAAAAAGGGCACAGCCTATATTGGCATTTAAGAAAAGTTGATTGCAAGCGAAGATCCCAGTGGTAGGATTATTTTAAAAGCTAAAAAACAAAAATCTAATTAAAGACACGAAGGATCAAGTAAAAGTAGAGCAAATCATCATCAACACCAGAGCTTCAAGCAGATACTTCATATTACAAAGAGATAATTGTTGAAATAATGGGTTCCTGTTGATCCTCTCCACAATTTCTCTGACTTCCCCTCTAATTTGGTCTTTTTGAAAAGCCGAGCGATATATTTAATAAATAAATAACCTACTCCAAGGAAGCAAAACTACTAGAGACTGAAAGCTGTTGCCTCTTTACATAGTCATTTACTTGTATTTGAATGGAGGGATATTCCCATTAGCTAAAGCATAGTTTGAATCCTGGAGCTTCAGCTTCTCAGGCTTAAGATCATTCAGTGACAGACTAAGAAGCAAAACAAAACCAGATTATGTAAAATGTAAACATTCTGACATCCCAAAACAATAATAACCACCAAATATTTTTAAATGAGAGACCTTTTATAGCATGTTAGACAAAAATGAATACCTTGAATAAAACACACACACACAACAGGGTTAGAACAGTCATTTCTAGACTGGGCTCCTCAGTGCTTTAGGGGATGATGGAAGTAAGCTGTGATGGGCCAGCCAGGCTGACAGGGTTCCAGGCCCCCAACCCTGACTCTCACACAGATGAGTTTTGCTTTTATTGATTTTATATACTGGACTTCTGAGTAAAGCTTTTGTTTGAAGAACTTAGTAGACTAATTAGTAGACTAATGGTATTAAAACAAAAACTCTGAAACCCACTGTCTTAGAAATACCTTCATGGACCCAGAAAAATGTTTATATATTAACAGTATATTGTTGATATATAAACAGTGTTAAGTATAAAACCGCTTGATCCCATTTTTATCTGATTTTTATTATATACACACAAAGAGATAATTACCAAAATGATGTTAACAGATTATTTTATTTCTAATAAAGGAATAATAGTATCTGTATATTCTAACTTCCTGTAATGAACCTGTATTGTTCATGTATTTTCTTTTAAGATCACAAGTGAGGCTGGAAACAATAATAAAGTTGACTTTTAACTCAATAAAGTTGATTTAAAACAGAAAACCAGCTGATGCTGGAAGATCTGTCCATTTTACTCTTCTCTCATTAGCACAGTTTGTTGAGAAATAATTACAGTAATAGGCTCTTAACCTACAGGTCTTCATCTTACTTTCAGAATCAAACAGTAATATCGCATAGACACATCATTTTATTTATTTATTTATTTTGAACAATATGTTCATTTTATTTTATTTTTGACTTGAATAATATATACTTTTTTTATACAGCAGGTTCTTATTAGTCATCAATTTTATACACATCAGTGTATACATGTCAATCCCAATCTCCCAATTCATCCCACCACCACCACCCCCCGCTGCTTTCCCCCCTTGGTGTCCATACGTTTGTTCTCTGCATCTGTGTCTCAATTTCTGCCCTGCAAACTGGTTCATCTGTACCATTTTTCTAGGTTCCACATATATGCGTTAATATATATTTGTTTTCCTCTTTCTGACTTACTTCACTCTGTGTGACAGTCTCGAGATCCATCCACGTCTCAACAAATGACCCAATTTCGTTCGTTTTTATAGCTGAGTAATATTCCATTGTATATATGTACCACATCTTCAATATCCATTCGTCTGTAGATGGGCATTTAGATTCATTCCATGACCTGGCTGCTGTAAACAGTGCTGCAATGAACATGGGGGTGCATGTGTCTTTTTGAATTATGATTTTCTCGGGTATATGCCCAGTAGTGGGATTGCTGGATCATATGGTAATTCTATTTTTAGTTTTTTAAGGAACCTCCATACTGTTCTCCATAGTGGCTGTATCAGTTTACATTCCCACCAACAGTGCAAGAGGGTTCCCTTTTCTCCACACCCTTTCCAGCATTTGTTGTTTGTACATTTTCTGATGATGCCCATTCTAACTGCAAGAGTGAAGAGTGAAGTTTCTGTTTCCCCTAGTTCTGTCAATGTCCTGCAATCAAATCCCAGTAGCCTTCAAAGTCTGATTCTCTAGGAATTCTTCCTCCCGTTGCCAGACCCCCAGGTTGGGAAGCCTGACATGGGGCTCAGAACCTTCACTCCAGTGGGTGAACTTCTGTGGTATAAGTCTTCTCCAGTCTGTGAGTCACCCACCCAGCAGTTATGGGACTTGATTTTACTGTGATGCGCCCCTCCTACCATCTCACTGTGGCTTCTCCTTTGTCCTTGGACGTGGGGTATCTTTTTTTGGTGAGTTCCAATGTCCTCCTGTCGCTGATCGTCCAGCAGCTAGTTGTGACCCTGGTGCTCTCGTAAGAGTGAAAGCACGTCCTTCTAGTCTGCCATCTTGGTTCCAATCTCAGACACATAGTCTTAGCGTTTACTTTCTAGACTGCTTTCTATGTACAAGGCTTTTGAAAAAGTCAAATATGATGAAATGTATAATTTTCTTAGCACTCCATTTCACTTTGAATTTTAGACAGGTGCAAAGTAAAGAGTAACATCTATCAAATTTCTATATAAAAGAACAGATGTCAAAGTAAATAATACAAGCAAAAGTCTTTAATATGGGCTAGTTTAAGTCAGCAATCCAGAAATTGTGTTTCTTCTTGATGTGTGTTGAGTTCCTTTGGTTATCTACTAGGTTGCAAGTGATAAGACATAGCTAGCCTATAACTAAAAAGATTAATTGATTACAGCATTTTACACTAGTGCTGCCCAACAGCAGTACAATGCAAGCCCAAGATTCAATTTTAAATTCTGTATTTGCCATATTAAGAACAAACAGTTGGAAAGAAAACTTTAATAATATTATATTTAACCCAATATGTCCAAAGATTATCATATATATATATGATAAAAAAGATAAAAATTATTAATAAAATATTTTACATTTTTTCATATTAACTTTTGTGAGTCTGGTACGTATTTTGTATGTGTAGCACATTTCAATTCAGACTAATCACATTTCAAATGCTTAATGGCCACTTATGGCTAGTGGCTATCATATTGGACAACTCAACTATATGAGATTTTAAACATATAAAATTATAAAGTAATGTCTTCCTTTGGTATAGAAAGCATTTCATATCTCCTCAATCATCCTACAGCAAACCACACTCAAAGACTTTTATACGTAATTTGTTCCAGTCTTATCTACTCTCACTATCTACTTCTCACTTCTCTTCAAAGTAGGCCTCTGAGTTCAGCCAAATGACTTTCCTCAGTTTCCCACAAAAAAGACTTTCTGTCAACCTGTCTAAATCATTTCTGTCCTCCAAGGCCCAACACAAACCCCATCAATTACAAGAATGTGTCCCTGATTATTCTACAAGTTCTATAGCACGCAATGTCTGTATCATTACATTTGCTGTTTAATTGTAGATGGAACTCTTTTCAGTTATTATATATTTCTTTTGAATTCTAAGGTCCCTGAGAATAAGGATCATGTTTTATGCATTTCTTGTCTGTCTCCAATGTTATCTAGTAGAGTATTTTGAACATATTGAATTGAAATACTTTATGTAAGTCCTCTATATGTTAAAATTTATTTGTCTCAAAAGTCATGATCCAGGACACTTGAACTGTAGAAAAGAAAGAAAGATAAGAGAAGAAAAGAACAGGAAACAAAGGAAAAGAAAAAACCTGATAGATGTAAAGGAAAAGAACTTACTAATAATTAAAGCTGTTGAAAGAAGAAACGAGTTGGTCATGAGGGTTTCATTACTGGTAGAGAGTTTAGTTAGCCACTTATTTGGGAAGTTATAAGGAGAATTTCTATACCAAGTGGATAGTTGAATTTGATGATGTCTAAATACCATTTTGATTTTAAGATTCTGTACACAAGAAAGCTAATGTGTGAAAATCCAAATTTACAATGCATCTGTTATTTCAGGATCTGTCAGTCTGCAAGACAGAACTGGTTAAATAAATAAATAATTGTACAGCTTTTAAAAGACTTGATTAGCTTCCATTTATCCACAAATATAAAGTTAGCTTTGACAAAGCTGGCTTACATTTCTAACATAGAGCAGGTATAAATCTAATCAGCTGTGCCAAAACTGCCTATAAGACAAGATGCTTGCTCGACTATTTTTGGAAGCTATTTTAGTACCAACAGATCTCTAGCTTCTAATGACTTTGATGTAGATTGCTAAGGGGATTGTTTACTAGGTGAGACAGTGAGAAGGCTTACCTCCCAACCCCATCCCATTCCAGACCTAAATACTCTCTCCCTCTCTCTATCACTAAGAATGAAAGACAATATAGGGCAGAGTCAGCCAACCGTCAGTTCTCTAGATGGTCGATATCAATCAGCAATCTGCCCCTGACAGCATGTCAGATAGGGCCACCCCTCTCCTAAGTGTCCAGGGAGTGTGTACAGCTTAACAAGTAAGAAGCTTTCACCTCCATATTTGGCTTGAAACCTCAGAATCAGAGAGATTAAAGCAATTTGCAAGTTCAGAATCAGTTAACTCAATTCCTAAGTATTAAAATGATTTCTTATTCCATACTTCTAAAAAGAGAGAGAGATTAGTATCAGTAGCTAATCCACATGTGTATGAATTTTTTGTAATAGAGTTCTGATTTTCTTCCAAAGCATAATTGAGAGGGCTAATATTCCAAATTGAATACCGCCTAGCGGTACCCGTGGGGAGCCTTCACATTCTCATCTAACCCAGCACTGCCTTTCTAGTGACAGCACACCTCAAGAAGAAACACAATTTCTGGATGTCTGACCTAAACTAGTCCTTATTAAAGACTTATAATAATGCTCTCATTATTTAAATAGCTTATCTGGAATTCATGCTGCCCTCTCCTAAAAGTTATTTTGAAGGGAGATACAATCCTCTTTCAGTGGCAGAGGGTGTTCATGGTGACCACTTTCCAAATGGGCACTTTCTTTGTGACAGCATAATAGTTCTATGAGTTTGGCTGAAGGTCTAGTGGTTCAGCTGGTGATAGACCAAGGAAAGAAACAAACACAGAGTTCCACAAGGTAGGGAGCCCCATTTTGCTCTGAAGGCAGAGAGACCTGAGTTCTAATCACAGACTGCCTCAGGCTAGCCTTGTGTCCTTGCTAACTCCCTCAACCTCAGTGGACTTCCGTATCATCCTGTGTTAAATTTAAGGTCACCCATTTGGGTAAGTGACTACCGAGGAAAGTAAACGAAAAAGCCGCGAGCACGTGATGGACCCCCAACAAGAGTTAATGAACTCTTTGCCACTGAATGGGTCATGTAGCCAGAGAATTACCAGTAGGACCTGAAGTGATGTCTCAGGACAGATCAGGATGGAAACCTAAGACTTGCTTGTAGGGTGAAAGACTATAACCAAAGAAGCACAGGGGGCCAAGCTGGGTCAGGAAAGAGGCTCATGCAGTAAGACTTTCCGTGGGGAGTCAGAGAGTCATAAGCAAACTAAGGGAAGAGTCGGGCACCTGGGGAATAACTAAATCCAGAGAAAAATCAGAGCAGCCAGACAGCACGGCCCAAAGGATGAACTGAACCAGTGGCTGCTTGGGTCATAAAAGATTTCCCATCCAGGGCTAAAGGGTCCCTGTTACACTGAGCTTAGGATTCACAAGAATTCTGAGAAACTCAAGACAAAGCAGCAAATTAGGGTGTTAAAAAATAAAAAAAAGAAGAATGTCCATGTGCTTCAGGGAAAGAGACCTTTCCATGCTACCAAATACACGTAGCCACTCAGAGGGTTAAAACATTTATGTGAAGGAAATCCATTTCACAGTTTACAGTTCATATTTTAAAGACCATATTAATTGAAGCAGAGTTACCCTAGGCCAGTAAATTATGAAAGATATGCTTTTTTACTCTGTCAGTTGGAATATACAGTTTAAAAATGTTAAAGCTATCAGCAAACATTTATTAAGGGCCTACTATATTCAAGGCACAAGACCCTCTAAATGAAATCCAGACCCAGGTACATTTTACTCTCTCTGACCACATGCCTATTGATTTAATGATCAGGCCAGGTATTTTGAGGGAAACTAACTGTACTGAGAGGATAAAATATAATTGAACAGATCATCTCAGTTGTGCCTGATTTGTACTGACAGAGCATCTTTGCTTCTCGCAATTTTGAGGACAGTTCTGCTATAACTGATTTTGTCAGATAGATATGAATAGACCATCTAAAATTCTTTTATGATTTTTTTTAAAAGCAATTCAATAGGAATTGAAATTTTACAATTCAAACAAACTGGGGTCTAGAAATTCTCATCATTTCAAAAGAAGTGGAATAGAGACCAGTATTTCAATATACGTGGGTTTTGATCATTACACAATCGCTTCTTGAATATTTCCTTCCATGAAATTGCTTCTGTATTTTACCAAATTTTTCCTAACTATGTACATATGTGTTCATATTGTTAAGCACAATGTCACTACCTTGAAGAAGAGTCAAGGGCCCCCCAGGTTAGAGTTTCCAGGTAAAATACAGGATATCCCATTCAATGTAAACTTGAAATAAGCAACAAGCTAGCCAAACTGCTACATTCCCAATAGCTTACTAAAAGATTATATTTTATTTATAATTTAATTAAGCACCAAATGTATGAATTGCCAATTGTGAGGTGCTAGATTCAGTATCACTAGTTTCTTTTACTCAAGTAACAGATGAAACATCTTAATATTAGTGCTTTTAGAGTACTACATGAGACGTGCCTGTGAAATAATAAGTATATATATATATATATATATATATATATAGTTCTCTGTCCCCAGTACCTGACACAGAGCTCCTAAAACTCTTGTAAATAGGGATACTAAGAGAATCTTTTGTTCTAATATTTAGCCTTTGATCCTAGTACCTGACAGAGCTTCTAAGACCTTATAATTTCCTGATGATTGCAGGGTCTGACATAGAGCTCCAAGCACCTTGGAATTTTCTGGGTGAAATGAGTGTCCTTTGCTCTAATGACATGGCCCTTTGTGGGCTCCTGAATGGGAGCTGGTCACCAGAAAGAACAAGCCATAATTAGAAGTTTGGAACCTTCATCCCCATCCCCCATCCTCTGGAGAGGAGAGAAGGGCTGGAAGTGGAGTTAATAATCGCTCATGCCTACGTGATGAAGCCTTTGCAAAGGTCCTCGAAGTATGAGGCTCAAAGAGCTTCCACGTTGGTGAACACATCCATGTGCTGGGGGGGTGGCACCCCCCAACTCCACAAGGACAGAAGCTCCTGTGCTCAAGACCCTTCCGGACCTTGCCTTGTGTATCACTTCACCTGGCCGTTCATCTGTATCCTTTACTATAGCCTTTAAAATTAACCAGTAAATATAAGTGTTTCCTCGCGTTCTGTGTACCATTCTAGCAAATCACCAAATCCAAGGAAGGGGTCATGGGAACCCCAATTTATAGCCAGTTGGTCAGGAGCACGGGTAACAACCTGGGCTTACAATTGGCATCTCAAGTGCGGGGGAGACAGCCTTGTGGGACTGAGCCTTTAACTTGTGGAATCTGATGCTAACTCCAGGGAAATAGCTTCAGAATTAAACTGAATTGTAGGACACTCAGCTGGTGTCACAAAATTGCTTGATGTGTGGAAAACACACATAGCTGGCATCAGAAGCGTTGTGAGTGTTGTGAGGTGTGAGAATAAAGCAAAATGCAGGAGAGTTTTTCTAAGACAGCATGTCACAGACAGTGAAATCAAACACTGCAAAAAGCTCTTAGGTGATTCTGACAATTGCAGCAATATTTAACTACTAAATCTGCTGGGTGCAAAGAATGAAAGCATAAGGTTTTGTGAAATTGTACACCTGGGTAGGGTTGCCAGATTTAGTAAATAAAATACAGGAGGCACAGAGAAATTTGAATTTCAAATAAACTGAAAAAATAATATAAATATGTCCTATGCAATATTTGAGATATACTTGTGCTACAAAATTATTTGCTGCTTACCTGAAATTCAAATTTAACTGGATGTCCTATATTTTTTCTGGCAACCTTATATCTGGGGGGGCCTTCACCTAGTCTGAGGGCTCAAGAAAGGTGTCTATTAGGAGGTGGACTGATTTGAAATGATTGTGTAATTATCTTTAAAAGTTTTATGGGAAGAGGGCTTCCCTGGTGGTGCAGTGGTTAAGTATCCGCCTGCCAGTGCAGGGGACACGGGTTCTAGCCCTGGTCCGGGAAGATCCCACATGCCACAAAGCAACTAAGCCTGTGCACCACAACTACTGAGCCTGCGCTCTAGAGCCGGTAAGCCACAACTACTGAAGCCCACGCGCCTAGAGCCCGTGCTCCGCATCCAGAGAAGCCACCGCAATGAGAAGCCTGCACGCTGCAATGAGGAGTAGCCCCCGCTCGCCACAACTAGAGAAAGCCTGCACGCAGCAACAAAGACCCAACTCAGCCAAAAATTAATTAATTAATTAATTAATTTTTAAAAAGTTTTATGGGAAGAATAAATATGCCTTTGAAGGAGACCCATCACCTATGTTAAATTAAAAGTGTTATCATATGTGGGAACTTCCCTGGTGGTCCAGTGGGTAAGACTTCGTGCTCCCAATGCAGGGGGCCTGGGTTCGACCGCTGGCTGGGGAACTAGATCCCGCATGCATGCCGCAACTAAGAGTTCGCATGGCGCAACTAAGAGTTTGCATGGCGCAACTAAGAAGTCCACATACCGCATCGAAGATCCTATGTGCTGCAACTAAGACCCGGAGCAGTCAAAATAAATTAATAAATAAATAATAAAAGAAAAAAAGGAAAGAAAAAAGTATTATCATATGTAAGGCCTGATGGTCTGAGTTAGCTTGATTCCAGTATGCTTTGACTCCTAACCACAGAGATTTTTCCCAGAGCTCTTGACACACTATCTCTGTGATGTTTAGACTATCTTTCCTATCAGACAATAAACTCTTAAAGGCAGCAAATGCATCCTTCCCTATGGCTAGCCCAAAAGCTAGCTCAATACCAGATATATACATCTTAGAGCATTAATACATGTTTTAAATAAATAGGAGAATTATAAACTGTATTTCATGGTAAAGTGGACACTAGTCAATCAGTGTAAAACTGTTATAAAATTAAATATATTTATTCTATTTTAATCCCTGTTATGTCTGCTAGTGATTTCACATTATGCCCATATGCATAAAACATTCAGACGAAATTGATAAACACATCTTTTTGGTTGCAAGTCGGTTGTGGGACCACACCTGCAGAATTATGGCTAATATTTGGAGATTAAAAATCAAATACTTATTAAACAGAGATATAGCTTTAATATGTTTTAAGATCAAATTCATAAGCCCCTCAAATAAAGTGCTGCAAAGCTTTTGAAAGTCACATAAACTTGATTAAATGTTAGAGATTTGGCATCTGTCCCCTGAGGAGCACTTTAATATAACAAGAATTACAAATGAATCTCCCAGGGTAAATCTAGGAAAAAATACTTGGGAACGATATATTGAGAGGTTAAAACTGGTGCTATGTATTCTAATTAGCTCTAAATCTAAAGTGTGTAACAGCTGGAGCTGGCACCTTATATAGCAAACGACTTGCTACCATTGAATTGTTCCTGCCCCCGGCCAATTCATATGTTGAAGCCTGAGCCTTAACCCCCAATGTGACTGCACTTGGAGATGGGGCTGTTAGGAGGTGATTAAGATTAAATGAGGTCATAAGAGTGGAGTCCTAATCCAATAGGATTTGTGGACTTATAAGAAGAGGAAGAGAGAGATCTCCTCCACTCATACACCAAGGGAAGGCATGTGAGCACACAGCAAGAAGGTGGCCATCTGCAAACCCAGAAGAAAGCTCTCACCAGAACCAACTATGCTGGCACTCTGACCTTAGACCTCCAACTTCCAGGACCTCCAACTTAAAACTGTTCTTTAAGCTACCCAGTCTATGGTACTTTGTTACAGCAGCCTGAGCAAACTAAGATGGAACTGAAATAAAAAACATTAAGCATTTTCTCATAGATGCCAGACACTACAACCTGCACTTCCCTGTTCGGTATTCAATGATTTAGTGTATGTATGTTTCATAATCTCATCTTTTCAACTTCAGTCTTGTCTGGCTTCCCAACTAATGAAAGGCAGGACATTTCTACGCAAACTCATTAAAGCTTATCTGAAATCACAACAGTCACTATATAGTTTAAGCAAAAGTAAAATGAGTAGTGGATTTTAACTACACTTCCCAATAGACTAGGCGTTTGACCAAAGATAATCTGAAATGGTGAAATATTTAAGAGAACTTTCACAAAGAATAATGAAAACTCTAGTAGCATCTGCTTAGATGCTATTTTTAGAACTCCAAGTATCCTTAGTTACCTGACCGGTGGAACTATACATTCATCAGTTTATAAATCTGCATAAAGGTGCCTCAAAAATATTTTCAGCTACCCAAATAAAAGCATGTAATGAAGTCTGTGATTTTTGCAAGATTTGTAGCATTGTTTTCATGACCTGTGTTTCCCCTCAAACACCCAGTTTAAAACAAAACATTTTCTGAAAAATGATCATTTCAAAAAAACATTTTTGTGGGGACACATTTTTTTAACTATTGAGATGCTACCATTCAGACTCACTTATATTCTTTCCCAAAAGGATGAAGCCTTGACCATATAACCGTTTAGTACAATAGAATTTTCTGCAGGAAATACACTCTTGCTATAGGACACCCTTCAGAAAAATAAAATATAAGCAAATGCCAACGTATTAAAAATAACATGAACAATTTAAGTATCACACAGACTAGAACATTCCCTGTAGCACTCTCAGGGTATTTAACCCCGTGGGCCAACCTACATGACAAGTCAAATTTTAAAAAGACTGTTGTGTAATGAACATGGAATCAGAAAAGGGGACTTGGTTAGTTGTGTTGAACATCTAATGACATCTATCAAAACAGATTCAGTCATTTCCACCATTAAAACGATAACGTTCAAAGTCTTTTGACTAGACTCCCTTCTCTCTTCAATGATACTGGATGGGCACTGCAAACATGCGGGGGCTCATAGATTTTACCAAGTGAATAATCATCTTTCTGGAGACACAAAATTTATACTTGGTGTATTATTGGACTAGAAATAATACAATAACAATGGTATTAAAGTCAGGCGTCATTGATCTACTGCTATACACACCTTGAGCGAGCAAGGGGCTTACTTGGCTCCAGGTTTATAATCTATACAATTAATGGGACTAGATTTGGTGATTTCTAGGGCACTTTATGGCCTTGATATCTGAAAATTCAAGGAGCTACATGCTGGAAAGATTAAAAAGTCACTTACTAGTTAGTGTCAGTATTCCATTCAAGTTTCCTTCAAACTGCCATTAGCAGCTTACAGATCTACAAAAACAAAACTATGAATTTATTGGGAATTATCTCATTTTCCCTTGAGTTCACATGTCCTGAATTGTTCTTACATCCATGCCTTCAGGCATCCCAACAGGGCCACTCGTGATTTTTGGCAGAACCTGAGGAAAAGGCTCGGTACCTCTGATCAGTGAGCGGCTTCCTTCTTCAACAGCTGGACGCTAGAGTGCCCAGAGTCACACTCAGAAACCATGACAAGTACAGCCTGCTCCTTAGCAAAGGAGGTGCACTCTTTGTCACATGAGGCAAACACCTGCCTGTTTTTCAGTCTGAGATGATGATGATTGTGAAATGCAGGTGATATGGCCGATGCTGACTTCTTTCTGGGTAAATCTAAACTACTTCTGAGTCATGCAAAATAGTTTATTCTTTCTTTCCTCCTTACATTTGGAAATGTTGACTTCTCTGACAAGCAAAGACCCTCAGTGACCCCAGATTAAATAACAGCACACAAAGATTTGTGCCTCCAGGCCGTTGGCTGCCACTGGTACAGATTGAGAACGACAGGGCATTACTAATCGTTTAGAAATGAGGTGGTAACCAGAACAGCTGCCCTTCAAATTCCAACAAAAGTTCAGTGGACTAAACACAAACCATGAGTATTATTAGGAAAATAATATTTTGTTGCCAGACCTACACGGAAACTCCTCTGGGGACCAGAAGAGAACTAACCACAAACGTGCCAGTCCCTTTCATGATGGAGTAAATGCTTTGAAGTAGGAAGGTGTAGAGGTGTATGGGGAGAACTTCACAGTGATGCGCAATCCCTGAGTCAAAGGAGGAACTCCAAGATGGAGGGAAGAATGGCCTGAAAGTGAAGGGGACCCCAGGTTGATATGCAGACAGCTGAGGTGTGTTTTTAATGTAAACTAGTCTTGACCCCCCAAGTTGCTCACAACACTTGTATAGGTTGATTATTTAATTTGCTTCATACAAAATACCCAATAACGGCACACAATGTGTATGAGCCTACATAGGAAGAGGATGCTTTCAAAGGTCGATATTCATTAATCAAAGCAATGACTTACCATTTATCAGTTTTAATATAAAAAGCTACAAAATAAGCAGGAGGAAAAGAGCCTGACTTTGGGCACAGGCAGTTTTGTGTTTAAAACTCTATGCTGCTACTTAGCAGACTTGAGATTACGGACAAGTTACTTAATCTTCCTAGCTCCTTTTCCTCATTTGCAAAATGGGGATAACACCATCTGCCTCATATGACTTTTGTAACAAATTAAGAGAAATAAATAAATAATGTCAAGTCATAACAGAGGGTCTGGAACATAATACATAATCAATAAACATTACTTCTTGACTTCCCTTAGCTAAGAAAAATGATGATTTCATTAACTACCACTTGTTTTTCTTCATCTTGACCATATATTCAAAATATTTCAGCACCATTAAAAGTACTTTATAGAAATTTAGATCATGATATCATTCACCTAAAACCACAGATGATTCACAGACACACAGGTACATATGTATGTATATATCTAGGGAGAAAAGAGTTCCAGAAAAAATTTAATATTTCTAAAAATGCATCTTATATGCTCTAAAAGCACTAATGTTATTTTCAGCCCTTTGTGTCTATAAGGTAGCATTTAGTATATTAATTTTGCAAACATCATGGCATCTAATAAGCTAGTTTGGTAAGTTAATAATTGTATAATCATTGTAAAATGATTTGAAAATGGCCAGATATTTTCAAAATTACTTGACTCTTAAAAGTGATATATTAACATGAAGTGGTGGTAGGAAAAGGAGAGTGAGGCAAACCATACGTTTGGTTTCTATTTTTAATCTTTAAAATGTTTCACAAACAGTTGAGAAAATGTATTTAATTTTTATCAAACATATAATTGTCTACTAAGACTTATGTTAAGATGAACTAGTAAAAGTCTGCTTTATTATAAGTATACTGTTCCCTTAAGAGCCTAGCAGTTTTAAAAATAAAAAACTCAAAATCTCTTAGCCGGACTGAGGTTGGAAATTTGTTTCCAACCATTTTCACAAAACCACTTAGAAGATAGCTGTTTTGCAAATTAATTTTTCATGAAGCTCTCTAAGGGTCGATATACTTGTATTAGCCGCCAAACGTGTTCAACTTGAGACAACCGGGAAGATCCATGATTAATGCAACTTGGTGTTTTTCCTAACATTTACTGTACCCATCAATAGTGGTTAATGCAACAGCTTCCAGTAAGCAGCTGCCTTAAAAGCTCGGAAACGTCGAGCCATAAACAACAAAAGTGCATCTGTCCTTCTTCCATACATAAATGTCTTCCTATACAAATGAGAAAAATATATGCAAAAGTCTAACATAAGAAACTATATCAATATTTTCATGTAAAAGCGTGGCAAAATCAGACTAGAGAGACAGTTTTGGTAAAATAGCATGCTAATAAGAGTAGGGGGTCCTGGGCCCTTATCTTCACTCTGACACTAGCTGTGGTTCCTCTGATGAGTCCCCAACTTGCAACTAGTTTCCTCAGCTAATAGCAGAGGTGCTCTATCAGCTAGGCCCCACAGTGCAGGGCTAAGATGGGGACTCAGACAATGAATCAGAGACGAGGCACTGAGGCAAGGAATACAACTCTATGCGGAAAAGCCGGCAGACTGAGAAGATGGCAGACTGAAGTCTCAAAATAACCATCTTATCGGTGTTTGGATGCCAGTTTCTTTTATAGCACAGAGAAGGGGAAGAGATGAGGAAGTAAAGTAAAAAGGCCATAAGTTTTGCAAATATCACCTGGAATGGCCAGCCTCAGGGAGGGGATGTGTCAATTTCTGCTTTCTTGTAGCCATCCGCAGGTGGACAGGGTCTGGATGTTTCCCTGATCAAAGGCACTTTGGTTTAACATTCAGGCAGAGGGGCAGGGTTCCCCGAGGCAGGCCATTATGTATAGACAGTATCCTTCTAGTGAACAAAAGCAGTGGAAAGCAAAGGTTAAAATAAAAGTAACAGATCTAACATGTAGTCAGATTTGGCTCTTCCTTGTTACAGAAACAACGGCCTGTAGAGGTGCTGTGATCTACCCCGCATGGAATCAGGTCCCAGCTCTTCAGTAACGCTGGGCCCGTTACTCAACTGGCAGTGCTTCAGTCTCCTCATTGAAATGAGGAGGGCAGTAGCACTAAGTTCACATGTCTGGGATAATTAAATGAGAATTCATGGCTCGGGACATAGTAAAAGAGCAATAAATATATTAGCTTACTTATTAGTATTATAAGTAGTATTACTGTAACCATCACTTTATCCTGAAAAAAATAAAACTTTTGTGGCTTACAGTGCAAGAAATATAGAAGTGAAGAAACCCAGGAGAAAAGACAATAAAGGTATGAAGATCAAGCTGATACCATAAAAGCACTATGTTAATTAAGTAATTAACATATTTGTTAAAGTCACTTTTAAGCTAACCCAGAGAATAAGGAACCATTCTCTAAATATTACAATGTGCATTCTGCCTAATATTTAGAACAATCAGAAGTCAGAAATTCCAAGTCTTTCTCTTCAGTTTGTTAAAAAATCAAAAGAATGATCTTGGGTAATTCAAGATTTGAATATATAATGCCAAATAGGTAACTAAAAATGCATATATGAGAAAGAGAGCAAGTTGGGGGGAATAAAGGCTTCTCCAAGAGATGGAAAAGAGAGAAAAAGAATGGATTTTTTGAGTAGCAATCCAAATACCAAAGAGATCCCACCTTGGGCTACTCAGGAAGACAACAGATTTCTGCCAGCTGCCTTGAGGCTGGCTTGCCCTTGGGGAGTATCACATGTGATTATTTGCAAGCTGCTACCTTCATCTCCTGGAGCAGAGGCGCATCCTCCTACTCATGCTGACACTCAAAGTTTGGTTTTCTTCCCTGAAGAAATGGAAAGGGCAGCTGAAAGGGCAGCGCTATGTGCACATGGGCATCTCGTCCCTGGGGGGTCCCATCTGAGCTCCAGACCTTCCATCTGCAGGGGGCTCTGGCACATCTGTCTGGGGCCAAGGAGTCCAGCTACTCTGTCCCTAAATTCTCTCTCCAAATCGCTCCACATTGCAAACTAATTTTTATCAGTTATAGCCCATAACAAATGTGTGTGTGTGCTCTAGCTCTCCTGGAGAAAGAGCTGCCAGTCTCTTTGTATCCTTTCTTTTCCTCAAAGAACAGCAGCTCATTTCCCCTGGTTGAGGCCAATCTCAGGTCTCTCATTCTGCACTTTTTCCCTGGGTAACTTTACCCACATTCATGTCTTCGTCTGCCACATGTAAGAATCGATGTTTCTCCAATGTCTCCTGAGCTCCAGGGCAAGATCTATAGGATATATAAACCCATATCAGGCCTTCCCACCTAGATCTAGTTTTCGCTCTCCCCCATCTCCTTACTTCCTACTCAGCATCACCCACCACACGGCTCCTTCTTTCTGATGTCTCACCAAATGACATCAACTGACCATTTCCAGCAACTTGAGAGTATCTAAGATTCCCACCTCTTCCTTACTTCCTCTGGATTGTCCAACTGGTCATCGAAACTTACTGATTTTACCTAATAACAATCTCTCCACTCTGCTCCTTCTTTTCTAGTCCCACAGCAGTGGCTTCGTTCAAGTTCTTATCGCATGACTACTAAATAGCGAACCAAACAGTTGGCTTTTGGATCTCAAGATTCTCCCCATTTCATCTTCCACATTATTGCCACCTTGAATCTTCCTGAAATACAGTGTCTGCATGGAACCTGATGCTCAGAGATTAAGGAAATTGCCACAGGTCATACAACCACTAAGAAATTTAGGCTCAAGGTGAATCTCATCCTCTTATACTCATCCATGATCTCTAACCAAGACTCACACTCTGGGGCCCAGTTTACAGTTGAAGGACACAGCATCTTTCCCTGATGGGTAGAGGAGAGGCCACACTTAGTAAGAATATGGCTTCTCCCTAAGGGACAGAACAGAGCAGGACATTTATCTCAAAAGATCAAATACCACAGACAAACACCTTGGATGAGGTATGAATTAGGAGCTAAACTCTCTAGCTGTCCATTCGTTTCCTAAAGTTCATCTACTTGTAACTTTCAGGGAGACAAGTTTATTAACCACAGAATACAAATATCTGAAGCCCAGTTATAGCTCCCAAAGTGTTTCTTCTTGCTTCTAGATGTTGATGTCACTGGCAAATAGCATTTTTTTCCCAAATACCCATTTAAAACAGGCCTTATAAAGATCAGCTATAAAGTTAACACTGCAAACTCTTGAGTTAGAAGCAAAAGGTAAGTACAAAGAACTTTATTATTTTTTTTTAATTTAGCATCTGTAGGCTGAAATTAAATATAGCTTACAATAAAAGTCTGTCAATGCTATTCTGCATAATTAATCTGAACTTTGGCACTCCTAAGCTTGTTAATGCCGAGCTGCCGATAGTAACGAATTGAAACTAAGTGCATGATACATATTTTCAAATTACAGCAACTGAAATATGCATGAAAATGTACAAAACGTCACACCTGGAATGACTCAGTAATTTGTTCCAGTAATTATTTCAGTAATGTTATTTTTTTTTTCCACCACAGGTTTCATTCCAAGCCATATTCCATTGTTTTCCAACATCAAGTTAAAAATAACAGAGCTAATTAATTACCTAAACTAAGAAACAGTGTTGTTTAGAAAGGGCTATGGCCTCAAGTTTAGATGAGTGAGGGTGTCTCAACTGCTTGGTTCTCTCTTCGTATCTGTCCATCATTTACAGCATGTAAGCAAAGTGAAAAGAAAAATCTTAGATAACTCTCAAATCCCATCCCTTGATGCTTTTATACTCAGAGAAGACCACGGGACCATGCAAGTTAGTTAATGTGAAGATTCTCAGCTAAAGGAATGGGAGATAGCATTGTGTCACTGTAAATACTATCTTGATTCTGAAAAACAGCATGGCAGAGAGATGTTCCTCTACTACAGCAGTTCTCAAAAGTTCTCCGGGGACCACTTATGGCCCCTGAGACATTTTCAAGGGGTCCATGAAAAAAAAACGTATTTTCATAATAATCATAAGTCATTTTTGCCCTTTACACTCTTATTCTCTCAAGAGTGTACAGTGGAGTTTTACAGAAGTTACACGCTATGTGATACCACAATAGACTGAGTGCGCAGATATGTGTATCCAGCTGTCTCCTATCAAACCAGATGTTATAGTGCTTTACAAAACATGAAATAATGCCACTCATCGCAAAATTTTGTTTGGGAAAAAAATATTTTCTATAAAAATATGTTAATACGTTATCACGTAAGAGGTTTATTTTGTTACAAAATTGGTAAAACTGTAAAGGGCTCCAGAGATCAAAAAGATTTGAGAATCATTGCACAACTGGTGTTTTGAAGAGTGGAATTCAAGCAATGATTAAGGATTATCCTCTGTGGCCATCCTCTGGGGTCCTTTCCCAGCTTTCCTTCTGTTAGCTAAAATCTCCTCTCCTTTCTTCCTTTAGCCAGTAAAGTCAATTCAATCTTTAGTTAAATTAATTCAGCAGTTATATCCTTAGAGGCTGTTAGGAGCAATACCCATGAAGATGGGCACTGTTGGAGATATAAAAGCTCAAAGAGGTTAGAATAACCTGAGAAGTAAAGATGACCATATAGCAAAGTTAGATAATGATGCACAGTAATGCATAATTCAGTACCAAAGGGAGTAACACAAACACTAAATGTTGTTAACTATGAGATGAGGAGAGGAATGTAACTATGAGTTTTGGGGGGCAAATCTTCATAGAAAAAGCAATGCCTTTATCTATTTTCTGCCAGTTAACCAAATGGAAATGTGGTAGCTCACAAAATGCATGCAGGGCAATCAGAAAAAAAGTAAGAATAGGTACAATAGTAAAAATGAAGCCGGGCTTCCCTGGTGGCGCAGTGGTTAAGAATCCGCCTGCCAATGCAGGGGACACGGGGTTGAGCCCTGGCCTGGGCAGATCCCACATGCCGCGGAGCAACTAAGCCTGTTGGCTAAAACTACTGAAGCCCGCTCGCCATGCTCCGTTAATAGGAGAGGCCACTGCAATGAGAAGCCCGCGCACCGCAACGAAGACCCAACGCAGCCAAAAATAAAAAATAAAATAAATTTATTAAAAAACAAAGAATGAAACCAAAGATGAAGCTAGAAGAGAAAAACATACATCAAGATCTAGGAACAGCACATAATCTCCAGGGCCCAGTGCAAAATGAAAATGCAGTGTCCCTTGTTAAAAAAAAAAAAAAAAGTCTTTCAGGATGGTAACAGTAGAGCATTAAACCAAGAGCAAGGCGCTTCTAAGCTTGGACCCCTGTGTGACAGCAGAGGACACACACCCCTGAAGGCAGCCCCAGTGACACCCTCCACAATCGCTTAAGTTAGATCCCAAGTCCAGCTTTAAACTAACTTCGAAGACAAAGCAAAGAGGAAAGTATGATCAGTTTTAAAATTCACAGTGTCCATTACTCAGGAAGTCCTATTAAAAAAATGGTCAGAATTACATCAGAATTTTACTTAGAATTCTACTTAGAGAAACACATTCTTCCTTTCAAAACCTGCCCCCCCTGCCCCCGCGCACACACACAGTCATTTTCATCCAGGTACAACACCAAATATAACACGTAACAGAAGCAGCACGTTTCTGAACGTTTAGTGTGTGTCATACATTGTTCCACATCTAATTCTCACAATCACTTTATTTATTTTTTGCACAATCACTTCATGAAGGCAGGATTACTGTCACCCCTACTTACAGAAAAAGAAATTTAGAACAATTAAATAACTTGTCCAATGCCATACAGTTGGAATGTGAACTCAGGCAATCTAACTCCTGCTCTTCTACTGCTTCCCATCTTCCTGTAATCCTAGACAGAAATTTCACAAGCCTCCATCCTTCTGAAGGACTAAACAGAGCCCACATATATAAAAAACAGAAAGAAATCATAGCTAATATCTATCCAGTCCAGCCCTTCATTTTACAAATAAAGAAACTGAGGACTATAGGAAGATATATAACTTATTGAGATTACCAGCAAGAGACTGGTCAAGCTTGATCAATGCTCTTAACTCCATTTCCCCCAAATTTACTGTGTATCAGAATAATCCTGGGAACTCCGAAAAATGCAAGATCCTGATCCCCCCTACCAGACAAGAGGTCCAGATTTCTTGGGACCAGGGCAGGAGGAGCCAGGGGCTTTTCTAGCCAGCAGCCAGCCAAGCATCAGAGAGCAGGGGTGATATTCCCTGCCTCACACTCTCCAGTCTTCCTTCCCATCTATAACAATCAAAACCTACCCCTTTGGGCTTCCCTGGTGGCACAGTGGTTGGGAGTCCGCCTGCCAATGCAGGGGACACAGGTTTATGCCCCGGTCCAGGAGGATCCCATCATGCCGCGGAGCGGCTGGGCCCGTGAGCCATGGCCGCTGAGCCTGCGCGTCCGGAGCCTGTGCTCCGCAACGGCAGAGGCCACAACAGTGAGAGGCCCGCGCACCACAAAACAAAACAAAACAAAACCTACCCCTTTATGTAGCTGTGGGTAATGGAAGTTACAACAACACGACTACCTGACATTTAATATATCTAAATTAGATTGAAATCAATAAACCAGGCAAAACCAAAATCAGTGCTTTAACTCTCTGAAATCTGTTTTGGGTAGATTAATAGGCATTTTCAAGAAGGAAAGATTGAAAGGTGGCAGAGACATACAGTGAAAGGCAAGGTCGGGACTGAGCTACAGCAGTGTCCAGTGGGCATGTGAAATAGGGGATTATGGAAAAATAATTTGCAGGGGAAGGATGTGAGGGTGGGACAAGATTGAAACACCTTATCTGATTTCTCTGTGGAGACAAAAGACATCCAGTCTTCTCGATTCCAATAGTCATTCCTACATACACACCCTGGTCAAATGTGTAGTGGCTTACAGGCTGAGAGCATACTTGATAATAAACTTCATATTTGCATATCTGTAAACAATCTTAGGAAGTTATTAATAATCTAGACAATAATATGTAAACTGAAATATTTAGAGATGGTAAACTGATACCTGTAATTTACTTTGAAAAGTACCAAAAGTAAGAGGGATTTATGGATGGATAGAGTGAGGGATAGATGGATACATATGTGATAAAACAAGCAAAATAAAATGCTAGTAGTAAAATCTATGCACTGGGTATATGGGCATTCACTCTAAACTCTCAACTGCGCTGTATGATGAAAATTTTCATAATAAGATATTAGAGGGGAAATGTGTGTAATAAAAGTATCCAAAACCAGATGATATTGTGCTTGCAGACTAAAAAACTTTACTGATTAGAAACAAATCAAGATTTAGCTTCAGGGCTTCCCTGGTGACACAGTGGTTAAGAATCCACCTGGCAATGCAGGGGACATGGGTTCGAGCCCTGGTCCGGGAAGATCCCACATGCTGTGGAGCAACTAAACCCGCGCGCCAAAACTACTGAGCCTGCACTCTAGAGCCCGCGAGCCACAACTACTGAGCCCACGCCCCACAACTACTGAAGCCCCGTGTGCCTAGAGCCTGTGCTCCACAACAAGGAGAAGCCACTGCAATGAGAAACCCGCGCACTGCCACGAAGAGTAGCCCCTGCTCACCGCAACAAGAGAAAGCCCGTGCACAGCAACGAAGACCCGACACAGCCAAAAATAAATAAATAAATAAGCAGAGTTTAAGGTTGGAGGAAGAAAAAAAAAAAAGTTTCTCATGTGCTTCTTGAAAGCAGCTCATTCCTCAACTGTTGATATCCAAGTGTGCTCATTCCCTTCTGGAAACGGTGAAAAACAGGACACTGGAGTTTCACACATTAAAATGAGGAAAATCAAGTTCCTCCCACAAAAGACAGAACGAATTGGGGTAGAAAATTACCATTTATTCCTTATTAATATAGCCTTAATGGATTATCCATAAATAAAACATGCATTAGGCTCAGATGACAGTTCCTGATTTGAGTCCTAACCCAAGGGTTTAGAAAGTAAACTCTGGGCAAGGAACTTTCACTTCTCCACACTGGCCTCAGAAGGTATTTTCAAAGAAATAAATGTAGTGAGTAATACACAAAGACAGAGAATCTCCCTGGAGATCAGCAGTAGCAATTCATCTCTTCCTGGTTTCCACCTGCATCCCCTAAAATCTGCTTTCTACGCACAGTGATGGGATGGTAGATGTGTGCTCCTTGTTTTACCTTTATAATTCTTACCTATTATAAAGGCAACACTAACACTTCCTATCAGATTCAGCTTCTTCGGAGTCCCAGAATTTCTTTGCATATTTCAAGAGCTCCTCCCACAAAGAGAAACGACTCAAGGTATTTTCCTGGACAATCCTTTGCTTGACCCCAGGCACAAAACACACAGATGCAGCTTCATTGTTTTGAATGGGCCTATATGTTTCTCTGGCTGCAGCCTACCAACGAGACACATGGAACAATAGCTCATTTTCAGATAAGATTTCTTTCTTCCTTTTAAATTAGAATTGAACTCTTGGGTAAAGAAGAGAAACAGTGATAGTTGCTGCAGATTTATTCTGTCTGGAAGAAGACAGTGTTCCCATACCTCTTGGATTATTTTAGTTCATGTTTATCTTGACCTACCAATCCTTCGTGAAAAATTAGAGCTTGTTCCTGAGAATAATTCATTTTATTAACACCATCCTTCAACTAAGAAAGAGCCACATTTTAAAGTATCCATTTGCTTTGTGTCCGACATTCCTTCTCAAGACCTATATTTGATTTAGCATGACACTGATCTAATTGTTAACTTCTAAATTCAGTTACTTATTCAGCAAATAATTATTGAGTACTCATTTGCCAGATATTGTATAATCACTGGAATACAAATAAAATAAAATTATATTAAACAGTATCTCTGACCTTTTAATTCATAGTTTAAAGGAAGAAGACACATAAATAATTCCAATGAGGCAAGTATTACCCAGTAGTATGCTTCAAGTTTTAACTGTATTTTAAACAGTTCCCCAAATAGATGCAAAGCCATTACTACTAAGCACATTTTAACATTATTTAATGGAATCCCTTGATCTCCCTCAAGAGTTATAAGGGCAGAAAATAAAATTAAATCAATCGTGACAATTTACTAGTCATATACTGTTACTCACTGAAAGCAAATATTGATAATTTTCAGGTTTGTTTTTTGTGGTATTGTGATTTCTGGCATAAAGCTCCTAAAACCCTTTAATTTCCTGAGTGATAAGAGAGATAAAGCTGTCTTTGTTATGTTAATTAGTGACTTTTGGACCTCACCTAAGGATGGGGCCTTGTTGCCAGTGGAATCGACCAAGTAATTGGAAGGTTGGAACTTTCAGTCCCACCACCCTGACCTCTGAGGAGGGTAGACGGGCTCTGCCTATGTAATAGAGCCTCCATAAAATCCCAAAAGGTCCAGGTAAAGAGAACTTCAGTGTTGGTGAACACCTGCAGATTCAGGAATGTGTTGCACCTAGAAAGGGCATAGAAGCTCAGCGCCCTTTCCCCATATTTTGCTGTATACATCTCTTCCATCGGTCTGTTCCTGAATTATATCCTTTAATAATAAACCAGTAATCTAGTAAGTAAACTGTATTGGGTTCTGTGAGCCATTCTAGCATATTAACCAAACACGAGGAGGGGTTGTAGAACCTCTGATCTACAGCCAGTTGGTCATTAGCAGGGGTAGTAACCTGGGCTTGCGAATAGCATCTGAATTGGGGGTCGGGGGGACAATTTCGTGGGACCAAGGCTTTAACCTATGAAATCTAACACGACCCCTGAGTAGATAGTATCATAATTGAGTTGAATTGTAGGACACCCAGCTAGTGTTGGAGAACTTCTTGGTGGTGAGGGAAAATCCCTCCAAAACGTTGGAATTGGTGATCAGAATCTTAGGTTTAAAATGCCAGTAGTAGGATTTTGTATAATAAAAAGAAAATAATAAAAATAATTGCTAAAGCACTTTTAAAAAGTTGACCAGGGGAATCGGTTATAGAAACCTCTTGCTTACCAGAATGCCTGGAATTTAATGAAGGATAATAACACCATGTAACAGCTGGAGTATGTTGGGTCTTTTTCCTACTAATAATGTAAAATTTTAGTATTTTCTAATCTCAGGTATGCTGAAATTGTCATTACCACTAAATTAAAATGTGGGGACATGGAGAAGATAAAATGCTATTTAACTACTAAGGGTCCGGAGGTACTCAAAATATAAACTGCAATAAATGTAGCATCAATATTATAGCTTCATGACTTTTGGCAGCTTGGCCATTACACCAGCAACCTATTCACTCATGGCTGAGCTTAGTATTGATTTCTTTACTGTACCCTGTTCCTGTAAGACCAAAACCTCTACTAAGCCTCTTACTGGAATCCTTTTTATCAAATCACCCTCAACAAGAAGGACTCTTTTGATGCGAAGACTCCACCTCTTGAAGACACTTGAGGGAGATAAAGTGACCACTAATCATTCACTTGCTTTTTCAACTCTATCCTATATGGAGAAGTAAAAAAGCAAAGTATAAGGCCATAATAAATCTCAGATTATTGGTCCATCTGGTAGTGACATCAAGGAGAACTCTGTAGAAGAGGGTATCTGCCTCCTGGATACTACCACCTAAAAATCCTATACCCATCCAGGGCTTTCCTTCAGCATTTGTCTCAAATTTATTTATGTTCTTCGTGCACAGTGAATCAGGAGTTATGCCTCTATAAATCATCTCTCATCTAGTAAAATAGATTTTCTTATAATTTCTACTAAGACGATAACTTACAAGTTTCAAATTCTATCATTTCGTAGGCTTGTGAAGAGTTATGTTTATTCTTCTTGCCTTCAATTTTGCTATCATCCCAGTAAAATCTAACTATTAGCATAACTCAGCTGAACCTGCTTTTACTAAGACTGTCAATGATTTCTAGTTGCCAAATGCAAGTGATTTTTTCCCTCGGTACTTCTATTATTAGACATCTCTGCTGAATTTGATCACGCATTCCATAGCAAAAGAAATTTACTTCGCTTCCTTAAAATCTTGCCCCTCTGTACCCCTTCCTGACCGTCCTTCTGATGTTCTTTATCAACACGGATTCCCAGTTCTTTATCAATCATTACTTGTTGGTGCATCTAGGGGTTCCATTCTTAGTCTATACCTATTTACTGTCCTCTTATTTACTGATGGCTCCTAAATCTTTCACTCAGACTTCTCCCTTGAGTTACAAACTTATATATTCAAGTTTATGTTGCACGTATGCATATGTTGCATATATGAACAGATGCCTTAACACGTGTTTACTCATATCCATTTTCACATGTACTTTCCTTTCTCCTCTTGATTCTCTACTTCTAGAAAACTGAATACTGGGAGTTCTGAACTGCTAAATTTTCTCAAGTCTAGTCTTCCCTCTTCAGGCCTAACTGATACCGTTCTAGTTCGAGGAAACATTTCTAAAAACAAGGTCTATGAAGACAGTCTTCATCAGAAGTACCAAGTTGGAGAAATAATAAAAGTGCAGATACCAATTTGTTGTTGTTGTTGTTTTTAAGTTAAAAGTTTACTGGATACCATTTAGTATAGATCATTTGTAAAGCATTTTAAGTTAAAATCTTAGCTTCTAACTTGGAATAACCCATTTCTGTGTTTCCAAAGTCTAATCTCTAGTTACTTTGGGAACATTTCCTCCCAGAATAACTGACAACTGAATACTATTTCTCAATATAAACCTTACCAAAAATTTTTTTGTTTGTTTGTTTTTTCCGGTACGCGGGCCTTTCACTGTTGTGGCCTCTCCCGCTGCGGAGCACAGGCTACGCCGGACGCCCAGGCCCAGCGGCCATGGCTCACGGGCCCAGCCGCTCTGCGGCACGTGGGATTCTCCGGACCGGCGGGGCATGAACCCGCGTCCCCTGCATCGGCAGGCGGACTCTCAACCACTGCGCCACCAGGGAAGCCCCCCCGAAATTTTTGAAAGATGAAATACATTGTGTGCTCTTGACCATATATCTACTCTTTTAAATTTAAATAGATTTAATTTTTCCTCTATAAAAACGTTGCCTATCAGGCAAAAGCATAAGAAGTTTTAATCTACTTTGTTTTTTTTTCCAAACTGGGGGTTACATGGATTGTGATCAGAATTTAAATAAGAATAAGTTTGTTTCAGATAAATATGTGTGTATTTAATGGACTGCAATATTTAAAGAGAAATTTACTGAGGGCTATGGCCAAAAAGTTTGAAAGCCACTAGTTTAATATATTGTAACATATAATTTAAATAAAGGACCCTTATCATATGAATTCTTAAAGCAAGCCAAAAAAATAAAAACAAATCTTTGTTTTTTCTCCCTTTCCACTTCACAGTAGTAAAGTTAACTCTCTGCAAAGTCGAACTCTAAAATGTGTGATGCGTAGTCCCTTTCTTCTCAATTTTCAGTAAATATACATTTTCCAATGGTCATTCACATTTGCACTTCATTACATTTGAAGGCCAGAGACTATGTAACATATTTAAACAGTAAAAGTCATTAAGACATTACAAAGCAATACAAAGACTGGAGGCTACAGGACTTGAACTATTACTGCTCTGGGTTGAAGGGCTGTGCCCTAGCCTGAGGACACACCCTCGCAACAGCTTCTGGAACGTCACCTCGTGAAAACCAAGCCTCTCAGCTTACATTTTCACCACAAAGGTAGTAAGCTCTCTTAAACAATAGACCCAAATTGTCTAAATGCACAGAATTTGCTAAACCAAGAGTGAACCTTGTAAACTGCAGACTTTAGGTGATAATGTCATGTCGGTTCATCCATTGTAACAAATGTACCACTATGGAAGGAGATGGTGATAATGGGGAGGATATGCATGTGAGGGGCAGAATGAAAATGGGAAATCTCTGTAACTTCCTCTCAATTTTGATGGCAACCTAAAACTGCTCTAAAAAATAAAGTCATATATATATATATATTTTTTTTTTTCTTTCTTTCTTTCTTTTTAAAAGGGGACTTTGACGGTATTTGAAAACACTGCCAGTTCTCCTTTTCCATAGCTGATGACTAGTTTGAATTACCTGAGACTTTGGCTTCTCAATTTACCTCATTCTTGCCAGAGGCTTTTAAGTTATTTTATCATTCAGATAAAGTGTTTCATAAATGAAAGGCAAGCCATCTTTTCACCCCACTACTAGGGATAATGAACCCTAGTAGAATATTTGAGTCGCATATGCTGACTTTAGCTTGGAACGTCTTTCCTTCTATTCTAGCCAAGCTTTGAACAGGGGCTTGCGCTAGAATGTATCTGAAATATAGAAAAGCATGAAAAGCTGAAAAGGTTCCATTGCATTGGACAAAAGGACAGTGTCACATCTGCCTAGTTGCAATCCAACACTTTAAACCGTAAATTTCTCAACATAGAGGAATCTTTCCATGTTGCTGACTGCCTTTCTGAACATATGTGCAGCAAGGTGTGTTGTTTTATTTCTGTGCCAAATTGCAGATGATCATAGCTTGGTTTTAGAAGGAAATAAAATGACTTTCTAAGAGATTTGTAATTCTAGAAGGGCAAAAAAAAAAGTTCATGCACAATTCCAAGGTACAACATATTTAGCTAGACTTTAGATTTGGAAAACAGTCTTGTCCTCGCCTGCATGCTCACTTGTGGCCCACTGACAACTCTTCCTGCCTTGTCATAATGAAGCATCACCTTTGGGTGGATGAGCTTAAAGTATACTGAAGCTTCTAGAAGTTGCCTTTCCTACTCTTCTGTTCCATGTCCACAGCACTCTTTTTTTTTTTTTGTCACTCGATTAATAGCTAATGTTTATATAGCACTTTCTGTGTGTCAGGCACTGTTCCAGATTCATTCCATATAATAACTCATTTAATCTTTATAACAACCCTATGAGATAGATCCTCTGTGAAGTAATAGATTCCTTCCTTTCCTCTTTGATAGCCTGTGAATTCTTTGAGAGTAGGGATTTTGCGTTTCTGCTTTTGATCCAAAAATTGCCCAACAGAATTTTGTTGTTGTTTGTTTGTTGTAAATAGCGTATTTCCAGAGGTGATCGTTTAAAAGAACTTTCTGTTTACTCAAGAAAAAACTTTCTCACTGGTTTATTGATAGCACACTAAAAGAAAGCAGCTAGAGAATAGAATTATATAATGCATCATGGCACTAAATAAACAGCAATTTATGAAGAAAAGGACTGGGGGGAAATAACTTTTATCCACACACTGTCAACATTTTCTCAGCTTTTATGAGATGCGAGGCTGAATACGGGAGCAAGTAAAGTATTTGCCAAAGCCAGCCAGCTAGGCTTTGTGAAGGCAGCCCTCAATCCAGGAATCAAATAAGACCCCAATGAAGAGTAACATTTATTCACTATTATCAACAGAAAACACTGAAATTAATTAATTCATTCATTAAACACTGAATTCTAACAGGGCAAATTACTGAGTCTATGGGTTATTTAGAGTTACAGTAATATAGTGGGAAAAGTAGACATTTTAGAATCAGAGAGAACTAGTTTAAATCTAATTTCACCTCTTAAAAGCTCTTTAACCTTGGATAAAACATTTAACTGCTCTTAGTCTCTTTGTTTTTTGCAAAATAGGGATATAATCTACATTGCAGAGTCAGAGTAATATTAAATGAACTCACATATGTAAAGGATATGATCTATAATCGATGCTCTATAGACTGGCGCCTACAGTCATCACTGCTCCCTTTTCTCTTCTCTTAAAATGCCAACATCAAGCCATTCCTTGGCTCGTATTTAAATTTCACTAGATAGTAGCCAACCAGAGAAAGAAAAGACTGCAATTTTACTTTATTCAGTAACTTGAGTTATTAAGCTTAAAAGTGGCTCCAAAAACGTATTGGTACAAATAGCTTTCTGTGCAACATTTGGAATTATATCATTTTTCCTTTCCATTCCTTATTTCACTCCTGACACTGGAGGTAGCCACCACCCGATTGTTCCTTACCTTATGCAGTCTTAACTGAGGCACCATCCCTAAACAGTTTCAGAAGTTGGAAAGAAGGGATGGTGAACATTTAATAGGTATCACCCTTTTGCAGCAAGGTTTCCTGACAAAGCACCACAGTTGCTGAGTAGATGTGATAAAGGTTATGTCAACACAATGCATGATGAAGGCTTTTATTATTCTTTGTACATAAAACAGAATAATTCTACTGCTTTTGCATCAAGCATATTTTTGTGAGGTATGTTTTTTACTTAAAAAGTATTTTCCATAGATTTATAACATCTTCCAATTCATTTCTTTTGAAGCTTATTTTTTAAATAATTTCAGAGTGTTATAGGCAATGTTTAGTTGGTACCTGTGCAAAGAGAAACACAGAATTAAATATTTAGCACTTTCTCTCATCAGAGGGTGAAAGGAAATCCCTAATTTAATGTACTTCTGAATGATCTAGGACTAGCATTCTATAAATTCTACATAAAGTTTCCCTGGTGAAGTGTGCTACATTGAGTATGGAAAACAAGTTTCTATAAACAGGATCTCTCTTTTCCTTCTATGTGGTTAAGTTTTAGACTCCAAAGATAATATTTTCGAAATAGGACAAAAGTCAACTACTTATCAGAGAAAGACTTTAAAAGACAAGCTATCATTTCTGCTTTTCATTTTTGTTCCATACAGCAATTCAGAGAGAAGCATTTATCTCTGAGGGCACATGGGCTTCGTCTGAATTGAGTTTCAAATTGGGCCATGATATCAAGGCATACGTATTAATGAATACTCTTTTAGGTCTCAATATATTAAAACATAACAACGTCATTGAAACTCTTCATTTCAAAAGGCAATCATATAGGTTGAAATAGTCATTTACCCTTAGTACAATTACTACTCTACTAGGCGACATAAATCTTACAGCCAGCTAACAACCCACTGAACTGCTGTTCTAAGCTGAGAGTTAGGACGTAAGGTATAGATTCGAGGTACTGCCTCTACCTTCATCTATTAGAGAGGTCTCGGCTTCATTCAAGTAACAGAAGTTTCTAAAACTAGTGAGTATAGTCTGCCAAAGAAAACACTAATGTCAACAGAATCCTGATTCAACTCATTAGAGCCTATTAGACTGACATACACTTGATCCTGCCTAGTTAACTGCCAACTCAATTCATCAGGTTTATTACAACACCTCAAAATATCTACCTTACACAGACAGAGGCTCAAAGCAGCATGTTCAGGTATGGTGACCACATATTCATAAACATCAACTTAAACAAAGTAACACTTACATTTTTCTCAACACCAAAAGAAGATAAGAGTCAAAACCTGAAGCTATCATATTTTCATGAAAGAAGCAACTTCTAAAACCAAGAGCTGGTGGAACCATAGGATATGGTTGCAGAGATACGGAACAGGCAGAAGGAATTCTACTTGTTTACTTACCATGAATGCTCACTTTGTATGAGATGAAGATTTAACATTAAAGCAATCGTAGACAAAGAAATAAGTGAGATAGAACTCTATTATGTCTATGAATGTTTTACAACCCCAGACTATCAACACTGAGAAAGTGTAGATAGAACTCTAGAGATGACTCTATGCGTATATATTTTTCTATTGCTCTGCTTGCTCCATGAAAACAAACTATACTTTTCCATATAGAATATTTGCCCTGGAACCAAAAGGTAGCCTGGATTTAAATGCTTTCTTTGCCACAGGGGTACAGCATTTTGCCTCTCAGATGGTTGGTGTAATAATATGCAAAATAGATATAACCTCATCTAGATAATGAGTTTGTTACAAACTATAAAGAAATTATTCCATGTAAAAACACTATTAGGGCTTCCCTGGTGGCGCAGTGGTTGAGAGTCCGCCTGCCGATGCAGGGGACACGGGTTCGTGCCCCAGTCCGGGAAGATCCCACATGCCGCAGAGTGGCTAGGCCCGTGAACCATGGCCGCTGAGCCTGTGCGTCCAGAGCCTGTGCTCCGCAATGGGAGAGGCCACAACACTGAGAGGCCTGCGTACCGCAAAAAAAAAACCCCAAAGAACAGAAAAAAACACTATTAAACAGGAGATATTTAATAAGTTTTAACAAAATATAAAAATAAATATAATTACACAGTAAGTTCCTTGAGGGCAGGGATCATGTTTTATATTCTCCATATTAACTAAAGCACCAGGTATGTTATCTTGCAAATAGAAGGTGAGTATTGCACAGTTTGCATTCGAATAATAAAAAAAACATGAAAGATTTTCGGAAGGGAATTTTGATGGCAAACATCCATAACTGAAAACTATTTCATGAATAATTTAATGTTATTAACTTGCATTGACATGAAAACTCTAAAGTATAATCCTGCCCTGAAGAAGGCAAGGCAAAACATACATGCTTACAGCTAAACTGCTTTATTGAAAATGGCAAAGGTGGCCCCTGGAGAAAATGCATCAGGTCAGATTATACGGTTACAGAGTGAAGATTCAGTAAAGCATTTATGGTTAATATTTAGAGTTGGGACTTCACACATGGACAACCTGATAACATAAGAAAACACCACTGGTAATATTAACAACAGCCTCTACTCTGTCTAGGCTACTGAGCCGGTTAAAATATTTAGGGGAAAAAGAAGATGCATTATTAATTCAGTTAGCAGCAAATTGTAACGGGGGGGTAAGACTCGTGTACTCATGCACTGAAGAGAGCCCCCTGATACCTTGTCCTGCACTTGAAGTAATGAATCCAAAGTTAGCTGCTCAGTTTATTGTGGCAAATAATATGGAATTTCCACAGCACTTCCCTACCAAATATTTTTCTTGTTTTGGCTCTGGCTCTGAAGCAACTGTGATGGGGGAGGGGGAGTCTCTGTTATTGGGGAACATTCCCCAAAATCCACTTGGATTCAGTGTAGTTCCTGATCACTCCTTTGGCCCATGAACCTAATTCTTGATATTTAAGTCCTAGAGTACATTTAAGTAGTATTTATTTTAAAGCTAGCACCACCTACCAGCAAAATATTGTGCTAAATACTATTTAGGGCCAAAGAAGATGGTCAGGGTTAAGCCACAAACCCCGCCACTCTCATTTATTGAGTTTTCACCCTTGGTAGGCTAGGTGCTTTAGTAACCATCTCATTGAACTTTCACCAAGTCCCAGCAACACCATTTTTACTGATGACAAATGCATGGCTCAGAGAGATCAGGTCACTTACCCAAACCCATAATCTAGCACCAAGAGAGTACTGATATAACTATTAATAACGGTGATTTTGGAATAAGAATATTAATAGTTTAAAAGCTCTGCTTTAGCAAATTGATCTTCACACCAATTTGTGGGGTCATGTGTCTTGGTTTCCCCTGAACAGCCTTGGTTTATACCTGTTGTCCCAGAGTACATGCCAATAGTGCTCCCTTTTTAGTTTGGACAATAAATTATATAGATGTCCCACCGCTAAGGATCAGCTCTTCCAAGTATAGACCAAGGAAAGAAAAGCACTCTCCTCGTAAGACTTGTTGAGAGCCAATGTCATGATAGAGGTAAAGCTCTTAGCACAGGACATGGCACACTATTAAAAAAAAAAAAGTTTTGTTATTATTACTCTCATCATTATTATCACCTCATAATACAACATGAGCATGTTCTGCTGTTTTAAAAGAGTTAGAAAATTAACTCCAGCTGAGTCTGAGATGCCTCGTAACTGGAACACTAAGTGTACCTTGTCTGTGTGTAGGAGATGCAGTGTGTGTGACATAAAAACCATAAGTAGGGACTGAATTATGGAGGGTCTGGTCGGTCAGAATGAAGAGTTTGGTTTCATATTTTCAGGGGAAACTAATGAAGATTTCTAAAATGAAAATCGGTATCGTTATATCTCTCTTTCAGGGTAATAACTCCTACCGTAGTATCTGTTTTTCCCTCCCCCTCCCCATTCTCCCTATGCCATCACTCCCATCCAGTCCATCACCAAGTCCTCTCTTGGCCACTTCCAAAACAATACCAAGTCTATGTCCTTCCCTCCATCTCCACCACGAGTCTCCTTGGCCTGATCACCACCATCTCTCACCTAGAACATCCAGTAGCCCTGGAACTCACTGTGATCCCTGCTTCCACTCTTGCAGGCCAGTTTTTCCCTCTGACAAAACCTACAAACTATACTTAGTTTGTGACCTTGTCTCAGACCACTCCCTACCCCGCCCTTCCAGCCCACAGAGCACAGCTACATTGACCTTTGCTTGAACTCTCCATATTGTTCCCTTTCCTACCTTGCAACTTTAAACTAATTGGTCTCTGCCAGGAATACTGTTATCTCTGACCTTTGCATTCAGGTCTCAGCTTAAAACCCACCTTTGCAGAGCAGCCTCTCCTAATTACCTGCTCCAAAATAACCAATCAGTTACAGTCACTCATACTCTTTTGATAGCATTCATTATAATTGGAAATTATTATCATCACTCTGAGGTATAAGTTTGCTGTTTGTTCTCTCCTATCCCTCCCACCAGAACGTAAACTGGGTGAGAAAAGGAACTTCATTTCAGCACTCAGAATATCTAGGGCATAAGAGATGATAAACGTTTGATGAAAATATACATAAACAAATGAATGAAGGGGAGGACTAAGAGATCTGACACAGGAAGAGGGATTAGAAAAACACTATAATAATCAAGGCAGGGCTTTCCTGGTGGCACAGTGGTTGAGAGTCCGCCTGCCGATGCAGGGGACGCGGGTTCGTGCCCCGGTCCGGGAAGATCGCACATGCCGCGGAGCGGCTGGGCCCGTGAGCCATGGCTGCTGAGCCTGCGCGTCCGGAGCCTGTGCTCCGCAGCGGGAGAGGCCACAACAGTGAGAGGTCCGCATACCACAAAAAAATTAAAAAACATTAAAAAATAAAATAAACAAGGCAGAAGGCAAGGAAGACTTACATGTCTAAGGCTTATAATTTGCTGTCCATGCTGTTGATCATAGGCTCATTATTCTTTCATTTCTAAAGATGCTTCCCTTCTTCCTTGACGATCATAAATCTCATACTCTGATTTAGGGAATTGCCAACAAATCTACATTTATATTATATCAGCACAGTGACTAGCTTTCAAAGATGATTAGCTGTCCCCTAGGCTCTGCATCCCCTCCCTAGTTTGACAATTCCTTCCCTTGGCCTCCCCAGACTTCTGCCACTGCTGACGAACTACTGCCTAAGCTTATTCAGAGTTAATCTATTCACAGGAACAGAAGCAGACACAAAGAGTTGGGGGAGGGAGGCAGAAAGGCGAGGGAATGCCTGTTTTTTGCCTTCCATCTGCTTTCCTGGTCATTTTAGGCCTGAATCGTCTCTATTTTCAGACCAAGGCACATTGCCCTGAGGGTGCTTTCATGGGAAGAACTAGTTGGAACCCTACTGCCCATCAACGTGTTCACATTGCCTGCCAAGCCCTCCTCTCCGCATACTTTAGAGAAAGCAATGTTATTAACGAAAACTGTCTTACCTTTACTTAAGGGGAAGTCAACAGAGAAAGGAAACCAAAAATTAAGTAATAAACCACTACTTTTTTTTTTTTTTTGCGGTACGCGGGCCTCTCACTGCTGTGGCCTCTCCCGTTGCGGAGCACAGGCTCCGGACGCGCAGGCTCAGCGGCCATGGCTCACGGCCCCAGCCGCTCCGCGGCATGCGGGATCCTCCTGGACTGGGACACGAACCCACGTCCCCTGCATTGGCAGACGGACTCTCAACCACTGCGCCACCGGGGAAGCCCTAAAGCACTATTTTTAATTCCATCTTAAACCCATGTGATTTGTGAGCACAAATTTAATACTGATTTTCCTCAGGGATATAATAGCAGTAGAAAGATGCTTAACAATAGCGCTGGATGAAGACCTGGCATTTCCCAGCTGTTGACACAGTAGTGCAGTGGGTTATTAACAGACTCACCGTCACTGTCAGAATATTATCTGGGAGGTGCCCTTGACTGCTTGCAATGCCCTGGTGTATCTTGACTCTGGGCTCTGTACCTTTCTTTTCCTCTGCCTGTAATACTCTTAACCTCATCTTTAACTAGTTAGCTCCTATCTGTACTTTGGGTCTCAGCATCGTGTTGTGTGGAAATTTGTTTTTTATTTTGTTTTGTTTTTTTGTGACGCTCTTAAGAACGAATAACAATAGCACCCTGAGCTTCTCATGTTCTGGCAGTCATCACACTTTGTGAATAGTGCTTGTTTATTTTCTAGCTTTCCTGCTAGACTCATAGTTCCTTGAAGGTGGGGAATGGGTTGATCTATTTATCCCCAGCTCTAGGATGGAAGTATCAACTCAGAATAGGGTATGAGTCAGGACTCATTAAATCCTGGACTATTTAATCAAAAGATAATTAGAAAATATTCTTACATTTTTACTTCCAAAAAGCAAGCTCCTCAAAGGAAGACAATCACAGGACGAATGTTTCAATGTGCTGTTTACGGTTAATATCCAAGTATTTGCTGTTATTATGTCCCAAGTACAAAAACTTAAAATTCACAGGATGCTTTCAGTCTGCATTGTGTCAAGGTTTCCAAATGAATAATTGCTATAAACTGAATGGCTGTTATTGATTTGTTTGGTTTTTGAAAATAATGTTATTTTTAATTCTTTCCCAGTTTTATTAAGATATAGTTGGCATATAACATTGTATTAGGTTAAGGTGTACAACATAATGATTTGATAGATGTATAAATATTGCAAAATGATTGCCACAATAGGCTATTGTTTGTTTGGTATTTGATCATGTCCTCTCCTTTCAACTTACTTTCAGCCTATCCATTCCTAATGAAACATGTGTAGAAACAGGATCTGAGCAACCAGACAGAACTCTGAACTTTTCTACTTTAGAATATTTAAAAGAAAAAAAAATGCATAAATAGAAACTTGATCAATCAGCATTCTTTGCAAGGGCTGCTTTTTCCTTCTGTGAACCCTTAACCTATTGGAGCAAATAAGGAAAACAACCTGAGAAATCCTGCATTTCCATGTTGCTATTTACCTAATATTAATACTCCTAAAAAATATAAATTTACCTTTTCCACAGGTTATTTTAAGCTTGCTGCATTATTACCTGTAAATGATATTTTATGAGAAACAACAAAAATCGCAAAATAATAATTCCATTTTTATAATGGATGTCAGTAGGAAAACAGAATTCAGTATATAGGCAGCTTTTCTGGAGCAAATCCATTCTGTTTACTGGGGACTATCTTATTAAATATGCTTCCCATGAAACTGGAAGAGCATCACTTGTCCTTTTAAAGAAGAAAAGCTACATAACTAGGTAAGCAAAGAAAACAGCTTGCTGAATAATGCATAGTTCTTAGTATTAACAACTCAACAGCTATATGCATACTGATTCTAACAGTTCACATAGTGCTTGTTACCTAGGCAACCCAATGAATGATAGCAATTACATGGAAACACATGTTGTACTTGTTACAATACATCCTATTATAGGAAGGTCCGGGAAACCCGGGAGCCTCATCAATCGGCTCAGTGTGGGGATGCTGGCTTATCACAGTAAATGACCTGGAAACCTGTTTCCGAGAGACACCCCGGGCAAAATGTTTAAAAAGATTTGGGGCAGATGGTTAGGTCCTAGAATGCCAAAGACCTCACAGAAGTCTTGGGGTACATGAATGTCCAGATACCCAGTCTTAGTTTTGAAAAATGTGTTTGAGAATGGTAGGGAACGCTATGTTTGACTAGAAGATGGACCCTCTCAAATATCCTCCAGGACAATTACCAGAAACCAAGGATAAAGGTTTGTAAACTAGAAGAGCTGGGTTTCTGACTGATAAGGTAACAAAAAATGTGTAATTACTTGTGGGAGGCACATCCTCTCCTGCTCTCCCGGGGCAGTGGGAGATAGAAACTGACAAGAAGCAAGCAGTGGTAGCAGCAGGTGGTAGAAGAAAAGAAAACAGTGAAGTGTCTCATTTCATCAAGAGAAACAGTGATCAGGGCTCATCAGGCTGCAAAACAATATAGGACAGTCACTTTGAGACATGGTTGACATTCACAAGGCAAAGTCTCAGCCTTCATGAAAAGTGAGGTTTGGGAAGAGGAGATGGAATGGTTTGGCATCCTAATAATTCCAGTAGCTGTGAGCATCCAAGACTCAAATTGTCTAATGACAAGTTTGCAAAAGGCCTGGGAAAGGAAAGTTCACACGAGCATATATAAGGACATCTATATTTTCAGTGATTATCATTAAAGGTAATATGCATATTAGCAGGTTTTCTAAGAAAAGTTTCAAACATTTTCTCATTCTGATTGTCCATATCAGGGCTCTTTACATCATTCCCTGAGAGACAAAGCAAGGTGTATCCAGGTGAGATGATAAACACAAGGGCGATATCTCCCCTCCCTTTAGATGAAAGGAAATCAATAGGATAGAAGATCTAAAAATAGTAACAATATGATAATAATTACTATTTTTAACATGCTTTTTCTAATGTGGTCATTGTAAATTTACATCTCTCTAGGCTATTGAAACCCTCATTCTGTGGAGCAATTACATTTTAGTATGCATAAATGTCCTCCACATGAGTACATGCCTTCCACGAACTCAAACGGAGCGTGTCTCAAAGTGAAGTCTATCACAGACACAGAAAACAAACTTATGGTTACCAAAGGAGAAAGGTGTGGGGAGGAATAAATTAGGAATTTGGGAATAAAAGATACATACTACTACATATAAAATAGATAACCAACAAGGACCTACTATATAATCAATATTTTGTAATAACCTATATGCGAAAAGAAACTGAAAAAGAATTTATATATGTATAACTGAATCGCTTTGCTGTACACCTGAAACTAACACAACATTGTAAATCAACTATACTTCAATAAAAATAAATTTTTTTTTTTTTTACAGGTGAAGTCTATAGACCCCCCTCCACCACCGAGGGCTTGATTCCAGATGTTCACTCCAAATGCAGATTCCAGAGCTCTGTGTCCAGAGTTTTTGATTTAACCCTCCTGGAGGGGACCCAGGTAATCTATACTGTAGCGAGTTCCTACAGGATTGCTGATGCATGCTAATTTGATTGAGAATCTTTTTAAGTTTGTCAATTTATCTATGAAGCTTGACAAACAGTAGAAAACTGGACACTACCTAATGGAATGCTTTTGTCAGGGGAGAGGATGAAGAGCACAGGGCAGATGAAGTCCAACAGTAAAAAAAAAAAAAGACATACCTCGATAAAAGAAACCTCTGTATTACCCTATTCTCTAGGCTTCTTACTCATAGAAAACTGCAATTGTTTGTTTGTTAGATATCCTTTGAGAAATGCCTTATAAACATACCAGTATAACATCTCATATGTGTATACATAGCCCATTGCAGGGGGAGAGGGGTAAAAAAGAATGGGAACATACAATAGCATTGGCCTGTCACATGCTCTTTTTCACTAAAACATATATATAGTTGATTATTCCATAAGTACAAATATAGATGTCCCTCATTTTTAAAACAATTGCATGTAGTTCTATAAAAGACATTATACTTTTATATGATATATAGCTATAATAAATGTAATTCATCTAATTCATTGCTGAAATATATGTTGTTTCTAGCATTTGTGATTACAATGAACGATGCCTCCCAACATTTCAGAACTACTGCTCCAAGTAATAAGGGTAAGGATGGTTCAGTCTTTCTCTGACTACAGGAAGGTGTCATGATCATTATCAGTGTAATCTGCCATTCTCTGAAATGGGCGGTACATACTGCAGCACACAAAAATTTTGCTCTTAGCACCTAAAACATCCTTCTGTCTACCTTTCTATGTGATTTCTTTGCCTTCCAAGAAATTTTTTTCTGTCTTTCAAGAGATAAGAGAGAGACCCTTTTCTCTTCTAAAACCCTACTCCTTTTTACTGCCCTCTTTTATCATCCTCCTCTCTTTGCCCTGAATGTGCTTTAGTCTTCTACACGATTGAGGGTCACTGCAAGAGGATAACTGATGCTCTCCCATGCTGTATACATGGGGTTTCTGGCCACTCTTTCCCTGTGTGAAGAAATCCGAACATCTAATTTGATAAAGCACTATGTAAGTGGAAGAAATAAAAATAACAGAGTACAAGGATCTATTAGATTTAAGTGGCTGTCTTTCAGGTTCTAAATAAAATTTGGCATTCTAAATAATGTTTGGATGTCTTTTTCTGAACAGACACTGGAAGCTATATAATAATATTGCTGCAGTGCACAAATATTAGTCTGACCCAATACTAATACGCCAAACATAATCACTTGCATTACATAAATCTATATGTGCCTGAGGTATGCATAATGTTTGTTTGTTTAAATTTATTTATTTATTTTTGGCTGTGTTGGGTCTTCGTTGCTGCGCGCGGGTTTCTCTAGTTGTGGTGAGCGGGGGCTACTCTTCGTTGCGGTGTGCGGGCTTCTCATAGCAGTGGCTTCTCTTGGTCGTGGAGCACAGACTTTAGGCACGCGGGTTTCAGTAGTTGTGGCTCGCGGGCTCTAGAGCACAGGCTCAGTAGTTGTGGCTCACGGGCTTAATTGCACTGGGGCATGTGGGATCTTCCCGGACCAGGGCTCGAACCCGAGTCCCCTGCATTGGCAGGAGGATTCTTAACAATTGCGCCACCAGGGAACTCCCTGCATAATGTTTTAGAGTCTGCAAGACTCTTTTATATTCATCATCCTACTTTTAAAGCTAGAAAATATTCAATCCATTTTAATACCCTACTGATAAATCCCTTCTGAACTTCCAAACATGAAATGGACCACTTTAAGTGTTTCCATTTAGCAAAGACTCATATATATCTTACTCCATATATATTTCTTCAGAGTGACAGCTGCAATGAGAAACAGCTTAAATTAATAGCCATCTCTGTTTTACTTTTCTCCTCTGTGAGATAATTTAGTTTCTAGGCACTCTTTTCTTAAGTAAGCAGCCACAGAAGATTAGAAAAGAATTCAGCACAGTGAATTATCTTGGCAAAATAACATATTAGCTAAATGGTGTCTATGAAATCACCTGTGCCACTGGCAGCTGGTTTTAGCGCGATCCAATAAATGACAAAAGAAGCTTCTGCGAGGATTTTTCAATATTCTGTCATGTGGTTATAGATTTCAGAGCTTCTTCCTGTCAGTTTTATGTTGCATTTCTTTACAAAACTGACAGGCAGCTGACAGGGCAAGAAAAGTTAGAAATATCTGGCTGGTGGTGAAATTAACAGAATTCTTCCTTTGGGGGAGTAAAACATTTATTCTAAGTGCAGAAAAATAAGTTACAGCTTTCAGGAATACACTATTTCTCTTAGTCAGACTGCCTGAAATCACGTCTGTCTCTTACTTGCCATAAAACCCTGGGCACGTGATCTAGCCTATCTAGAAAACTGTCTAGCTAACGAACTGTGCCTCAGTTTCCTCATATATCAAAAAACCCTCAGAAGGTTATTACGGGGGTGGAACGAGCAGTTCTGTATAAAGCATTTAGTACTGTGCGGGGCACTGTAATTGTAACAAAATTAGCTTGGATTCACATGGCTCTCTCTTAGGTCGTAGGGATGCATATTAAATAATCTTTTAGAGCCATATTTACAAAAATACACGTGGGGTTGTAAAATGATATTCTATTCTATAATTTTATATATATATATATATATATATATATATAAAACTAAGGGCTGTATATTAAGCCCTTAGTTTTCCAAATAATATTGTGAGTAAGCATTAACAGTGGACAATAATTTTAATCCATGGCTGGAAATGGAAAGACTATTGAGAGAGGAAAGAAGAAAAGAATATAAACCTGTTGCCACCGTGGTTTATCGTGATCTTTGCCATTCTGGATCTATTTACTAAAGTATTTACTTCTATCTTCACTCACAACTCACTCTTCTCCTAATTTAACTTTTACAGCAACCCATCTCATCTGCCTTCTCACTCAACCACCCACAGTTACTGACAGCCACCTCCCTCATGCAGGAAAACTGCTGATGTCTTCTCAGGGAAGAAGGCAAAAAATGCTACACTTTGAGCTAAGCAATCAGAACTGCTTTGGAGCCACCATGATGGAAACCAAAGGGAAGGGGATTTCATCTTGCTTCCTACGGTGCTGCTCTTTCTAGGAGCTTCGGACTCTTTTCTACCTAAACAATAGGAATCATATGTGCTTATACTCTGAGTGAAAGAAGGAGGTTGGAAAGTAATGGACAGCAGCTACAGAAACAAGAGGGAGAAAAAAAAATTTTTTTTTAATCCAGGAGAAAGTATACGAATAAGGAAGGTCATCTTAGGAAGAAGCAAAGTCCTCAAATGACATAACCAGTTACCGAGCCCCACAAAAACAGGACAATGTATCAAGGCATTAACAGAGGCTTGATGCTACTGTCCCTGGTGAGTAAGTTATTACGATGCTTCACTTGCCAGCACAGACTCGTGGTCAAAGATAAACTCATGTTTGTACCATTTACTCAAAGTACAATTAACATTTGAATTTAGTTGCAATACTTAATTTAACTAAGAAATAAGTTTGGTTATATTTTATCCATGCTGTACTTAAATACTGTTCTCAAGAAATCATGCTTTGTTTTAAGGTCAGAGTTTAAGGACTAATCAGAAAATAATAAGATGCTCTTTGAATAAATGGCCTGGCAATGATGTACTATCCACCAACAAAGAGCCTTGCCCACATCCCCAGGGTCTAGACAGAGAGGAACATGAAGGGCTGTCCGTTATACTGACTTCAAGTCAAACGCAATGTGTTAAGTAATAACATATATATACACATATATACATATATGCATGTACATATGTATATGTGTGTGTATACATATGCACACGCATATAGGTATATATGTGTATATATACATATACACACATATATAAAATATCTATGGAGAGAGGGAGAGAGGACCTAGCATGGTAAAGAGAAATAACAGTCCCTTTTCTTAGTAATAAGGAAAAAAATTTCATCTTCTACCCCAGCAAGAAGGTCAGTGGGTAAACAGTAGTTATATTTTCATTTTCTATATACCTCTCAGGAAATCAAATCAAAAATGCATCTGTAAACTGTCTGCTCGAATCCTGTATTCTCTATCTTGTCTGACAGAACGGAAATTCCTTGCAGACACAGCTGTTCTTTTGCCACAAATTTGAATCTGAACACCATAAATCCTCAGGAAAAGTTCCAGAGAAAAGCTAATAAAACTTTCTAGTGAAAAGTTCTACTAAAGCAGGGGTCACATTTCAGTTCACATTTAAACCCCACAGTGGCAAACGCAGTGCCTACCTTCCCCAGAGCACGTGCTCCATAAATATTTGCGGAATAGGTGCTGAATCAATTTTAGCTGAATAATGAATAACAGCATTCCTAAAGAGTTATCAGGCCATTGCTGATCTGAAATGAGTGAGGTAAGTTTCCTTCCTGTCAGAGATGCATACATTTTCCTGCCCTCCTCCACCACTTCCATCCCGTCTGCAGACACCTGCTCTCAGGAGGATTTCTTGGAACCTGGCCTCCCTGTGGAAGTCCTGCAGGTGAGAATGAAGGCCTGCAACAATTGCTCAAGCCTGGGACCTTTGCAGCAGACCCCAGACCACTAAACTGGCAGAGAAACTTCTTGATTCTCCCTGCAGGTATCACCTTCTCTTTCCCGGACCCCTCACAGGCCACGGGCTAACAAGCACAGTTCCATTTTCAGAGCTAACAAAAGACTGACCTCCAAAGGAATCGGTCATTGGAACTTCCCTGTTTCCCTGAAGGCACTGGCTTTGTTCCCCAGAGCCAGGAGGGAATTGGCAAACACCTGCAGGTGAGTGAGAGGACATCTCTCACTGTACCGCTGTGCCAGAAAGTGTGTGCAGCTATTTCAAGGGGAATGTCAGATGGAAGTGATGAAGATGATACATGGAAGAATTGTTACTATGCATTACTGTACCATTAAACTGCCAGGAAGAGAATTAGTAATATTTTAATATGACGGATAGAAGAGTTTGATATTTTAAAATATACGCTCTATTCATCTACAAGAAAATCATACATTATACATGCGTGAGCTCTCTGAAGGTCGTGAATGAGTGGCCAAATATTTCTTTACTGTTTGATTCCAGACTATTTTTCTATCTGTAAATCAATATTTAAAATTTCTGTGAAAATGACCCATTTTTGGCACTAGCATTTTGTTTTTGCAGAGACAGAGGGAGTGACCTAGAGAAATGTTGTAGGAAAACTCTCTCCAGTGGGAGGTGCGTTGTCAGGGACCTCTCCATGCTAGCAGGTAAAGGAGGTTAACTCGTGGCACTGCAACAGTCTGTAGAGTCCCTCGCACTCCAGCTGATTGCTGGGTGCCCACATAGAGTTGTAAAAGAGTTTCACTATCACCCTGGATCCACTCCCTTTCCCATACTGTATTGAATCATGGACGGACATCAGAAGAGAGCTACACCACTCTCTCCCAGGAAGCTGGAATTGGTACCCAGAAAACAAATCATTCTCTCTGGGAAAATCTGTAGCAAGTAAATCAAAAGACTGTAGAAGAGCCCCTTAAAGGCAGTGGTCTTGGGAGAGAAATCAGAGCAATCTGGTTCTTCAAGCAGAGTTGGGGAGGGGGGAGGAGGAAGAAATATGGGAATAGAGCATCCTGAATGCATTACAATTGCCCATTCTTTGTTTTCCTGAAGATGACGGTATTACTGCATGTTATGGACTAAACTGTGCCCCACCACCATCACCACCACATACACAAGTTCATATGTTGAATTTGCTGTTGAAGCCCTAACCTCCAATATGACCTCTTTATTACTTTAAAGAGGTAATTAAAGTTAAATGAAATATAAGGGTGGGGCCCTAATCCAATATGGCTGCTGTCTTTATAAGAAGTGGAAGAAACACCAGGGGTTTACACTCACAAAGGAAAGGCCATGTGAGGATACAGCTAGAAACTGGCCATCTGCAAGTCAAGGAGAGAGGTCTCTGGAGAAAGCAAACATGCCAGTATCTTGATCTCAGACTTCTAGCCTCCAGAAATGTGAGAAAATAAAATTTGATTGTTGAAGCCTCCCAATCTATGGTATTTTGTTATGGCAGCCCAAGCAGACAAATACATTGCTTGTGGGTTCTGAGAGGTAACAGTGTAGCATTAAAATACCATCCCCTGCTTTTGCTTATCAATGTTGGAGTTGGTTTCTGTACTTGTACCAAGAAGCACTAGTTACCACATTCCTATAAACATTGTATTTTACATGTTTATCCCATGTGTGACTCTGGGGGATCTAACTGTTTAATGGAAAATTTGAACTGACACTCCAAAGTAATGTTTTTTCAAGGATCGTTCAAATTGATAAAAAATCCAAAATACTTTCTGTGACGCTGGTTTTTGTTGTTGTCATTTTTAACAATCTGAGCCCCCAATCAAATATTTCAGAAAGACCTCTTTCCTGTAACTTGGTATAAATATAGGCTCGTTCTACAGGCCCGTCGAGCCTCAGAAGAGAGGTAGCAGCCTAACTTCTGAAGTGAATGGCAGTTCTGACACTTCTCTGAAGTTGGGTATTGGATTGTTCTGGTTACAGAAAAAAAGATTCACAAGTTGATAATCTTAAACAGTATGTCTTTTTCAGGGCTCTTACGTTTCCACAGTTTATGAGGACACTTCCTTCCTCTGTGTTCTTTCCGGTGATAGCCTGAAGCAGGAATAGGGAGCTCTGCTTCTTGCCCAATTAGTTCTGTTTTTCCCCGTTTGAATAAATGGCCTCTGTCTGCCAGTGAATGCTCGAAAGTAGTAGTTGTGCTGGACACGACTGTAAGCTCAAATAGGTATCCCATGTGCCAGACCAACACACTGTTGTATAAGCCTGGATCCTCCACAGTCAAAGTTCAGGCGGGCCCTTTTAATAATAATGAATAAGTGGAATTCCAGCCAACTAAATATTTGAAGAGTGCATTTCCTGATTTAGTATAAGAACTCAGTGAGCACCAAAAATGATCAGGAAAATTCTCATTGCACTGTCCTATGGAATTCAGCCTAAAAATTATCCATATTCAACTACAAATCTACCATAAACCAAAATGGCAATGTTATCCAAGGTTGTCTCTGTACAATTTTTTTAAAAATATCGTCTGACAACGGACCATTAGTTCACCCAATACAACCCCTTCAAAGATAAAAATGAAGATCTAAATTTTACCTGGATGAAAAAATGAAGATATACATTTAAAAATAAATAGCATTAGACTAAAATCTGAGTCTCTTTCCACTTAGGATGCTGCTTCTACCACAACAATTAATTTTACACAACAAAGGTAGATTAACAATTACCATACAAAATAAATAGTGATCAAAAACAAATACATAATTTATTCCATGCAAGAATTCAATACAGGTGATGTTATTGCCATTTAAGTGATGCAGAAATGGAAGCACAGTGAGTTTATGTAATTTGTCCAAGGCTACACAGTGACTTGTTGAATTAGACAGCTGACTCAAAGCTCTGATTAAAGTATGTATTCTTAACCCCTTCACTCTACTGCCTCTCAGAAGTGCTGAGAACAGTTTGGAAGGGAAACTCAGAAGCTCTAGATCCCATTACAAGCTAGGCCAGTAACCAGGCATCTGACCCCGGTTGAGTCCCTTGTCTTCCCTGAGCTTTATTTTCTTCACCTATAAAAAAAAAAAAAAAAAAAAAAAGAATGTGGTTGGACTACACAGGCCCACCCAGGGAGAATGTTTGGCTCTGTTCAGTAAAAGTGATTCATCTCACGTATAAGTAAATGAATTTTACTATTTGTTCATATTAAATACATTTTAAAATTTGGGAAAAATGTCACGGACCAATATTATTTTAGGTTTGAGAAATTTGGGCTCTTTCATTTTTATGGAAAATACATCATTACCTATCTAACTAGATGTATTTTAAAATCCTTATGTGATGTTTAACTATAGCCATGCAAATTGAAAAAGGAAACATTTTCTCAATTGCTTCAGTTTTTATACCTTATAGTCCATCTGTTGCCACAGCACTGATTGTGATATCAAAATTGCAATTAGTTACACTCAGAGACAATCAGGAAAAAGGCCAAGGGAGACTGTGTCCAGGTCTCAATAACCTGTGATTACCGTGAAATGGGAAGTTTAAAATCAAGAGACCTGGTTTCAGGCTACAGTTTTGCCACTTATTAGCTATGTGTCCTTGGGAAACTTATTTAATGGAATAATAATTTAAGAGCTTGAGTCAAATGATGTGTGGGCAAATCCTGGCTCTGCCAGTTAACATGGGCACACTGGTTAACTTCTCTGTGCCTCTGTTTCTTTAGCTATAAATTCAGACACTATGACTGCCTATCTCAGAGGGGTTGTTGGAAGGATTAAATAAAATGTTGTATTTTATAAAACATTTATCAAAGGGTCTCCTTCCTCTTAAGGGCTCAGAGTTAGGTATTATGACTAGTATCTGTATTTCGGGTGCGTCCATTGCTAGGTAAAGTTCTAAGTAACAGTTAAGTTTCTACATCTTTAAAATAAGGATGCAGTAGTATGTACCTCACATGATTGTTGTCAAGATCAGATGTGGGAAGCCAAAGAAATTATTTTGTAAACTGAAAGCCTTAAATTACCATTTGGTTAACATAAGTAAATTGTTATTGTAAAATGACCTTGTAATTATTTAAAAAATATTTACTGAGTGCTCAGAATATAAGACACTGGACTAAGCACTATGAAGAATATAAAACAGATGTGGGTTCTATGCTTAAGTGATAACACAAGAATATCAGTACCTCTAATGAAAGAAGATAATGGGTGTCAAATCCATACTCTAGTCCAAGTATTAAAAAGGATAGTCCAAGTGCAAAAGATATCCTGGAGAAGGATTGGATAAGATTGGTAGTCTTACATCTCTGCCATTATCATTCTATGTTCATATTTCAGAAAGATGAGAGAAAGTCTAGTGACTCTTAAATCAAGTTTACATTTCTGAATCTGATCTTCAAAACCTTTCGTAATCTGATCCAAAAGACAGTCTTCTATCGCACTGCTCACTAACTCTCTATTGGTTTCCTCTGAGGGCATCCAAAACACCAGGTTCCAATTTCATGTCTTGGCTATTCCAGGCTCCTGGCCTGTTCTCTGGATCTTCTGTTTGTACATACTAGATTATAACCCATCCCTTAAATCCCAGCTCCGTCAGGAAGTCTTCCCTGATGAGCTAGATCTTATCACTCTCTTCCATCTCTACACACTTTATTTACATATCTATTTTATCAAATAATAACCTGCAGGAATTATCACTGACCTAAAATAAAATGACAAGGGTCCTGACAGCAGGTCTCCATTCTGATTTGGGGCATGCTATTTAATGCCACAGGTTTCTTCTTATGTAAAATGAACTCTAGTGTCACTCCCATCATCTATTCAACATATAATAAGCACCCACCTGTGCTAATTAAGCTCTATCCTAGGGGCTGAGGATACAGTGGCAAAGAAGACAAAGTAACTATCTATCTATCTATCTGTCTGTCTATCTATGATTGTCTCCCTTTTAGCTCAGTGGTCCTCAAACATCAGGCTGCATCACAGAATCACCTGGGGAACTTGTTAAAACTACGTGTATACACACACACACACACACACACACACACACACACACACACACAAGTCCCTGATGCAGTAGGTTTGCAGTAGGGTCCCAAATTTTGCATCTCTAAGCTGAAGCTCATGCTACCGGCCCAGGGACCATACCTAGAGAGTCTGTTCTAGTGGAATGTCTATCTTTTTCATTGCTATATTGCCAATACTTAGAATAAATATTTATGTAATAAAAGAATAAATATAAGACACTGTTAATTGACAAGGGGGAGTCATACTCTTTCCTTTAAAGATGTTATAGAAGGAAAAGTACAATTCTACTAAAAGGTAGAAGGGTTTCTATCATCAGAAATGTTAAGATAAGGAATGGTTTATATCCAAAGGAAAATGAACTTACTTCCAACCTAGAGAAAGGAGGAAGAAGATTAGGGAGAACTTTGTGGAGTAGTATATTTGATCTATTCCTTGAAGGACCCATACATTTATTTTAAAAATGCCTATCATAGCTAAAAATATTTTAAGTAATTATCTTTGGAATTTGTCTAATTAATCTATGGTGAATCCTTTTTAAATCCTTCAAAGTCAACAGAATCTTTATATTCTGATGTAAGATTTGATATTTGGAAAAAGCTAAATATCATATTTTTGCCAAGTCTTGTCAGAAAGTCAGGTGATTTAGCTGCATAACTCTGTTCTTGGTTGTAAACAAGGTATACATTTGAGTTAAGGCACCAATTTTCTAGTATGACTTACAAATGGAGCCATGAAACAATTTCAGGGCAGTAGTTTAAAAATCATTTTGAACACTGGAAGCCTTGATGGATTAAGGTTATAGTTTCTGAAGGTGATTAGTTTGAAGAATGGCCCCCATTTGGCCGTATGCCCTGATATATTTGTTTAAAAATCACTCTTAGTATAGTTGGTATTTTGATGTAGTGAAAGAACTGATGTCTGAACATGAAAGATGCCATTTACATTTTTCTTCAGATTGCATACCGTGCTATAAATATCTAAAGTTTAAACGTTATGGAAACAAAGAAAGCAATGTAAACTGGAAGTTCTTCCAAGGCAGATCTGTGAAAAGTATGTTTTGGTACCAGGAGATATACAGGTTCCTAAGAACTCTTGGTAATTCTGGGCCACCCAGTTCACTAATAAATATTAGTTTATGTGTCCTGCTCATTGAGCTATGTGCTGGGTCACACTGGACCTCTATGAAGGGGTCCTATATCAAAACATTCTTCTAGTCTGGAATACGGGAACTAAAGAGAACATACAAGGCCTCTGACAAAAAGCACACTGTTACAGTCATGGCTTTTCCCTTCTTGTTTGTCCCCAGAGCTCCTCAGCTACTCTGTTCACCCATCTTTGAGCCCAGGGTTTCTTCAGGGTAGGGTCAGCATGTCCTAGCTCTACTAGGTCAGCATTAAAAGAGTAATAGATTTTTTTAAGAGCTCCCATATCTTATACCTTTTAACAGAGTGTACTAAGCTTAGTTTGGTCTGATACAAATGAAAAAAACCCAACACTTCAAGTCTCTTTGTTTAGACCAGTGATTCTTAAAGTGGGGTCCCCAGAGCAGCAGCATCACCTGAGAATCTGTTAGAAATGCAAATTCTCCAGTCCCACCCCAGAAATACTGAAGCAGAACTGGGGAGGGGAGGTGGTGAGGCCCAGCTACCTGACTTAACTAGCCATGGGTCTAGGTGGTTCTGACATATGCCAAAGTGTGAAGACCACTGGTTTAGATTTTATCAGCAGGGGCAGTAAAGAAACTCTCACTATCAGATAAGCTGCACGGACTTTTATGAACTTTACAACTTATTGTAATAGCCTATTATCATCCGCTTGATAACTACATTTAACATAAACACAATTACACATGTAATCGACATCTAAGTTGTCCTCGACAGAATGCATGTTAAAAGGTCGTGGCTTGGGGCTTCCCTGGTGGCGCAGTGGTTAAGAATCCACCTGCTAATGCAGGGGACATGGGTTTGATCCCACATGCCGCGGAGCAACTAAGCCCCTGCACCACAACTACTTAGCCTGCGCTCTAGAGCCCGTGAGCCACAACTACTGAGCCTGTGTGCCACAACTACTGAAGCCCACGTGCCTAGAGCCCGTGCTCCACAACAAGAGAAGCCACCGCAATGAGAAGCCTGCACACCACAACGAAGAGTAGTCCCCGCTCTCCACAACTAGAGAAAGCCCGCAGGCAGCAATGAAGACCCAATGCAGTCAAAAAAAAAAAAAAAAAAAAGTCATGGCTTTCTTAGTAAAGAAATGGTATGAAAAGGAGACAAATGAACCTAAGGAACTTGTTTTTAGTTTTCTGAAATGATGCCATCCTCAATTCCCCTCCACCCCTGCCCCACCTCAAATAAAAGAATCAGGGGGAAAAATATTACTATCAAGTAATACACTTTATCATTTGCAGATATAGGTTATCATACATCTTGAATGAATAGCTATGTCCAAGCCTGTTTTAAAGAACTATTAAAACACTTGAAGGTAAATGGATGCTTTGTCTGATTTGTAGCTAAACCCTCACACTCATTTCAGATCTATTCATTGAACTATGATACCCAAGATTCATAACACAATTTTTTGATGAAACGTAAAGTTTCATAATCTCCTCAAAAGGCATACATAGAATAAAATGATTCTCTGCTTAAAAGTTAAGACTTAGGCTCTGCAGCAGTACAGTTCATAGACATGTAATGCAATCTATATATGTAACTTTAATTTTTCTAAGTAACCACATAAAAAAAGTAAAATAAAATGAGTGATATTAATGTTAAATATATGTTTTGTTTAATCCAATGTACTAAACATATCACTTCAACATGAAAAAAATAAATTAGTGAGATATTTTTACATTTTTATACTTAGTCCTCAAAATCTTGCATGTATTTTACAAGTATAGTAAATCTCAGTTAGAATGCTAAATTTTAACTGAAAATACTTTTTATTTAGATTTAATAAATTTTATCATTGCAAAAGTAGATTCCTTACTCGTTGTTCCAAACATACTAAAAAGTTTTCCAAAAGCCTAAGTGAATATCAGTTTTTATATTAAAATTAATAAAAGTAATGAAATTAAAAGTTCAATTTCTCAATCACACTAGCCAATTTTCAAGTCCTCGACAGGCTACAAGTTGCTAGTAGCTACAATACGGGGCGGAGACGCTCTGGAGCTGTGAGGGACCAACCTGGGTAAGAATTCAGGCTTTGCCGGTTACCGGCTGCTTAGCAAATTACCCTCTCCAAGCTTCAATTCTATCGCCTGCTAAATAGGGGAAAGACCCACATTCCACATGTTTCAACTTCTGCCAGCAAAAATAGCAGCAGAAGAGAAACTAGTTTGTTTTCTCCTTCATAATAGAGGTGGCGAAATCATTTCATCAATTTATAATAATCAGAACCAATCTAAATGCCTACAGTATAAGAATGGTTAAATACTTTTAACTCATCCGCTGTAGCCCTAAAATTCAATTAATTATTATAATTAATATCGGTTAATATAATTAAGAAAAAGGTATCATTATGAATAGCTCGACTGCTGAGTGCGTGCACAAAGATAAACTTATAAGGACCAGACACCTATCGACAGCGGCTGCCTGAAGCAACAGGATGGGGGCGGGGATGGAGCTAGCACACGCCTTCAGTTTGTATTTCTGGGCAGTTATTGTCCAAAAATGCTTTTCTAAAAAGGAGCTATTACTTTTGTATTTTAATGGGAAAATCCCAAATCTGCTTTGAAACGACTACACTTTTCCCTCACTGTCTGCACTGTGATTTTAAATATAGCATAAATGTACTCTAATAAGGAGAAACTGCTGTGCGGAAATACTTTTATCAGAACGCAGAACACGCGCCCTTAATCTTTCAGTGAGCCGTTTCCCGCCAGGCAAACGGAAGCAAAACCGCCCTTGACGTCATGGGAGGCGGCCTCTCCTAGTTACCATGGTGAAGTCTACGCGGCCATATTTACTGTGGTCAGCCCGCACCAAGCTTTTTCCTAGCGCGGGTGGTGGCGCGCCGCGGAAATGTCTGCAGAATAAGAGATGAGAAACGAATCATAAGCCTCAGTGAAGGACCAGGGGCAGAATGCCTTAATCTAGTTAGTGGAACGTAGAGGTGCAGATGCCGCGGATTAGCGGAACGATTCAAGCAGACTAGTGCAGTTTCTGCCCGGACTTTGAAAGCCGCTTCCGTTGCGCGACGGAAGTGTGAGTCGCCAGAGGACGACTCTGGGAAGAATCCGCTGTCCGCTGTGTGTGCGCAACCGGAGTCATGTCGAGTTTGACGGTGAGAGACCCGGCAATGGATCGATCACTGCGTTCCGTGTTCGTGGGGAACATTCCGTATGAGGCAACTGAGGAGCAGTTGAAGGACATTTTCTCCGAGGTTGGTTCCGTTGTGAGTTTCCGGCTGGTATACGATAGAGAGACGGGAAAACCTAAGGGTTATGGTTTCTGCGAGTACCAAGACCAGGAGACCGCGCTTAGTGCCATGCGGAACCTTAACGGGCGGGAGTTCAGCGGGAGAGCGCTTCGGGTGGACAATGCTGCCAGTGAAAAGAACAAGGAGGAGTTAAAGAGCCTGGGGCCTGCAGCGCCCATCATTGACTCACCCTATGGGGACCCCATCGATCCAGAAGATGCCCCTGAGTCAATTACCAGAGCAGTCGCTAGTCTGCCCCCGGAGCAGATGTTTGAGCTGATGAAGCAGATGAAGCTCTGTGTCCAAAACAGTCACCAGGAAGCTCGAAATATGTTACTTCAAAACCCACAGCTGGCTTATGCGCTGTTGCAGGCTCAAGTAGTGATGAGAATCATGGATCCAGAGATTGCTCTGAAAATTCTGCATCGCAAAATACATGTCACACCACTCATCCCAGGCAAATCTCAATCCGTTTCTGGCCCTGGCCCTGGCCTTTGCCCAGGACCTAATGTTCTGCTGAACCAGCAGAATCCTCCAGCCCCTCAGCCTCAGCATTTGGCCAGAAGACCTGTGAAAGACATCCCTCCTCTGATGCAGACCCCTATCCAGGGTGGAATTCCAGCCCCGGGCCCAATTCCAGCTGCAGTTGCTGGCCCTGGCCCTGGCCCCTTAACTCCTGGTGGAGCAATGCAGCCCCAAGTTGGAATGCCAGGGGTTGGTCCGGTGCCCTTAGAGCGGGGACAGGTGCAGATATCAGATCCTAGAGCTCCTATGTCTCGTGGACCCATGACTGCTGGTGGCTTACCTCCTCGAGGACTGTTAGGGGATGCTCCAAATGACCCACGTGGAGGAACTTTGCTTTCAGTCACTGGAGAAGTAGAGCCCAGAGGCTATCTTGGCCCACCACATCAGGGCCCTCCAATGCACCATGCGTCTGGTCATGACAGCCGGGGCCCTTCCTCACATGACATGAGGGGAGGGCCATTAGCAGATCCCAGACTGCTCATTGGAGAACCCAGAGGACCCATGATAGATCAAAGGGGTCTACCTATGGATGGTAGAGGTAGCAGAGATTCTCGAGGGATGGAGACTCGAGCCATGGAAACTGAGGTCTTAGAGACACGAGTAATGGAGAGAAGAGGAATGGAAACCTGTGCAATGGAAGCCAGAGGGATGGAAGCGAGAGGCATGGATGCAAGAGGAATGGAGATGAGGGGCCCTGGCCCCAGTTCAAGAGGCCCTATGACTGGGGGAATTCAGGGTGCTGGTCCTATTAATATGGGGGCAGGTGGTCCTCAGGGACCCAGACAGGTCGCAAGCATTTCAGGGGTGGGAAATCCTGGAGCTGGCATGCAGGGGGCAGGTATGCAAGGAGCAGGCATGCAGGGGGCAGGTATGCAAGGAGCAGGCATGCAGGGGGCAGGTATGCAAGGAGCAGGCATGCAGGGGGCAGGTATGCAAGGAGCAGGCATGCAGGGGGCAGGTATGCAAGGAGCAGGCATGCAGGGGGCAGGTATGCAAGGAGCAGGCATGCAGGGGGCAGGTATGCAAGGAGCAGGCATGCAGGGGGCAGGTATGCAGGGGGCAGGCATGCAGGGGGCAGGTATGCAGGGGGCAGGCATGCAGGGGGCAGGTATGCAAGGAGCAGGCATGCAGGGGGCAGGTATGCAAGGAGCAGGCATGCAGGGGGCAGGCATGCAGGGGGCAGGTATGCAGGGGGCAGGCATGCAGGGGGCAGGTATGCAGGGGGCAGGCATGCAGGGGGCAGGCATGCAGGGGGCGAGTATACAAGGGACAGGCATGCAGGGAGCAAGCATGCAAGGGGCAGGCAAGCAAGGTGGAGGCCAGCCTAGCAGTTTTAGTCCTGGGCAGAGTCAGGTAACCCCACAGGATCAAGAAAAGGCAGCTTTGATCATGCAGGTTCTTCAACTGACAGCAGATCAGATTGCCATGCTGCCTCCTGAGCAAAGGCAGAGTATCCTGATTTTAAAGGAACAAATCCAGAAATCTACTGGAGCTTCTTAAAAGGTTTTAGAAAATACTTGGCAGTAGTCCCACAAAGGTTTTCTGTAGCATAGAGGATGGGTGGGTGCAGTAAGCTGACTTCGTATCCCCACCCTTGAATGATTAGGAGTTCCCTCCTCTCAGAACCTAATCTCATTTCTTGTAGTCTTCTTAGTTTTTAATTGTGGGGTAGGGGGAGGGGGGAAGTGGGTCTCTTCACTTTAATTCACTGTAAATAATACAAAAATAACTCTGAACATGATTATATTATACCAAATAAGATTACAAAGGATACGCAGCATTGTTAAAAGGGTCTACAAGGTGTTAAGTACGTTTTTAAAATACTGAGCAAAACAATGTGAAAACTGCACCTAAAGACTAAAAGGTGACCTGTTAAAATGGTAATGTACTAAGATAGTTTAACATGTTTGGTTGTATAAGAAAATAAAGACGTTTACCACAAAATTACAAGATAATAGTTTTTGGTAAGCCATTTAAAACACAGAATCCTATTTCAGGGGCAACAGAATGCTGAATTAGGTTAAGTACTGTACTATTTTGGAATTACTTCAGAATGTTAAGAGCTAAACAGATAATTCTCAACTTGTGGTATTGGAATTGTTTTTTTTTCTGAAGCTATGCTACCTGAAAAATCAAGGAATGCATCTGATGTGATGTTATTTCATTTATCCCATCTTTCAAGCAATATTTTGGCCTGGCCTTGTGCATGACAATTTTGCTGGGACAGTTCTTGGTCAATGAGGTTACTTAAATCTGCTCTGATGAGACTCTCTCTCTCAGTACCTTCCTATTTCTCAATAGTCTTCAAGCCCTAAATCTGAATAATTCTCTCACATCCTTCCCCAAAATCTGTGTAGGGACCAGTTGATCTGCATGAATTAAACATGGCATTGGATTTTTCATAAATAATGGAAGGTTTCATGCAGTAAAGCTCTCAGTTTTTTGGTAACTAGCTTCCATTACACAGATCTGTCTGGTCAACCAGAATCAGGAGTTAAAAATCTTAGTCTCGGCAACATTTAAAATGCCTCTTAATTTTCTTATTTCAAAATCTGCTTATCTGTCACCATTTTACCAGAATAATTGAAGCCCAGGTAGGTAAAGATATCCTTGTAGCCTGAAATCTGCTAAATTGGTTACTACTTTCCTTTTACAAGTAATAAAGCCATTTAATCCTAATATACATACCCATGAGACATATTTAAAAATCAGTAGGAAGGTGGGGCTTACCACAGTAACTTTAGAGCTACTACTTAATTTGTCTGTAAGCCTTGAGGATGTGGAGACAAACATTTGTGTGACAGAACAAATAGTAATAACAGAAGTATAAACACCTAAATAACCAGGTGATCTTACTCAGGAGAAGAAAAGCCAATACCTAATTACAGAGGAAAAAATTAATACAAGGAGAGAGCGGAGGCTTAGAAATTGAATTACTTTCCCGTTGCAAGGTTTTTACATCTTAAATGGATAATTCACTCTTTTTATAAAGTTTACCTCCCTACGATGTTTCCTGCTACTTATTTTACTCCTGTTTTATTGTTCATACTGTTAACTTCCCCATGTTTTCTATATGCTTCCCCTTATTGGAGGGGATAACTCTCCTTTACATGTATAGTAGTTCTGGTTAATACTAATTCAGAGTTGGCTTGATTACTTTGAAACTGTAGTTGCTTTATCTCAAAGCTTTCATTGAAAGGCTGTAACTGAAAACTATTAAATGTTGTGCTCTTTGTTATAGTAAAATCTCTGCATTGTTTAATGCAGACTAAATAAAAAGAATGTACAATGAAGGCTGAATTCAGTGTCTGATGTTCATTTTATTTTATTTTTTTTGTGGTACGCGGGCCTCTCACTGTTGTGGCCTCTCCTGTTGCGGAGCACAGGCTCCGGAAGCGCAGGCTCAGCGGCCATGGCTCACGGGCCCAGCCGCTCCGTGGCATGTGGGATCTTCCCGGACCGGGGCACGAAACCGTGTCCCCTGCATCGGCAGGCGAACTCTCAACCACTGCACCACCAGGGAAGCCCCATGATGTTTATTTTTAATAAATGTGTTATTCAAAAGTTATCTATTGAGAGTTCCATGGGGCCTGAATACTTTTTCTTTCAAATGAAAAAGGCAAATCTAAAGAAATTACAGGACTGAATGGAAATACCTTTTTTAAGATTCATTATCTATAAAGTCCCACAATTGAAATACCTATATATTTTATATGCCAATCATGTTTTTCTATAGTAGGTATCAGTAGCAACATCTTGGATACTCAGCTGTTAGGCTTCCTTTTGTTTGTATTCCCCACTGAGAACGCCTCTGTATCCCAGGAACACCTTACAGGTACTGTATCTTCATTACTGACAGCACTTGTTATATTGCAATGCACTATTTTACTTTTACTCTCTACCCCCCCCCCCACTTTTAATAGACTGAATATGGACTGTCTTACTCATTTCTATATTCTCCATAGCAAAAATTGCAGGTGAGAAGGAAGGACAAAACATTTTATCAGAGTTTTCGTGGGAAAAAAAAATCCTGTTAAGAGCATGTGAATTTCCCTACAAAGGATTTAAATTCCACACAGAACAAATGAGCTATAACAACTATTTGCATTAGAAAATAAATTAGAAACAGATAATACAAGCAATCTCCTATACTCTGATAAACTGAATAAAATCGGTTCTCTCATTTCCAATTCACGCATGGTCTGACTGTTCCAGTACTGATGTATACAAGCAGTGCATGTCTGCTACAATCAGAATCGTGTTTTACTACGTAATTGTTGGTTATAATCCTGGCATCCTGCATTTTCCCAAATATGGATAGACTAAAATGAAAGCAAATTGATTCATAATAACAACAGTTGAAGACAGTGGGGTGAAACGCTGATTTGCAAATGCCTCTTTATGGCTTTTTCCTCTTGAGCAGTGCATATTGTTTGGAAATAAACCATCAGCTTTAATCAGTGCCTGCTCATAGCCCTTTCCCTCTTACATTACTGATTAATATCAAAACACATTTTAATGGTGGTGGTATCCCAAGACTAATGATTTGGTACCATTTGATAAGATAGAAGCCAATGTGAATCTCAGGTGAAGGTAGCCTAATCGAAGTAAGATCGTGTATGACTTTTCAACTCCTCAGAATTCTAAAGGTAGAAAGCATTTTTTTTTTTTTTTTAAAGAAGAACCTTAATATAATCACAGCTTCCAAAGCTTCTTGCTTTTCCATGCTGTGATGGGACATTAGCTAAGCACACAGAACCTGATTTCCTATGGTGTGTCAGGCCAGTCTCTTAGGGCTGATGAGGTCTAAGGATAATTACGTGCAACAACCTACTGTGGCAGATAAACTGAATTATCAGTTACATCTCACAGTCTTCTCACAAAAGAATATGTCAGCCTCTCAGTGCTTTACACTGCCGGCTAATCGCCAGACAGATTTCTGCTTGGAGCTTGCTTTTCTCATCAGTCTTTTGTCAAGAATGCTCTAGGGTCAAGACTTAATTCATTTTAAGGAAATGAATATATTCAAACTAATTAATAATTACTAATATTATTGTTAAATATTATTGATAATGTGACTATTACATGATATTGGTATCTAATATGCTAATATATTTCACATGTATATGTGTATTTCAGATCTTAACTGAACCAGATCTTTTAATATTTTCATTTGCTTCTGTCATCTTAAAACAAAAGTTTTACCCCCATGGTTGAAAATATCAGCTTCACAGATATTCATATTACAAATTACCTTTCTCATGAAATGTTAACGGACGTGTTTCTTCTAGATATTTTTGTACCACAATATAAAGCTTATGCCAGTAAAGGACATGTAGTGTATCAAAAGTGACTTTCGGGTAGCACTGTCAAAAATAATAAACCTGGTGCTTATTAAATGCTGTACATAAAAATACCAAACTATTTACCTAAAAAGAGAACCGAGGGCTTCCCTGGTGGCGCAGTGGTTGAGAGTCCTCCTGCCGATGCAGGGGACACGGGTTCGTGCCCCGGTCTGGGAAGATCCCACGTGCCGCGGAGCGGCTGGGCCTGTGAGCCATGGCGGCTGAGCCTGCGCGTCCGGAGCCTGTGCTCCGCAAAGGGAGAGGCCACAAGAGTGAGAGGCCCGCGTACCGCCCAAAAAAAAAAAAAAGAACCGAGATGTTCTGCTTGATGATAACTCTTTATAACTAGGAGTTGATTTAGTTCCCAAAGGTAGGTGACTAATTATCAAGGAGTTAGGATAAAATATATAACTTTTTCAACTGTAATCTATTTTGTATTATTCAATATGTATAAAATCTGCAGACATTTGAAATCCATCTCATATGTGTCACAAAGCTTGGTCATTTAAAAAAATCTTATCTGCTTGGTTTCTTATTTGTTGTCTTTCACAAAGGTAGAATGGTTAATTTCTTGGGCATCAAGAAATGAAGCCAGCAGTTTCCTCCAAATTATTTTGTTTATTTAATTAGCTGTGTTAATCAAAATTCTGTCTTATTACATTACTAATATTCTTCGGTGATTCTACTGCAAAAGCCTATAGGCCACTTCAGTGTACCCGCCAGCCTTTGATTGCTTTCCTACCTGAGTGGATTTGAAGCAACTTGTACCTGTTTAGGAATCTACTTATGTATTTATCCTCGGACATTCCACAGAACAAAATACATCTGCAATAACACACTTTCCAGTTCCATCTTAAAGGTTCACCTTAATAACATTCAAAACATGAGCCACATTAAAAATCATATATTTGAATTAATGTGATGGAAGGGCCTATACAGGGCTAGATTGGTGCCCTAATCTTCAAAAAGTCATATTCTATATCCCAAATGTCACCCTTGGGCACATGTCAAATAATAACAGCAATACAAATAAGAAGGACTAAAAAAATTGCCAGACACAAACCTGGCTCTAAGAGAGTAAACACAACCATTGCCTATTAATAGAATATATTTCCTATCTTTAGGTAATCCTTTAGCCAAAATGATCTCATCATTTTACATGTATCAGTCATCAATCAGAGAGAAAGATCTTCATCTATTTTAAGAAACAGAGAAATTACAGTATTGAAATCTCTAGAATCACATATCTCCCCCCATCCCACCACCATTAATTTTGTCAAAGTTTTGTCCTGTAGAAGCTTTAAATGTCTTTGGACAAGGGACGCCAAATCTGTGGCCTGTGGGCCAATTGAGCCTGCAGATATGTTTTGTTTGACCAGCCAAGGTTCTCAAAACTTTTGAATTTGAATGCATTTAGGTACAGCATATATCCTCCTATTTGTCCACGAGCCCAGCTTTTCCCTGGATCTTATGCTAGGTTTGATTCACACAATTACTTGCCAGTCCTTGTAATACTTGGAGTTTACAACTCCTGCTTTTACTCTGTATAAAAACACAGCTATTAGATTTGATTGAAATGTTTAGTGCTTGTTTTTTAGATACCACATGTCGGTGAAATCATACAGTATTTGTCTTTCTCTGTCTGATTTATTTCATTTAGCATAATACCCTCTAGGTCCAACCATGTTGTCACAAATGGCAAGATTTCATTTGGTTTTTTATCGGTGAGTAATATTCCACTGTATACATATGCCACATCTTCTTTATCCATTCATCTATACAAGGACACTTAGGTTGCGTTTCTATCTTGGCTACTGCAAACAGAAGAAATCTTGAAACCATAAAATCAGCATGCTTATGTTTCAGTGAGAATAAACTGTCAATAGAATTCTGCTGCTAAATATTTTTCAAACATCATCTACATATTCCTATGTACCAAAAAGAAAGGACCAATATAACCAAAGCAGTTAAAAGTAACTGCCCAGCATTTATTCTGTTAATTTATTTTCAGTAGAGTTATTGAAAATGGCATCAAAACTGTATGCTGTAATCTGGGCCTTTAAACTTGGTCTTTGAACCTGATCATAATTAAGGGTACAAATTAACCAAATCAACATTTGTAAATTAAACAAATAATGTTTTTTCCCCTTAAAGGAAAGTTTACATTGAGTTTATTGACTGAACTCTAAACATTTCTAGCAAACAACAATTTAAATGCAAATCAAGGCCTTTCAAGAAGTGATATCAAAGCATCATTGTGAAGCTGTGAAGATGGCCTTGGAACATGTGAATCTGAATCTCTCCTTTTCACACGTGTTCAGACTACTTGTATTCTAGTAATCTGGCACTTGGTTTGCCTAGAGGGAAGACAAAAGTTGCTTAACTAGAATGTTTTGTGAGTTGGAAGTGAAATGATTTATAGGATCTTTGGTTGGTGGGGATTTTGTTGTCATTGTTTTCAGATAAACAGGTTTTAGCAATTCCTCCCTAGTTAGTGCCTCTGCTGGGAAGTGCAAACTAGGCAAACTCGTTGAGCCTTGAACAACAATGACCTTGGTTTAAAATGACCCAAAGCTGCCCCTCCTGAGGAATTAGAGCTGGATTATCCTGGGGAGAAAAGAGGCTTTTCTGCATCTCTTGTCCATTGTCCTTTTTGCCTAGGATGATTCATAAAGAGAAGGAAGATAGATGAGCTGGCCACTGACCCAGCCGGGGTCAGCCAAGGCAGGATTGTGAAAACTCATCTCCTGTGATCACTGTGATGAAGTTGAGCAAATTATCAGGGCTGGAAAATGGTGTTTCAACCCAAATTCACTCTTCAAAAAGAGAAGAAGGAACTGGGGGGTGGGGGAGTGGAGGTTTAACTTTTTTTTTTCACTGAAGCCCTGCCAGAAATGCAGACCTACTTGACATGAAAGATGGTGGCTGCCGCCCCCAGCGAGCAGTGCCCTCTCCAGCTCATCCTGTCCCTCAGTGTGTCTTTTGGGTCTTACCTGCCATACCACTAAAGGCTTTTTTTGTTTTGTTTTAATAAGAAAAGGAAGAAAAATTCACTTAAGTTGATATAGACCTGGAATATTATTGTTTAAAATATTTTTACTCTAATACGCATTTTTATTTACACAGTGATCAAATATTTTGAAGTGATGACATGAGCCTGTAATAGTGGAATTTCAGGCTTCAGCCACAAGACTGGAGTAGGGGAGATATTTGTTTTTGAGGGAGGAATGTGGTAGCAAGGGCCTTTCAAAGGCTCCAGAACTAACACAGATGTCAGTCATAAGTTCCATGCCCTCTTCTGGAAGGTTGAGTCATGGTTAATACATAAAAAGCTTCTATCGGGCTTCCCTGGTGGCGCAGTGGTTGAGAGTCCGCCTGCCAATGCAGGGACATGGGTTCGTGCCCCGGTCCGGGAAGATCCCACATGCCGCGGAGTGGCTGGGCCCGTGAGCCATGGCCGCTGAGCCTGCGCGTCCGGAGCCTGTGCTCCACAACGGGAGAGGCCACAACAGTGAGACGCCCACGTACCGCAAAAAAAAAAAAAAAAAAAAGCTTCTATCAAGGAGCTACCTAATGCCAGGCACTTGACAAACATCATCTCCAAGCTGACTAAAATCTGGAGGCAGTAGGAAGAAATATGCTTAGAGAAGTTATCTAGTTTGCCCTCAGTCACATACCTTGTAGGAGGTTGAAGCACCAGTGAATCTAAGTCTGTGCAACTCTCAAGCCCTGCTCTTCCCCATCACATCATTCTGCTTTAAGAAGGAGGTAGTGAGGAGACAGAACAGCTTTCACACTAGGGACTGAATGTGAAGAATGTCAGGCATCGTTTCTACTAAGTGACGAAGTTAATCACAGTCTAGAAAAAGTGATTTTTAGGCAATAGTGAAAGATGTATAAAATCAATCTTTTGTCCTTATTTTTTCTTCCTCCCAAGAATCAAGTACTAAACCTGGGCTTTGGTAGAATAGAGAGGGGAAAATGAAATACAAAACTAGAATGAAAACATATTATATGGAATTATAGTAAATCATTTACAAGAAATATATAAAAAAGATTATCTTCTGGAGAGTTCTAGTCAACATCTCATTTAAACAATACTGAGATTTATGCTTCCTGTCATCTTTTAAAAAAATTAATAATATACAGTTTACATACCATAAAATTTACCCATTTAAAGCATTCGATGCAATGTTTTTTAGTATATTCATAGAGTTGTGCAACCATTATGACAACCTAAATATAGAACACATTCATCACCTCAAAAAGAAACCTTGAACTCATTAGCCTCACTTCTTACTCTCACTCATCTCTCCATTCAGCCCTAGGCAACCAGTGATCTGCTTTCTATCTCCAAAAAAACAGTGCTGCTATCAACATTTATTTGCAAGTTACTGTGTGCCCATTTGTTTAATTTCCCTTGGGTATATACCTAGAATTGCTCCATCATATGATAACTCTATGTTAATGCTTAGAGGAACTGTCAGACTGTTTTCCAAAGTGGCTGCACTGCTTTATATCCCCACCCGCAACAAATGAGTGTTCCAGTTTCTCCACATCTTTGTCAACACTTGTTAATTTATTTTTATTATAGCCATGAGAGTGTGTGTGAAGTGGAACCTCCCTGTAGTTTTGATTTGCATCTCCTTGATGGCTAATGATGTGCTTGTTAGCTATTTGTATATCTTCTTTGGAGAAATGCCTATTCCATGTAATCTATTTACTATAAGTAAAATGTATAAATAAAATGTTTTATGATTTCAGCATTTCTATCGTAGGTAACAGATCGTCAGATGACCATTTCTAAATCAGGAAGAAAATTAGTTCTTTCGTGATTTAAGAAGTGACCTGAAATAGGAGGAGTCAAGTTACAGTAGTAGAAGCGACAGTTTTCAGTTATGTTCCTATACCCTTTTGGAAAATGTAGGTTAGAATTATCATGGCTTATATCTCTTGGTGGGGTTTAGGACACGTGAGCCCCAAATATGTCACCTTGGCATACTGAATGCTTTAAGCTGAAGAAGTATGAAAAAATGGCAGAAGCAGGAAGGTCACTTTGACCTTCCTCCTTCTCCCCATAAAACCCTCCTGTGAGAGGTGCCTCCCTATACCCCGAGGAAAGGGGCATCCTTATCTCTGAAGACAAAGAGATGCTGAGAAGAACAAACAGGACTTGCTAAGTTTCCCCCAGTTTGCACTTGACTCATACCCTTCTGACCCATCATATTTCTACAGGACTGTCCACTCTTCATCAAACTACTCAGGTCTGTTTCTTTGGGTCTTCATTTCCTTATGAAGAGTCCTGTGTTACGTAAAACGTGTATTAAATCAATTCGGTTATGTTTTTCGCCTGTTAATCTTGGTCAGTTTAATTTTCAGACCCAGCTAGGGACCCTAAGAGGGCTGAGGAAAACTTTGTCCTCTCCTCCAAGGTGAAGACATTAGTTGACTCTGAAGGGAACAGAGGGTGTTTTTCCAGGGAGGCAATGCAGTACTGTAACAGAGAGCACGGTCTCTCCCTGTGTTTAAAGTCTGTCTCCAGCAATACTACCTATGTGACCCATTTCTCTTTCTCACTTTCTGTCCACTGAGCTAACTACCTCCTAGCATGGTTGAGAGAACTGTTTAGTAGCACACTTTGCACCATGCCTACTCTTGATATGTGCTAGATATTGGTATTATCCCTAAAAAAATAAAACTGGGGACACAGAAACCATAAGAGCAACATGAAAACATGACCCAGCTCTGTTTATTGCTCTGTACGCCCTGAAAAAAAAAAGAGAGAGAGAGGAATAGAGCATGGGAGGAATTAGCTCGGCTATGAGGACCTCCACTTTAGGAGAAAAAAGAAAGAACTCCCAAGAAAAGTCTACTGCCAGAGAAGGAGGCATTTTAAACCAGAGTGATCTGATCTGTGATTTCGATGAAAAGCCTGTAAGATCAGGAGAGGGAAAGAAAAATATCACCTCTCTCCTTACCACATTCTTTGTATTTCCTTATATAGTAAAGCCATATTTTGTACAAGAAGAAATCTAATACAACTTTACAAAGGTGAAGGCAATCTTATGTTGAAAAACCTTCTAACAGCTGACTCTGTTTGGCCCAAGAGGTTTCAAGCTCCTGAAATCTTGTTTTAGACAAACCAATAGAAATGGAATCACGGTTTTATCTCGTGTGAGCTTTTATGGCTTATATATTTCTATTTCCTATAATTTTATCCAGTACAATACAGGAAAGATTTTAGAAAATGTGTTCCTCTTAATCTAAAGGAAACTTTAACAATGCAATAAAAAAAGTTTGAGAAAATATTTGCACTATAGTGTTATATTTAGGGTACATGTATCTTAACTGTTTGTTTTGTAAAGCTCAGCCCTTTCTTCATGCTTTCAAAGATGATACACTATATGCTATACTATCATACACTATTATGCTATACTATCATTTAAAGCTTTCAGCATAAATGCACCAAAATATTATGATTTAATCAATCCCCATTTAGTATTCTGTGCTTTATACATATCAAGTGTTCCTCAGCCTGACTTAAGAAAATGATTCTACAGAATTATAGACATGTATTGGAAAAAGCTTTTACAAAATACAGCCAGCTTAAGTAAAGAGTGTTAACGTATACAAATCCTATAAATATGCTTATTTTGCCAAAAATTGGAAACTACCACAATACTGAATTACATTGAAATTCAAAGTTACAGATCTTTTTTTAGTGGCAGGCGACTTGTATTGAGGAACTCTTAATGAGTATCCTCTTCTCTAACGTTCACTTGGCATTAATTTAGCAAATACATTTTGGTTTCAATAAGCAAATTTATGTCAAAGTATTCATCATGTTTTGAAGCGTATTTACTTATGACTACCATATTTCTTCTCAAAATTTTACTTTAAAAAAGCAAGAGCAAAATGGGTAAATTTCCAGTTTATGAACTTGTTACTATATCATTAAATCTAATATTCTATATCAATGCTTGCAATATGGCAGCCACTAGCTACATGTGGCTACTGAAAACTTAAATTGTGTTTAATGAGACTGAGAAAGCGAATTTGAAATTATTCAAATTTAATTAATTAATTGATTAGTTTCCACATGTGGCTAACAGCTAGCATACTGGGTAGCACAAACTTAGAGGACGTGAGTTACTTTATGGCTAGATATCATTCTGGGTAATGGTTCAAAAATCACAGATAGATCACCTGACTGGGTATTTCCACTACGAATCTGCAGTGTTAACAGCATCATTAAAACTGCTAGTCAATAATTAGTGCCCATGCACTTAGATCAATAAATACACCACCTCTTGTGCCATAGATTCTCACACAACATGTAGTATTCAGAAGACAAGAAGTAAAAGTATACATAGTTCATTGTATTCACTTATTCTTTCAGGGAGTATTTATCTAACGCTCCCCATGTGTCAGGCAATGAGGAATCAACACAATAGAAAAGAACACTGATCTTACATTTATTCAGCATCTATTTCGTCCCAGGTACTCTGAGCATATACTTTGCCCTGAGGGAGTTTAGTCTAGAGGGGAGAGCCCCCAAAATAGAGGGCAGTACAGGGCACTATAGCACTGCAATACGATAGCAGCACAATTAGAAGAATCTGAAAGCAGTCAGGGAAGTTTTCTTGCAGCAGAACTGAGTTTTGAAGACTGACGGGTTAGTGAGGAACCATTCTGGGCAGAGGACTTGTCTGAGCCAAGGTGCTGCAATGAACTAGGCTGGTGCTATCAGAGGACTATACAGCTTGTTTCAGTGAGGAGGAAAATGTGAGGAGTAGCATGAGATAAGGCAGGGTCTAGATCGCCAGTGAATCAGAGATAAGCTAAAGAGTTTGATCTTTGTGCTGAAAGGTATAGGGTGAAACTCAAGGATTTTAGGAAGGAAAATGAAAAGTTCAGACTGACATTTGAGAAAGGTCTCTCTGAAAGAGATCAATCATGAAACAAATCAAAGGAATCCAGGTGGAAAATACTTTGGTGGCTGGAAGTAACCTGCCAGCAAGCTCTTTATGGGATTTTTTTAAAAAAATGGCTTTGTTTTTACGAGAGTGAGACATTTAGCAACGTTAGCCATCAAGAACCCAGCCAAAAGCCATTAAGAAAAAGAGAGTAAATGAATAGGTTGCTTCTTAGGCACTATGCTTGAAAAATAAGTCCTTTTGCAGAGACTACTGGCTTGGAACTGCATGTAAAGTGTAGTAATTGACTTAACAATATAGATTTTATATAATATTTCAGCAGATATATAGCAATAAGAGAAGAAAGACACTTGCAGGAATAAAAAACAAATAAGATCTAAATGTCAGAAACCTTATTTTCACCACTGGATTCTCAATATCTAGAGTAATACCTGGCATGGTACCACGTGTTCAATAAATATTTATTAATATTCATAAATATCAATAAATGAATGCATCATAAAATTCATGCAGAAGAATTTTCACCACAGTAGCCCCATGAGTTGATATGAGTACATTACATCCCAAAGGCAATGACTGATGCTCATGCTGAGGCCCCTGTTGCTACTTGTGCAAAGTCCCCTCTTTTCTTATGCAAAGTCACCTCTTCCTATAAAACAATGCAATCTAAATAACTAACCCCTTATCACTTGAGGTGAAGATAAGCCATGCACAATCAGGCTCTATCTAGAGGAGTGATTCTCACACCAGACGCATATCAGAATCTCCTGGAAGTTTCTGAAAAACACAATTCCTTGTTCCCATTCCTAAAGATTCAGATTCAAGTAGATCTAGGGTGGTGTTCGTATGGGCAGGCCACTCAAGACGGCTGTTCTCTTGCTCTCTGTATATCTCCTGCCTTACCAGTGCCTGCTTCACCTACACCCTAAGCAAAGGACTGCCCTTCCTACGTACTTGCCCCAGGTCCCAGCTGGTGATTGTTCTTAACAAAGGGGCGTTGAGGGGTGTGCCCCTCTGCTGGTTTCCCTGGTAACTAATGAGCCCATCTGCCGCCAATTCCCCTATAACTGGTAACCTCCTCTTCTCCCAGGGAGTGAAGACTGCCACCATGTCCTGCCCGCTAACAGCTGCACACAGTGGGGTGTTGCTCCAGGACCTTGCTTCAGACGTGTAAGCTCCCCGCTCTGTTAAACTACTGATGTCTCTGTCGCTGACTCCAGGCTCTTTCTTTCGTCTTGAAGCTGGGCAAGCACAGGCCTCGTAGGCCTGCGGGGTGCAAGCCCAACAGTGGTGATGGTGGTGGTAGTGATCTGTGCTAAAGATTTTTATTTAAAAAAATCCTAATCCCAGCCATGTTTGGACATTACAAATATGTGAATGTCCAAATGTATTCTTTTTTTTAATTTTTAAATTTAATTTTATTTTTATACAGCAGGTTCTTCTTAGTTATCTTATACATATTAGTGTATATATGTCAATCCCAATCTCCCAATTCATCCTGTCCAACTGTATTCTGTTTCCTCACACAGAAGGTAAAATTTGCACATAAACTACTTGCTTTGGTCAGAAGCTTCCCATACCCTCCCTGTCAATGGCTTCCCTGGCTGGATGCTTGCAGAGAGCCTCAGAATGTAGAGATAGCTTTGTGAAGCCAGCTGCATAGGTTTTGCCCTTTACATTTGTTAATGATTGTTTTTAAGCTAAGCTTTGAGATCATGCTGAGAAAGCAAGACCTCTTTCTCCCTGAATCCACTCAGCTCTTCATTTTCTAATTAATGTCTTACCAAACTGTTATGACTAAACGTGCTAACAGTGAGAACACAAGACCTCTCCCTGATCTTTAATCCTCTCCTTTTTCTCCTTTACTCATCTGACGGGGAAGAACAAAACCTACGTAGTCCAGGTCCGATGCTTCAAGATTTGAAAAAAAAAAAAAAATCTTATCAGAGAGGTTGACCATGAAACAGAAATATGGGATCTTCTGTGTCCCTTTCTCACCTAGGATTTTGCCCAATTTCCTCTCCTTCCATTTGGCAACTCAGGGCTTTAATAAAGATGCATTGAACAGGCACACGGATATTGAGGTTATCTTTCCAGGCTATCCCCCAAAGCTAGTGCCTCTCTGAGCACAAATAGATGATGAGATCCTGGGATCTGCCCCAGTGACTGGCATTATCTTTGGACACTGTGGCAACTGAGTCTAACGAAAGCCAGGGTGTGGACTACTGGCAGCAGAGAGAAGTACAGTTACTGCCGTATGAGTCTATGCTGCTTCCTCAGCATCACTGGTGAAAGTATTTATTAAGGTGCAAAATTCTCACAGTTCTGTTGTGGCAGACTTGCTCCAGTCCAGACCAAATGTTCCTAAAAACCCACTATACCTTTCTTAAAAAAAAAAAAAAAAAAAGAAAAGAAAACCCAAACGTTTACACACTGCATTTATAAAGAAGGGACAGCAGAATCGTACATTCTGTCCCAGAGCTGTTCCATTTTAAAATCCAAAAAATGCACTGAGGGTTTTAACCAACAGGAATACTGGCAAATGTGCATCAAATAAATGTACAAGAATGTTCGTAACAATCCAGCAACCCAGATATGTATGACAGTAGGGTGGATACGTGTGTAACAGGGAAGAGCTAAATCGGACTCCACGTTGGACCTGTTCCTTTGACTTTAACAGTTGCGTTTTGTTGCTTTTGTTATTATAGTCATATATAATGGCCTGCCTCAGGGAACCCTGCCCACCTGTGAATGGCTGCAAGGGAAAAGAAACTACACATCCCCTCGCCGAGACTGGTCATTCCAGATGTTTTGCAAGACTGATGGCCCTTTTACTTTACTTCCTCACCACCGCTCCCTCTCTATTCTGCCTTTTTTTTTTTTTTTTTTTTGCGGTACGCGGGCCTCTCACTGCTGTGGCCTCTCCTGTCGCGGAGCACGGGCTCCGGACGCGCAGGCTCAGCGGCCATGGCTCACGGGCCCAGCCGCTCCGCGGCATGTGGGATCTTCCCAGACCGGGGCACGAACCCGTGTCCCCTGCATCGGCAGGCGGCCTCTCAACCACTGCGCCACCAGGGAAGCCCAGCCAGTGGTTCCTGACGCATTTGTGACCACGGGAAACAGCACAACAGTGTTATTTAGGCAGGGAAAAAAAATTGGGTACTTAAAATTATAAATTCATCAAATTCTGTTTTGGCAGATGACACCTTTATAAAGGGAAATGGCATTAGAATCCTCTTCAGAATGAAAGAGTCCCGTTGAGAGTTTCCTCACCTTTGCTTCTCTTGCCTGCTTTTTGACCATTCTCTGCTTAGGTAAACAGTAGAGGGAAAATGTTGAATTGAAGTAGATTTTTCTTTTCTTTTAGATCGTTAGTAACTTTTTGCGACTTTGAGTAACATGTAATGGCTTAAATGAGGCTCTACAGTGCTCTTAAATTTTAGATGCAGGGTTGTTTGGTTTCTTTGGTCTGAACCAGTGCTTTCCAACAGAACTTTCTGCAACGATGGAAATGTTCCTCTATGATGATTATGGTATCCACTAGCCACTAGGCTACTTAGCACTTGAAACGTGGCTAGTGCGACTGGAAACGTGGCTAGTGCGGCCGTGGAAATTAAGTTTTTCTTTAACACAATTTTAATTAATTTAAATATAAATTCAAATAGCCATGTGTGCCCAGTTGCTACTCGACTGGCCCATGCATGCCTTGACCATCTGATCCCACATTCTCTCATATCATAAGGTCCATGATGCTTTCTGAAATGATGAAGTGATGCTGAAATGACTGGAGCCAAACAAGGATTAACTGGAAAGGTTTCAGAGAAGGCAAAAAAGGTAACTGCAGTTTACTGGCTCGCACAGTTACCAGAAGGAAATGGATTTCTCTGGAAAACCGGTCAAAGAACTATAGAATCTCAAAATTTTTAGGAGTTAATGGGTCATCAGGAAAAGCAACTTTAAAAATTTTAAATGTATCCTGTTAAAAACAACAGGCCCAAAGTGCATTCATTTATGTTAAACCACGTCACCAAACTGAGACATAGAGTTTCAGCTCTCCCAGCAATGGAAACCAGCGAAGCAGGAATCAAGTAAGGTAATCTGCCATCCTTACCTGCCGTCCCCTAAAGGAGAGCAACCTTGCAATAACCAACTTCTTTTTTTTTTCTTCGTATAACTTCCCTTCTGACTATAAAAGTCTTTTATTTTATACAGCTCTGTTCAATGGGATGCTGCCCTATCTGAGTTGACTTTTGCTCAATTAAACTTTAAAAAATTTTCATATGCCTCAGTTTCTCTTCTGACAATCCAAATTAGCAAACTTTAAACATATGTACAGAGGAAACAGAAGGTGAGGGCTAAAGCAATAGAGGAGCAGACCAGAAAAACTCTGACTTCGATTGGAACTGAGTTGAACCCTGTGTGCACCCGTCCCCCATCCCCCATCCCAAGTCCAAAGGACCCTCCATGCTCCCTGCCTCTAGTTGATAGAAAAGCTGGTCTCCTAGGCCCCCCAGGCCTCCCTGAGTCCCAAAAGAGCAGGCTCAAGCAGCTAATGATTAGGACAATAGACTCACAGACCCAACATCTGATGCACAGTCCTGAGTTGTTTTATAGCTATGGTAACTGTCACCAGAAGGAAAAAGCTAACTGCATGATGACCAGACTGCCCCCATGACATAAACGGCTCCATCTTGAGCAATACTGAATCTATGGCTAGGCCTTAAGAGAATGGAATGAACGCTACTGCTCATAATAATCTATATCTTTGTGGGCATGAAAATAATTGTAGCTTGTTCTGCCCATATATGTAAATGGGCAAGTACAACTGTCAGCAGAGAGACGCTACAGACTCATGTAGACATCTTCCACTCTAAGAATACGGCGCCCTATGTCAGCATGAAGTTACAGAAGACGGACCTTTGCCCACGATCCGATGGAAATGGAATGATGTTCTGACATGTGGGAATTTGTAAGAAGCTTCTGGCAGGAAAAAGCTCTTTGCAGGAAAGAGCTCTCTGCATGAGGCCCGTTTTGTCTCGTCACTAACCTTAAACCAGACACCTTCATGCTCTATTCATCTCCGGCCCTAGCACAACTTTCACATCTTTTGATCACACAATACTTTGCCTAACATGTTGGTTCTTTCCGTAGATCAAAGAAGTAGAAATAAAGAAGTCATTAACAGATGACCAGATCTCTTCCCTAGCGACCTCTTCAATTATCTCGCGAATAAACTGTGAGAACAAGATAGCATCTAAAGAAAAGCCTGCACACAAGTCTGCACACAGTGGGGGACGACTCTGACCCCCTACCTCAATGATTAACTGAGATCACCTCCATGTTTCTCTTTAAAAACTTTCATAGCCAAGCAGAATCTTCAGAGGTGGTTTTTGGGGTACGCTGAGTCCACTAACTCCCCAGATTGCTGGCATTCTGATTAAAGCCACCTTTCCTTTCTACCAACATTTGTGAGTATTGATTTTGTAAGCAGCGAGCAGGGGGACCCGATTCCCTAACAGGATTTGGTAAATAACTGGCATCAGCATGCTGGTTATCCTTTGATCTCAACTTTATACTTCTGAGTAAGTTGTTGTAATGTCCTCGCCTGGAGGCGGTGGCACACAGAGGGACAGTCTAGTCGCTCAGATACACTGGAAGATAACTTTTTCTTATTTTTTGGACCTGACAGTGTTTGAATCTTTCCCTTGATGGATTACATCTTGACCTGAGCAAAACTGCAATTTTACTTTATTTTATTTGTTATTTGTAGGAATTAGTCTTTCTCAACAAGGTCAGCAAGACATGACTCCATAACTCATTTTACTTATTCCTGCTCTGCCCGTATACATACTGTAGTGTACCAACTCATAAGTGTCTTTTGGTCATCTCCCAAATAGTTTAGAACACAGTGGACTTAATAGAACAGTGACCTTTTAAACCCCTTTTATGATTACTGGGGCAGTGGTATGATTCACAGGCTATCTAATAGTAAGATTGATGTCCCAACTATGTCTGAAGGCTTACAGCTATAAAGTGACCTGAAAAATTTCTTGTAAAAACTTTTCCTCACTGAAAACTACTCTGTCTTCCTCTCATAAAGCAGAAATATACTAGTCTCTTCATTTTAAGACACTGAAACATTTGCTTCACTCATATAAACCTGAAATAAACTAGTGTCAACTCTGGATTAAATATCCTTCTTCTTCAAGTCTAAGATCTCCCTGCCACCTTTTAAATTCACATATTACTATTTATATCCTAGGATATATCTTTGGATCAGTATGCAAAAGAAACTTGCTAGCCTCCAAGTAGAGAAGCCAGTTTTGACAGAATTACTATTGCCCAACCGGTTAATCAGATTTTAGCTAAGCTAGAATGTAACTGGTTCATCCACACTGTCTCTTCAATTTAATTATTTATATTGGTAGTAGTACATTTAGTTAAATTTCAACATACAATTGGATCCTAATCATCTTTTAAAATGTCTTCAAGAAGATTACACAGCTTAGAAGTGTTGAGATGTAAACTTATTCCTTATTCAAAAGACTGCTTGTCATTCACCAGGCAGTGGAATTAAAGGCAGGAGAAACTGCCACATTTCTCAGAAGGTATCATCAAACCTTCAAATTTAAAAGAGGTAGGTACACTGACTTATACATCCTGATGGACCCTCAGTCAGATGCCAAACATCTGTCCAAAACTTCCAGCTCACTTTTAAGAAAGGCTATTTAAATTCTAGTATTGCATTATTTAAGGGAACAGATGACATTACAAATTGAATTTAAAAAGAAAAGAACATAATCTCCTGGTATTCTCTGATGTACGTCTATATTCTAGTCAACACTTAAAGCAACAAAAGGTCAACAGCACAGTCCAAGTCATAAAAATCAGCATACTATAGGGATGCTATAACTAGTTGCTTATGGCCCAAAACATATTAAAATCAATTGGTAGTGTTAAAAACATCTATTTTCAAATTTTGATCATGATAATACAGATGAAAGTGATTTGTGACTGGATAAATAATGCGGATTTCTACTGCTAATGGACCATATATACTGGAAAACCCTACATTCACACATGTATTTTTTTCTTTTAAATCCTTCAAAAACAGAGTGAGATCACAAGATGAGAAAAGAAATCAAAAGAGGTCAAAAACAGAACTGTAAGTCATATCACATTATTCCTTAGATTTAAACACACCAGTAGCTTCCAATATCATTCAGTGTAAAATAAAAAAACTTAATAATGGTCATCCTTCCCAATCTTGCCCTTCCTGAAACACCTCAGCACCACAACCACCATACGCATCTTTCTGACTTTATCGCCAACCAATTTCCTCTTTGTCCTTTAAATAGCTCCCATCTCAGGAATTAGCACTAGTATCCATTCACCCAGATATCCACCTAAGAATTCCCTCATTTTCACTGACTGATGACCAAAGGTCATCTTATGATACTGGCCTTTTCTGACCACTCTTTATAAAAATTATTATTATCTTCTTCACTTTATTTATTTATTTTAATAGCACATTTTACCACCTTATATGTTTAGTTTTTAATTTGTTGATATTCCAACAAGATGTGAGCTGGGTGGAGTACAGAGTCCTGTTTAGGGCCTGGCATCAGGCAAGTTCTCAACACATGTTTATTAAACAAAGGAATGAATACAGAGTGGTAAACGTGAAATGGTCTTGGGTTGCTCTGGGTGTTTTCTGTAATACAAGAACCAATACAAGTCTTGGGTTGCAATGGCACCATGGTGATGAGAGACAAAGCCTTGGGTCTGTGCTACGTGGAAGGTGCAAATGAGATTCTTGCATAAATCCTGTACCTACTAAAAAGGTTATACCTCAGTGTAAAGATGAGGTAGAATAATCCACCAGCCTGTGAAGGGGGTCAACAAAGTAACTGACTGATTAGGTCTTGACTCAGGATATGGAATAAAGAAAGTTGAGAGGGTTTCCCTGGTGACGCAGTGGTTGAGAATCCGCCTGCCAACGCAGGTGACACGGGTTTGAGCCCTGGGCCAGGAAGATCCCACATGCCGCGGAGCAGCTAAGCCTGTGTGCCACAACTACTGAGCCTGCACTCTAGAGTCCACGAGCCACAACTACTGAGCCCACATGCCACAACTACTGAAGCCCAAGCACTCTAGAGCCCGCGAGCCGCAACTACTGAGCCCGTGTGCCGCAACTACTGAAGCCCGCGCGCCGAGAGCCCATGCTCCACAACGAGAAGCCACAGCAATGAGAAGCCTGTGCACTGCAGTGAAGAGTAGCCCCAACTCGCTGCAACTAGAGAAAGCCCGCTTGCAAGCAATGAAGACCCAATGCAGCCAAAAATAAAAAAATAAAAAACATAAATTTAAGAAAGAAGAGAAAACCTTCTTAAGAAACTGTAACTAAGCACTGTCCTCTAGTTGGTCAGCTGTTTTAATGTTTACTACCTGTGTGATGCAGAAAACCTTGAGGCAAGATACCTCAGGTAAGTAGTGGACTGGGTTATACAAACAAATTCTCTCTTCAGAAAGGCATGTAAAATCTAGGTCAATTGTGATTTCACAGATTAAGTTCAGCCAAATGTGATCTCTCGTGAAGGAGAGTCAGAAAATCAAATAATAATTAGATACCAAGGACTTCAGCTATTGAACATATAAGACACAGATTTTAAAATAACAATGTTTATAATGTTTACAGAAATAAAAGAAGTAACTCAAAGCCTGGTGAAAATATACAATATAAAAAATATAAAATATAAAAAACTGCCAAAGAGATTTGAAGAAATATCAAAAAATTCTAGAAATAAAAACTACAATAATTAAAATTATAAACTGAATGGATGGTTTAAAAAGCAGTTTAAATATGAGAGAGAACTTAGGAGACATGTAAGATTAGAGTGAGAAGGTCTAAAATACATTAAACTAGTGTTCCAAGAAGAGAGCACTGAGAGACTAAAGACAGAACTTACTCTAATTGCTAAAGGCTAAGAATTTCCAGAACTGGTAAGACAGGAATAAAAATTTTTCATATGGGATCAATATAAGGAAATCCACACATAAAAATATATATCTTAGTGAGAATCCAAGAAAACAGACAGTTTTAAAGTAGCCACAAGGAAAAAGTTACAACAGTATACTAGGTTAAATATTCCCTCCCCCCACCCCCCGATATTCATGTCCTTACTGGAACGTCAGAATGTGACCTTTTTTTGGAAATAGGATCTTTGCAGCCACAATTATTTAAGATGATATCATACTAGAGTAGGGTAGGCCCTAAATTCAATTTTACTGATGCCCTTATAAATGAGAAGAGAAAGAAACAGAAATATAAAAAGGGCAGATGGCCATGAGACTGTGGAGGCAAAGACTGGAGTGATGGGCTTACAAGTCAAGGAATGCCAAGGATTGCTGGCAACTACCAGAAACTAGGAGAGAGGCATGGAATAGGTCCTCTCCTAGAGACTTCAGAGGGAACATGGCCCTGCCAATACCTCGACCTTGGACTTCTAGACTCCAGAACTGTGAGAGAATATATTTCTGTTATTTTAAGCCACCCAATTTGTGATAATTTGCTCTGGCAGCTCTATGAATCTAATACAACCACCTACAAAATAACTGCAATTAGACTGCCATCCTAACAGTAACTATAGAGCTGGATGCCAGCGTCATCTTCATGTGCTAAATGAAATGGGCAATTGACCTAGAATTGTGTACCTGGCTTCTTTATTTAAGAATAAAAACAAAATAAATACATTTGTAGATTATAAAGCACAATATAGCATGAGCAGACTCCCACAAATTCAACTTCTAAAAATCCGCTTCAGGAAGAAGGTAAATTATCCTATAAAAAATCTCTGAGGTACAAGATAGAATGGTGAACAAATAAACAGGTTAATATGTAGGGAATCTAATGGTGTAGAACAACAGAAATAGCACTAACTTGAGGGTAAAAAAATAAGATAGAACAAAAATTGATGGACATTATCAGAGTTTAAACTGTTTAGTATTATTCAGGAGTAGGGTAGAAATATTGATTGCTGAACTTTTGTTGATTTTAAAATGCATGTTACATTTTTAATATTAATTATTTAAAAAATAGGAATAGAGTTATAAGGGATGAAACAGTTGAAAGAAATAATGGAATATTAACAATAAAAATAGGTATGAAATGAACATAACTAGAGAAAAAGCAGGGCCAATATAAAGTTGAAAATAATACTGTAGAAATACTTCTAAATACACTGGTAATCACAGTAAGTATAAATGGATCAAACATACCAGTTAGAAGACAGATGGTCATAGTGAACTGAATAATATACCATACGATATTTCAAGTGATATACCTACAGTTCAAAGATGCATTAGCATTGAAAATAAGTAAGGTAAAATATATGCCAAGCAAATAATAATCATATACATAGATGTGTCAATATCAAAACATGGACTTGAAAAGAAAAAAGGAATAAAAGGGATGAACGGTGACTTCATAATGATAAAAGGGACAATTAATAAATAAGATACAGTAATACTAAATTTGTTCGTATCAAATAATACAGCCTTAAAATAAGTAAAGCAAAAATCAAAACATTTATGCACAGAACTACCTCTAAACAATAGATTTTAAAATTATTCTTCAAAAACTGAAAGAATCAAAAATATTTATAAGGATATAAAACTTTAAATAATGTGATTAATAAACTTTAATATCATAGAACACTGCTCAGAAATTAGAGAATACTTACGTTCTTTTAAAGCATGCATGCAAAATTTATGAAAACTGACAAATTCTAGGCTACGAATCAAGTCTCAATGAATTATGAAAAAATAATATCAGCCATATTTTCTGACCACAATTTAATTGAAGATAAGTAACAAAAATTAACTGAAAAAAAGAAACATATATTTGGAAAATAAGTTATATAGCCCCTGGATCAATGAACTGAGTTTCCAAATTGATAAGTTAAAAATAGACCAATTAGATGCTGCTGTTAGATAGCAATTTCAAAATGCACATTAATGGTGCTAATTAACTGTTTCTAATTAACTGTTTCCCCCTAAAATTCATTATTAAATCCATATGAGGAATTAATATTTACGTTTTTAATTTCAGTGGGAAAAAAGAGTACATAGAACACAATTTAAGTTTTATTTGAAAAAAACTGGGGTAGTGAATTACTGTATCAATATATAGTTGAGATTAAGTAAATATATATTTTTAGGTAAACCATGAAAAATGACACCTCCCAATAAACAATATAATTTTGAAGATAAATGACATGATGCATATGTAAGCACTTCCTACTAAAGCTACCTTCAATTGTTTTTGGAACAAAACAAGATAAATATAAAATAGATACCACAACTAACAGATCTACACAAATATCTTTATTTAAACATAATTTTGCCCAGTAATTTTAGTATCTATTGCTGATTCTAATCGGCAACAATTACTGTGGTTTGCCAAATTGAAATTTTTTTACTTCTACCCTTACTTTTACGTTTATTAATTGGAGAAATGGTTGATTCAGTGCTGGTGCAGAGAGAGTACAAGATGAGCCTGAGATCTTTCCTACCACTAGGCCAGGGAAGTCCAACTCACAGGTCATTTGTATGGAGCCAGAATAATACCTTCTATGCTTACGAAAATATATATACCTAGGGGCTTCCCTGGTGGCGCAGTGGTTAAGAATCCGCCTGCCAATGCAGGAGACACGGGTTCGAGCCCTGGCCCAGGAAGATCCCACATGCCGCGGAGCAACTAGGCCCATGTGCCACAACTACTGAGCCTGAGCTCTAGAGCTCACAAGCCACAACTACTGAGCCCACGTGCCACAACTAATGAAGCCCATGTGCCTAGAGCCCGTGCTCCACAACAAGAGAAGCCACGACAGTGAGAAGCCCATGCACCGCGACGAAGAGTAGACCCCGCTCAGCGCAACTAGAGAAAACCCACGCACAGCAATGAAAACCCAACACAGCCATAAATAAATAAATAAATTTATTTATTAAAAATATATATATATATATATACGCCTAAACTCTAAAAAGTGGTACAAAATTTAGCAAAGAGACTTGTCCTTATTACTGTATGCAGTTCCTAATCCAGCCCTGAGTCAGAAGACAGAATGCCAATTCAGACTCATTAAGCTTCCTGACATACTTCAGCAGAGCATAACTAAGTTTGACTCTGAGCTGAAGTTTCCTGTGCCAGATTCTTGGCTCCAGCTCACTAACTGTAGGTCAAATGCTCTTCTCTTCCAATAGCTACAAGCAGGAAAATGGCAGCAGATTTGAAATTTAAATGACCTCAGGCAATGCATTGACCTGAATTTTCTGTCGGGGTGATTTAAGAGGCATTCAATGGCTCCAGGCAGGAACAAAAAAATAGCTGGAAAATTCTCCTCATGAATAATCTCAAGCAACTTCAAGACCAGATTTGGTCTTCAGGTCTCTGCACAGAACTCAGTAATGTTTTCATCTTGGGGAAATCAACAGGACCTCAGCACTGTGAACACAATCCTGACCTCAAAATAGTCGGTGCTTAGGAAAAGACAGATGATGCCCTAGCCTGGAGTCTGAAAGATTTAGTGAACAGAAAATAGTACTTTGGAGATACATGGAAAAAGATAAGAAAATCTTAATAAATTTGAGAACCCCAGAAATATAAATAACACGTGGACAGGAAGGCTAGATGAATAAGGTCAATACTCAGAGGGATGCTAGGAGGCTCAGTAAGTGTTTATGGTCTTGGAACCCTTAAAAATAAAAGGAAATCTGAGTACCAAAAACACGGTTTGTATAATGTTGAAATGCTACCCTCCTTTTTTTTTCTCAGTGAAGAATTTTGTCTATATTTAGATCAGCCATACGACCCTGAGTAATCATTATTTTATACTATTACAACACTCAAGTTAAAAATTCCAAGTTAGCATGCATAAAGCACTCTTAATTCTCAATAACAGAATAAAGGCTGTACATATCTCTTAAAAATAGTGTCTTCATGTTATTTAGTGTCATTTTTTAAAAGTAACCATACAGTAGATAATATATTTGAAAGCTTTTCATAGACATGCACAAGGAAAGTGTGTTTTACATCCTGTAGCAAAACAACTGGGTTTTTTTCATTCTTGAAAAATAAAATGCATCAATACGGTATACTGTAAATATTATATTGCTCTTAACAGTACATTGGTATATAATTAATTATACTTCGTGGTGTTTAGTTATTAGATACTATTTTTGCTGATAATAGAAATGAGTTTTCACAAGATCTCTACTGAACTGCACTTACCAATAGCTTTTAAAGACCCAGCCAAGGAACCATAAACTCTGTGCCTGATGAAATAACTAAGCAATAACCATATCTATCATGTGGGTGGATTTATGATATGAAATATTGTCCCAGCAAAGCACTGAACTAGCAGATATTTTACTTTGAGGGTAAGTATCATTTATAGTACATTTTTCCACTGAATGCTTCTTTGAGGAAAAATAAAATGTGATCTGTCCATAAAACAGCTATTGAGGAAGTTAAGCATAATGGAACAGGGAACAGGCGACTCACTTACATCAAACTTGTCTTGCAAGAATTCACTCACTATTGCTTTTCAAACCAACAGAGAATCTTAAAAAGGAGTCATTTCAAGTTAATTCCTAGCTAGTGTCATCTATTCTTTATGTAAGTTTTCTTATATTCTTTCATATGTGTCAAAAGCTATCAAGTGGTTACTCAACAGGGCAGAGCTTGTGGAAGAAGGGGTCAAAGATTGATCTGATTTCTACTGATACCTACATCTAAGTAGCAGAGATGGTGCCCTGCCAATGCTCATCAGAATAAAGAGGAGCTAGGGCTTGAGGGACAGGACACAAGAAATGGATGTCACCATACTTCCACCATAAGAAAATCTTACTATTATATGGTAAATAAAGGCATAAGAGCTTCATTAGTCAATTCCTTAATTTCCATTCAATTTTCAGTCTTCTAAAATTATTGATCATTTAACCTCACTTAAAGATTATTTACTTTTATTTTTTAATAATAAATATCTGTTATAATCACCTTTGCTCAGGACACTGCTGTCCCTTGTACCATAGACACACACACACACACACACACACACTCACTCATACTCACTTGTAAATATCTCTAGCTTTCTCTACCTCTATTTATCTATCAATTGATAATTTTTTTCTCTTCTACCAAAACAGAAACTCCTTGAGGTCAAGGACAATACATCTTATCATCTTTAATATTCTCCTTAGACTAGAAATTAATACAATGTCTTTTACAGAGCAGGCATTGAAACACTGTATATATATATATATATATATATATATATTTTTTTTTTTTAAGAAAGGAAGGAAGGGAGAGAGGAAGAAACAGAGGAAAGGAAGAGTAGAAAGAAAGAAAAATTGTTGAAATGATATTCCAAGAAATACAAAATTCACTTGATAATCTCATTTCTCTTCATAATATGGGCATAAAATTTTTGACTAAAAATGTATGGTTAGGTACAGAAGATAATCTTAGCCTACAAAAGAGAAAAAAAAAATTAACACAACATGAGTGTGTTAAATATTCTTTCATGGTTGGATAATGGTTCACTGATCATAAGGTCTTTAAATATTCAGATGATTAGGCAAGAAAATAAGATCAGATATGATCAGTAAAATGGCAATTCAGCACAATATAGATCTTTAAAATTTTTAATAACAATTATATTGGGTAAGGCAGTGTAAAATAACTTCAGGGCCAAATAATCAAATCATTTCATGCTGCAAATAAAATATCTTGTTACTTTAATTTTTATCTGTTAAAAAATTAACTTTTTAAAATTTATAAAACTTGCTTTAGATTTTCCTGTCATTTAGATTTTTAGTTGCTTAACCCATCTATATCTTCACATGATACAAATTAATTGTAACCCAAATAATGATTCAAGTTGTAACAGATGTGAATTTCATAGGATCTTCTTTTTTAGCTAATAATGAAAAGGGGAGAATTCACAGTCAGAAGTGGCAATGGGTTTGCGTAGTAGAACATTTGTGGATACAATCTCGCACATTGTGAGATCTGCATCACAACAATTTTCTGATCCCAACTATGGGCAGATTTTAAAAGTCTACAGATCAGGGACTTCCCTGGTGGCACAGTGGTTAAGAATCCGCCTGCCAATGCAGGGGACAGGGGTTTGAGCCCTTGTCTGGGAAGATCCCACATGCCGCGGAGCAACTACGCCAATGAGGTACAACTACTGAGCATGCGCTCTAGGGCCCGCGAGCCACAACTACCGAGCCCATGTGCCACAACTACTGAAGCCTGCGTGCCTGGAGCTCATGCACCGCAATCAAGAGTAGCCCCTGCTCGCCACAACTAGAGAGAGCCCGCACGCAGCAACGAAGACCCAACGCAGCAAAATAAATAAATTTAAAAAAAATCTGTGGATAGGAATATATTCTTTAAAAAAAAAAGAAGTCTACAGGTCAGAAGGCAGGGTTGATATACTCTTATAAAGCAAGAGAATCCATACTCAGCACTTGTCTTATTAAATGTCTGCTCAAATCATTGCAAAATAAGATAATATTTTACTTAACCTTCTTAATTATCTCTTTAAAATAGGCATTACTTTCTTCATTTTTTAAAATCAAAGAATTGATGATCAGAAAGTTTAAGTACATACAGAGTTAGGATTTAAGTCAGTCTGCCTGGTTCCAATGCTCCTCCTAATTTTGAACCAAGACCCAGTTTTGAAAACTTTTTGAACCAAAACCCATTTTCAAAGAAGGTACTGCGCTGACTCTCAGTTTCTAGATCTGTAAAATGGGAATGATAATACAAACTTCCAGGGTTGGACTAGCAGTTCAATAGAATAGCCATGAAAATGCTTTCAGCTCAGTGATTGATGATGGAGTAGGTAAACAATGAGAGTGTCTCCCTTTCTTCCCTTCCCTCCCCCGCTCCCTCCCTCCCTTCCTTTCTTCCTTTTTTACATTTACCAGTTTATTAAAGGATATGATAAAGGATACAGATGAGCATCCAGATGGAAGAGCTGCATAGGGTAAGGTATGTAGGAAGGGGCCCGGAGCTTCCATGCCCTTTCCGGGCACACAACTCTCCCCAAGTCTCTACACGTTCACCAACCCAGGAGATTCGAAAAAGTATTTGCTTCTAAAAGGCTAATCATTTTTTGAAGTTCTTGAGTATTTCAACTGGGCAGTAAGCAATCTAATGCCAATGTTAGGACAGTATCTTAAGAAAAAGATTCCTCTGAAAGAACACAAATACTTATTTTCTAAAGAAAAATATTTCTATTTTGAAAATTTGGCTCTACAAACTAATTCACGAATTGATAAGTCATACAACAGAGAGAAACAATAGTTAATTTGACTTATTCTCCTAGATAACGTTATTGTTTCAGGTTTTCCCACAGTATTGATGATACCTTGTTGAATTGTGTATTTTGTCAAACTGAATTAAATCTATTCCTTAGCAATCTTGAAATTATTCTGCTTTAATTTCATAATGAACTTCACTTAAAGAGAAAGAAAATATAAATTATGTGCCAGCAAAATAAATCCACCAGGTTGCTTATCTCAAAAATATTAACAATAATATTTCTCGGTATTTAAACTCACAAAAAATTTAGGGAGGCAAAAACTAAAGAAAAACAAAGGACTAAAACAAAGGATTAATTTTCGACTAAATATATTTTCAAGCTTTTTTAAAAAACTGTACAAGAAGTGATAACTTATTAGAGATCTAATAACCTTCCCTAACACTTCTACAGTTTAGACTAGTGCTTTACCTAGAGAGGGAGAAGCATACCAGAAAGGTTTTCTTTTCCTTTTATAAAAATTAATTAATTAATTAATTTCTAATTTTTGGTTGCGTTGGGTCTTCATTGCTGCGGCAAGCTCTCTCTAGTTGTGATGAGCGGACGCCACTCTTCACTGCGGTGCCCGGGCTTCCCACTGTGGCGGCCTCTCCTGCTGTGGAGCACGAGCTCTAGGTGCACGGGCCTCAGTAGTTGTGGCATATGGGCTCAGTAGCTGTGGCCTGAGGGCTCCAGAGTGCAGGCTCAGTAGTTGTGAAGCATGGGCTTAGTTGCTTCGCAGCATGTGGGATCTTCCTGGACCAGGGATTGAGCCCATGTCCCCTGCACTGGCAGGCAGATTCCTAAGAACTGCACCACCAGGGAAGTCCCCAAAAAGGTTTTCTAAACAGCTTTAGGGTAGGCATGAAATTGAATAAAAGCAATATATATATATATATTTATTTATTTCCTCTGAAGCTGCCATCTTCATCATAAAGCTAGAGATAGAAGTAAGTTCTGACGTGAAAGCCTTATGTGAAATGTGCAAAACAGGAAACTGGCCTTTGGTGGGTTCCTTCTCAGTTTCTTGACCCAGCCATGGCATCCATGCTATTCCACAAGCTGAAAACATCTGCACTGTCTTTGATTCTTCCTGCTCTTCTGGTTCAGCTTTCATCATTGCATACCTCTCCTGTTGCCATAAGTTCAACCTGTTAAAATCCATCATCTATAAACCAAATTTAACCATGCCACTTTGTCACTTCACAAACATCTGATAGTTGCTTGTGTTCCATAGATTAAAAACCAAACTTCCTAGTAGACCCTACAAAGTCTTTCACAAGCCAGACCCAACTTACTCTTCTACTGCACCCCACACTCCATCCAACAGACTCCATTCTTACTGCCCCTGGATATTACCAACCCCAAAAGAACCTTGTGTCTACCTTTGAACTTGCTGGAATGCTCTTTCCCCATGTTCATCTTCTTTCTAGGCTCAATTAAAATATTCCTATTTCTGAAGTTTTCCTTGATAGCCCAGTAAGAGCTTATGGCCTCCTCTATTTGCTTGTTTTTTACTCATTCACTGATTGTACTTTATATAATCTGACCATATAATATAATACTTGTACACAAGTAAAGTGAGTTGAGAAACTGTCTTTCCCAACTATTATATATGTCCCCAAGGCCTAGCACAGTAACTGGCACACAGTATATATTCCACATGTGTTTAATGATTAGCATCTTAAACCACCATAAGATTGAGTCTTACACCACATTTGTGTTTCAGATTATCTAGCACATAATTTTCTGCCTGTGTGTTCACTGTTCATAAAGGAGAAACGGAATATACTATGAAATCGTTTGAAGGGTTATTTAAAAATTGTTATTGTTATCCTTAAGAATAAAGACATAGAAGAACACTTCCACATAACTCATAATGACCAGTTCCTGTCTTTTTATGCTGTTATCTACACAAATAAACACTTGTCTAGATCAACCAGTATTAAAAGGTCAACTTCAACTTTTAAGTACACAAGTAAAATGGGGGGTTTCACTGGATTAACTGGTTAATTTAATCAAGATAATGAAACATCCTGAAAGCATTGGTTTTGGATCAGCTATATAAGTAGGGGAAATAACTGCTGCATTGCCATCCATCCACTCAACTTGCCATCCACCTTGTGTTATTTACTGAGTGCCAATTATGTTCCAGACATTAACCCGATTATAGAAATACAAAGTTGAATATGTGGTCCCACGTATCTGGGCTTTTCTTTATACATGGCAGCACTCAGTTTGCTAAATCAACCAAACACTTTTTGGAAAAAAAAACATTCTAACAGCAACCACAATAACAACATCTTTGCTCATAGAATGAAACGAACTCATCTGAATCCTAATATGCTGTTGATATTCCAATTAAAAACATTTACGTTTTCTTGAATCCAAATAAAAAAGGACTATATCAACAGCAAAAGTGAGTAAATGACATTTGCAACAGCAATGAGAGATGTCCTAATAATTAAACAAATACTTTGCAATCACAGAAGTTATGAAGCATTGCAAGAATGGCACGCCTCTCTTCTCAGCCACTGTCAGCATCACTAACCGGGCCGTAGGCATAAAGGTGTTCAGTTAAGCAGCTTAAGAAGGATCATTTTTCATCTCTAGCTGTGAATCCACATAACAAAGCTTTTCAATAATAAAGCTTCAGAATTGTTCTAAATGTATTCTGAAGTTGCTGTATGATTACAGTTAGCATCATTCAAACTGGGGTATCAAGGACAGAATAATGATGAGGGGGATACATTTAGTATAAGTGATTCATAATTAGCCTGAAAAACTCCTACAACTACTGCTTGGATAATGTTCAATGTTTTCAATACACCATGATAACCTTCATGTCTGTGCTGTCTTCTCACTGCCCAAAAGTAATCTAAACTCACTTCATGGTGCATTATTTTTTTTAATTTAATTCTTATTTTATATTGCAGTATAGTTGATTTACAATGTTGTGTTTCAGGTGTACAGCAGAGTGATTCAGTTATACATACATGTATATCCATTCTTTTTCAGGTTCTTTTTCCATATAGGTTATTACAGAATATTGAGTAGAGTTCCCTGTGCTATACAGTAGGTCCTTGTTGATTACCTACTTTACATATAGTAGTATATATATGCTAACCCCAAACTCCTAATTTATCTCTCCCTTCACCTTTCACCTTTGGTAACCATATGTTTGTTTTCTATGTCTGTGAGTCTGTTTCTGTTTTGTAAATAAGTTCATTTGTCTCTTTTCCTTTTTAAGATTCCACATATAAGTGATATCATATGATATTTGTCTTTCTCTGACTTACTTCATTCAGTATGACAATCTCTAGGTCCATCATGTTGCTGCAAATGGCATTATTTCCTTCTTTTTTATGGCTGAGGAATATTCCATTGTATATATGTACCACATCTTCTTTATCCACTCATCTGTCGATGCATTCTTAACCCTTCCATGTTCATTTTTTTTTTTTACACCTCTCTCCTGAAATCACTCAGTTTACCAATGGGCTACAAAGAATGATGATGACGATAGTAATGATGATGATGGAGGTGGTGGTGAAGGTGATGATGATGATAGTTGTTATTATTCAGTTATAATTCTGACAATGACAAATCTTTTTTTTTTTATTTTTGGCTGCGTTGGGTCTCTGTTGCTGCACATGTGCGGGCTTTCTAGTTGCAGAGAGCTGGGGCTACTCTTCGTTGCGGTGCACAAGCTTCTCATTGAGGTGGCTTCTCTTGTTGTGGAGCGTGGGCTCTAGGCACGTGGGCTCAGTAGTTGTGGCTCGTGGGCTCTAGAGCACAGGCTCAGTAATTGTGGAGCACGGGCTTAGCTACTCCATGGTATGTGGGATCTTCCCTGACCAGGGCTCTAAGCCGTGTCCCCTGCAGTGGCAGGCGGATTCTTCACCACTGCACCACCAGGGAAGCCCCACGAATCTTAATTCTAACCCTTCTCTTCAACTTTGCTGTGTCATTTCTTACTGCTGTCTTCTTGATCCAAGAAACCTTCTCCATTGATTATTTTTTCAACATTGCCTCTTTTGGGATTTCTTTGAGAACTTCTATGTCTCTTCTTTCTGCAGCTGTTTTTCAGAGACTCTATTATTAGTTCTCCAGAGCAGTACATTTCAAACTTTAACATACACATGAATCGCCAGGGGACCTTACTGAAATTGCATATTCTGATCCAGTAGGTCTGGAGTGAGGTCTGGGATGTTGCATTCTAACTAGCTCTCAGACGATGATGATGACGATGCTGACTCACAGATCTCACAGTGGATAGCAAGACTCTATTATGTGCTCTTTAATACGATAGCTACTAGACACTCGAGGCTATTGAACACTTGAAATGTGGCTAGTCCTAACTGATATATGATCTCTGTATAAAATACTCACCAGAATTCAAAGATCCTGTTATGAAGAAAAAGAATGTAAAATATCTCGTTAATATTTTTATATTGATTACATGTTGAAATGATAATAGTTCAGATATGTTGGATTAAATAAAGTATATTATAAAAATTTCACATTTATTTTTATCTTTTTCAATGTTCATGATAAAAAATTTAAAATCGCACATGTGGCTCACACTATATTTCTGTTGGTCAGTGCTCCTCTAGTCAAAGGCCAATATTCCAGGGACTTCCCTGGTAAAGCAGTGGTTAAGAATCTGCCTGCCAATGCAGGGGACACGGGTTCGAGCCCTGATCCGGGAATATCCCACATGCCCCAGTGCAATTAAGCCCGTGAGCCACAACTACTGAGCCTGCGCTCTAGAGCTCGCGAGCCACAGCTACTGAGCCCACGTGCCACAGCTACTGAAGCCTGCATGCCCAGAGCCCGTGCTCCGCAACAAGAGAAGCCACCACAATGAGAAGCCCGCGCACCGCAACGAAGAGTAGACCCCACTCGCCACAACTAGAGAAAGCCCGCGCACAGCAAAGAAGACCCAACACAGCCAAAAATAAATAAATAAATTTATAAAAAACAACAAAGGCCAATATTCCAAAAGTCAATGAAGCTTAGAATTCAGGGTCTCTCACTTAACTGGCTCCTTTCAAGGCCTGTGAAGGGCTTTAGCAGGTTTGCATTTGTAATTGTGTATTCTTTTCCTTAAACAGTATACTTCAAATTGCATAGGCTTCAAGCTTCATAAACCTGAATCAGCTTTGTTGACTGCAAGTGAAATAATTTACTGCTAGGGTTTCAACTCCTGATACTGTGCAGAGAGAGCTAGCTATACCCATATCCCTAAATTTTCCCTGCCCTTCAGCCTTGTATTCCCAACTGCCTGAGTCATCCCATTTTAGTTATCACATCATCATAACCCTTTATTCTGCATGACAATTATTCTTATTTGTGGTAAATTAATAATCTCCTTGGGTATTTGTTCATGCTGTTCTCCCAGCCAGATGGCTCAACTCCGCCAAGCCTAGAGAAACCATACTTGTACTCTGAAGGCAACTTCAAGATTCATCTCTAAAATGCATCTATTTCAGATCACAATGATCCCTCCTGCAGTACATCTGTGGAAACTGTCATTCTTTTGTGGGTTTTTTTTAACGGGAATATTGTCATTTTAGGGTTTCTCTATGCTTATTCTTCACTGCATTCCACCTCCAGCCTTGAAATGCAACTATTTTCCAGTACTTTGAAGAATATTTAAATTATGCAATAAGCGCACTTATAAAACAAGCACTTTTACCCCATGCTTTACTGAGAACTTTAACAGAAAACAACATAAAATGGCCAAATCGAATGCAAAGTGGACAGACTACATAATAGATGTGGAGGATTCCCTGATGGTCTCATTCTGAAAAACCTATTGCCCACTGTTGCTTGACGCATTTGTCCAATAGTGCATGGAAGATAGAGGACACCTGCTTCTGGTACTGAACTCTTGGTTCCCTGTGGCTGGATGGAGTCTCCACTCTGCCCAGTCCCATCATCTGCTCTCCATGTGCCAGCAGGTACTCTCTGCCAACACTGGCTCTGTCTCTGGTTCCTCGGGCTGTGCTATCTTCCCTTCCCACGTTTTGGGAAGCCATGGACCTTGCAGTAGTTATTGCTCACATAGCCTGCTCACCACCAGTAGCACAAAGTAACAAATAAACACAGATCGTGCCCACTGGAACACGACTTCTGAGATTGTTTTGTTCTCCAGGATATTCTCAGCATCATCTTAAATGAATATTGAAAGGGGAACCATAATACTTTAGCTGGTAGCCTTGAGCTCTTCATTTTTTCTGCATCAGAGAATCACTTTTTGTGTCATAGTACCTTCCAAGGATCCTATTATCCATATATTTGTTCATGCCCACTGCCTATTATATTTAATTGACTTTCAAAACCTTAATTTTTAAAGCAGTTTTTTCTTATATTAATGTTCTTTCTCAACAGATATAGGCTTAAGAAAGATAGAGTCATAGTTTGCATACATTTGAATCTAAAGAGGTGAATTCTGTAAAGAACTTTACTACCTTAGTATCTGATGACCTACATTCAAATGTTGACTCTGCCACCTGCAAACTGTTTGACCTAGGATGAACGCTCAATCACTTTTACATCCATTTTCCCATCTGTAAACTGACACAAATATAAAACTACCTCACAGGGTTTTTGTGAGGAGTAAATAAATCAGTGCATAGAAAGTGTCCAGCACAATGCCTGATATTTAATAAGTATTTGATAAATATTTGTTTCAGTTATATTTAGTAATAATGAAAGCACCTAGCAGAGGCCTGGAATATAAAAGGAATTCAGTAAGTTATTGATTGACCAGACTGTATTTTCCACATCTGAGTACACTGGTACACTGGTTTCCATCATCAACTCAAGTTCTTACTACATCCAAATTTTGCACCATACACAAGTGGCATGATATACACACACTCCGTATCTACTCAATCACCAACTTAGTCCTTCACTACAGGAACATCCACCAGGCAAGAATATATAACTCTAATATGTATCTTCAAAACTGATTCTCTGGACTATTCTTAATCTTTCATAATTTTTCCTAAAAAGAACATATAAAAATAAGCAATTAAAGCAAGAATATAATTTTCTAAACCAATTTAGAAAATTTGGTTTACTACAAATTGCCCTTGGAGTACGAGACATATGGAGAAGGACAAGCTCTTGTTGAGTAGATCAAATCTTTTGCTACAGCAAGAGATAAGTGTGCATTTCAGCCAGCTGTGCCCTAGAATAAGAAGCCATCAACATGATTTAAACTTGTGTTTTGGGGTAAGACTTCAAAAGAACCTGAGTATATTCACATACGTAAAGGACAAGGAGATATCAAGGAAAAGGCTTGCAAATAATCTGTCATGTTATCACTGCTCTATTATCGAAGATGAAAGACCACAACAAAGATAAAAAGCAACATACACACACCTCTCAACTATCAAGGACGGTAGATGAGAAAGCCTTTGTAGGAAACACACATTACAGTTTTACTACTAAAGTCAAACTCAAAGGTAACAGAGAGCTCACATGAAGCAAATACAAAACACCTGCCAGAAGATCAAAATAAGATTTAACCTGAGGAATTCAAAAGCTTCTGTCTGTGGGTATTGAGAAAGTCATTTGTGCCAACAGTTTATCTCTGATAGATTTGAACGCTTATGTGTATAGAAGAAAACATGATGAATGGGTTCCCCAGGCACGAATCCCTTTTGATGTACTTCAGTCTCATTTGTCTAGAAGCCTGAGATGTTTTCTAATTGAGGGAAGTCAATCTTGCTTCTAGCAAAGGAGGCACCTGGGCGACCTGGGGAGTACACGTTTCCAGTTGTACCTTAAAATAGATTATTCTCACCTTTTCTGAAGTTATGCAATCTATTTCCTGGATGTAGAGCAGGGAAAGATACAAAGGGTTCTTCTGTTCATTTACAGCACCATGGATGGTCATTATGAAATTTCAGGACTCAGGATGGTGAGAATAGACAGGGGTCATCAAGATCAGGGAGAATTTCTGATTCTGTTCCCTTAACCTGCTCTGATTAGTTGCTTCTCTTATTTTAGTTCGAGCTAATTTTAGAAGATGGGAGGAAGGAGTGAAATACTGGAGGAAGATATGGGAAGGCACATCAGTAGGATATAGTATATGGGGATGGACCAAAACCCACTAGCTCTGTGACCTAATCATGCTCATTAGTTTTAAGTTGGAAGGTTTTCCAAGAGAACACCATGAAATCTCCCAGAAGTGGAAGACCTATATCACACTTAATAGAGAGTGCTTTTTTTCTGTAAGAAAAGATGTTTACCGTGTATACATGGAATTATTTTAAAAAATGATTGAGTGCTCTGTTATTTTTAGTTTAATCCCTCCTCAGAGTGAACTGTCACAAATTTTCCTAAAATTCGGTATCATTATTGAGACCTCCTCATATTCAGAAAATGAACAAATACTTAACCTAAGTATTTCTGTTTTGTTTAATATTTTACATGCAAAAACATGTTTGTCCTTTTTGTTTTTCCTCTTGTTTTATTTTTTCCCCAATCTTTTTGGGGATGTATCTCAGGTGGGGCAGAAGCCAATGGGGCAGAAGTTGTTTTCCAAGAAACTGGAAGATGACCATCTCTCACTCAGTCCAGTGGTGCTATTGTCACTTAACTCCTCATGTTACAGCAGACTATAAGGATCTCTGAATAATTTTTCATTTGGTTGTCTGCTCTAGAATAGTAAAGATTTGGGTCACCTTGGGGCTATCTTAAGAATCAGGGGCTTCCCTGGTGGCGCAGTGGTTGAGAGTCCGCCTGCTGATGCAGGGGACACGGGTTCGTGCCCCGGTCCGGGAAGATCCCACTTTTCGCGGAGCGGCTGGTCCCGTGAGCCATGGCCGCTGAGCCTGAGCGTCCAGTGCCTGTGCTCCGCAATGGGAGAGGCCACAACAGTGAGAGGTCCGCGTACCGCAAAAAAAAAAAAAAAAAAAAAAAATCAGCCTTTTTGGTGCAATTCTTAGAAATTGCAGCTGAGAAATATGACCTATTTCAGCCAATAATTGCTCTTTTCCCTACCCCCTCAAAAAAAAAAAGCCCTTCATTAAGAGCAATGTTGAAAATGTACTAATTTCCATAAAACCAGGCCAATTAAATTGAATGAGACCCTAAGGTCCAGTAGTTTCCATATTTGGTTTTTTTTAAACCAAATTATGTTGATGTCAGCGATGATAAGAATATTATTAATGAATGCAGTAAATGTAAGCAATTATTCTGTACCAGTTACTATAAGTCTCAATACATATTTTCTCATTTATTTTTCATTACAAACTGACATATATTCAGGTATTATTACCCACACAGTACTTTTTACACTTCATTTTCACTACAACTTGATGTACACACAGGTGTACTATTATTCCAATTTTACCGATGAAGAAACTGAGGAGCAAGTCCCAGGTCATAAAGATAGTAAGGAATGGTGGAACTAGAATTTGAACCCATAGTCTGAATCCAGAGTCAGTTCTTATAATCATTACCTATGCCTCCCAAACAAAACCTTACCCAGAACTCCCTTATATAAAAATACCTAAAGCAGACTTCTCAGCTGGAAGCAATATTGGGATATTTTAAGCTCTGTTCATTTTGCCTCCGCCTTGTTTCAGCTACAATTCTGTCCCTTAAGCCTTCTCTGAATTTTTTAGATTCTGCAAAACAGAGTCTGAAAATCACCAAGGTAATGTGAACCTCATTTTATACTAACATTCAAATTACAGTAAATCAAGGATCAGCAAACTATAGCCTTTATGCCAAATACTGCTGCTATTTTTGTAAATAAAGTTTTATTGAAACACAGCCATGCCCATTCATTAAGGTATTGTCTAAGGCCAATTTCTCCCTACAAGATAGTGTTGAATATGTGTGACACCACCATCTGGCCTGCAAAGCCTAAAACATGTAGTATCTGGTCCTTTATAAAAAAACTTTGCCAACCTCTGGAATATATTTTAAGTACAGTTAAAATACACCCATTTGAGGCTAAGTACACTCGGTTAGCAACTTGAGGAAAATGTTGAATGATATATTTTCAATATAAATTGATAATATAAATGCACATTCCAAACGGCAATATTTCTCCTATAAATGGTCCACATATTACAAATTGGTTGATATGTTTCTTGAGTTCTTAAATATCTTTAAATAAGTTCCTCACCCCCTTCTTTTAAATAATTTTAATAATCATCTTTATTTTTGGAAGAAAAAAATACAAAGATAGTACAGAGAGCTTCCATATACTCACTGGGAAACCCCAGGTTCCCCTATTATTAACATTCTACATTACTATAGTATATTTGTTATAGTTACTGATACATTACTTATTTTTTTTGAAATTTTATTTATTTTATACAGCAGGTTCTTATTAGTCATCAATTTTATACACATCAGTGCATACATGTCAACCCCAATCGCCCAATTCAGCACACCACCATCCCCACCCCCTCGTGGCTTTCCCCACCTTGGTGTCCATATATTTGTTCTCTACATCTGTGTCTCAACTTCTGCCCTGTAAACTGGTTCATGTGTACCATTTTTTTGGTTCCACATACATGCATTACTATATAAAATTTGTTTTTCTCTTTCTGACTTACTTCACTCTGTATGACACACTCTAGGTCCATCCACGTCTCAACAAATTACTGAATTTTGTTCCTTTTTATGGCTGAGTAATATTCCATTGTATATATGTACCACATCTTCTTTATCCATTCGTCTGTCAATGGGCATTTGCTTCCATGACCTGGCTATTGTAAATAGTGCTGCAACGAACACTGGGGTGCATGTGTCTTTTTGAATTATGGTTTTCTCTGGGTATATGCCCAGTAGTGGGATTGCTGGATCATATGGTAATTCTATTTTTAGTTTTTTAAGGAACCTCCATACTGTTCTCCATAGTGGCTATATCAATTTACATTCCTACCAACAATGCAAGATGGTTCCCTTTTCTCCACACCCTCTCCAGCATTTGTTGTTTGTAGATTTCTGATGATGCCCATTCTAACTGGTGTGAGGTGATACCTCACTGTAGTTTAGATTTGCATTTCTCTAATAATTAGTGATGTTGAGAGCTTTTCATGTGCTTCTTGGCCATCTGTATGTCTTCTTTGGAGAAATGTCTATTTAGGTCTTCTGCCCATTTTGGGATTGGATTGTTTGTTTCTTTAATATTGAGTTGCATGAGCCATTTATATATTTTGGAGATTAATCATTTGTCTGTTGATTCATTTGCAAATTTTCTCCCATTCTGAGGGTTGTCTTTTCATCTTGTTTATGGTTTCCTTTGCTGTGCAAAAGCTTTTAAGTTTCATTAGGTCCCTTTGTTTATTTTTGTTTTTATTTCCATTACTCTAGGAGGTGGATCAAAAAAGATCTTGCTGTGATTTATGTAAAAGTGTTCTTCCTATGTTTTCCTCTAAGAGTTTTATAGTGTCCAGTCTTACATTTAGGTCTCTAATCCCCTTTGAGTTTATTTTTGTGTAAGGTGTTAGGGAGTGTTCTAATTTCATTCTTTTACATGTAGCTGTCCAGTTCTCCCAGCACCACTTCTTGAAGAGACTGTCTTTTCTCCATTGTATATCCTTGCCTCCTTTGTCATAGATTAGTTGACCATAGGTGCATGAGTTTATCTCTGGGCTTTCTAGCTTGTTCCATTGATCTATATTTCTGTTTTTGTGCCAGTACCATATTGTCTTGATCACTGAAGCTTTATAGTATAGTCTGAAGTCAGGGAGTTTGATTCCTTCAGCTCCGTTTTTTTCTCTCAAGAATGCTTTCGCTATTCGGGGTGTTTTGTGCTCCATACAAATTTTAAGAATTTTTGTTCTAGCTCCATAATAAATGCCATTGGTAATTTGATAGTGATTGCATTGAATCTGTAGATTGCTTTGGGTAGTATAGTCATTTTCACAATATTGATTCTTTCAATCCAAGAACATGGTATATCTCTCCGTTAGTATTATCTTTAATTTCTTTCATTAGTGTCTTATAGTTTTCTGCATATAGGTCTTTTGTCTCCCTAGATAGGTTTATTCCTAGGTATTTTATTCTTTTTGTTGCAATGGTAAATGGGTGTGTTTCCTTAATTTCTCTTTCAGATTTTTCATCATTACTGTATAGGAATGCCAGAGATTTCTGGGTTTTTTTTTTTTTTTTTTTGCAGTACGCGGGCCTCTCACTGTTGTGGCCTCTCCCACTGAGGAGCACAGGCTCCGGACATGCAGGCCCAGTGGCCATGGCTCACGGGCCCAGCCGCACCGCGGCATGTGGGATCCGCCCGGCCCGGGGTACGAACCCGAATCCCCCGCGTCGGCAGGTGGACTCTCAACCACTGCGCCACCAGGGAAGCCCTGTGCATTAATTTTGTACCCTGCAACTTTACCAAATTCATTGATTAGCTCTAGTAGTTTTCTGGTGGCATCTTTAGGATACTCTATGTATAGTATCATGTCATCCACAAACAGTGACAGTTTTACTTCTTCTTTTCTAATTTGGATTCCTTTTATTTCTTTTTTCTTCTCTGATTGCCATGGCTAGGACTTCCAAAAGTATGTTGAATAATAGTGGTGAGAGTGGACATCTTTGTCTTTTTCCTGGTCTTAGAGGAAAGGCTTTCAGTTTTTCACCATTGAGAATGATGCTTGCTGTGGGTTTGTCGTATATGGCCTTCATTATGTTGAGGTAGGTTCCCTCTATGCTCACTGTCTGGAGAGTTTTTATCATAAATCGGTGTTGAATTTTGTCAAAAGCTTTTTCTGCATCTATTGAGATGATCATATGGGTTTTCTTCTTCAGTTTATTAATATGGTATATCACATTGATTGGTTTGCGTATATTGAAGAATCCTTGCATCCCTGGGATAAATCCCACTTGGTCATGGTGTATGATCCTTTTAATGTGTTGTTGGATTCTGCTTGCTAGTATTTTGTTGAGGATTTCTGCATCTATATTCATCAGTGATATTGGTCTGTAATTTTCTTTTTCTGTAGTATTTTTGTCTGGTTTTGGTATCAGGCTGATGGTGTCCTCATAGAATGAGTTTGGGAGTGTTCCTTCCTCTGCAGTTTTTTGGAAGAGTTTGAGAAGGATGGGTGTTAGCTCTTCTCTAAATGTTTGATAGGATTCACCTGTGAAGACGTCTGGTCCTGGACTTGTGTTTGTTGGAAGATTTTTTTTTTTTTTTTTTTTTTTTTGCGGTACGGGCCTCTCACTGCTGTGGCCTCTCCCGCCGCAGAGCACAGGCTCCGGACACGCAGGATCAGCAGCCAGGCTGACTCTCAACCACTGTGCCACCAGGGAAGCCCAAGCCTGTTTCTTTTGTTTGGAGCATTTAATCCATTCACATTTAAGGTAATTATTGATATGTATGTTCCTATTACCATTTTCTTAATTGTTTTGGGTTTGTTTTTGTAGGTCCTTTTCTTCTCTTGTGTTTCCCACTTAGAGAAGTTCCTTTAGCATTTGTTGTAGAGCTGGTTTGGTGGTGCTGAATTGTCTTAGCTTTTGCTTGTCTGTAAAGCTTTTGATTTCTCCGTTGAATCTGAATGAGATCCTTGCCTGGTAGAGTAATATTGGTTGTAGTTTCTTCCCTTTCATCACTTAAGTGTATCATGCCACCCCCTTCTGGCTTTTAGAGCTTCTGCTGAGAAATCAGCTGTTAACCTTATGGGAGTTCCCTTGTATGTTGTCATTTTGCCCTTGCTGCTTTCAATAATTTTTCTTTTAATTTTTGCCATTTTGATTACTATGTGTCTCGGCGTGTTTCTCCTTGGGTTTATCCTGTATGGGACTTGCTCCGCTTCTTGGACTTGGGTGGCTATTTCCTTTTCCATGTTAGGGAAGTTTTCGACTATAATCTCTTCAAATATTTTCTCTGATCCTTTCTGTCTCTCTTCTCCTTCTGGGACCCCTATAATGCGAATGTTGCTGCGTTTAATTTGTCCCAGAGGTCTCTTAGGCTGTCTTCATATCTTTTCATTCTTTTTTCTTTATTCTGTTCTGCAGCAGTGAATTCCCACATTCTGTCTTCCAGGTCACTTATCCGTTCTTCTGCCTCAGTTATTCTGTTATTGATTCCTTGTAGTGTAGTTTTCATTTCAGTTATTGTATTGTTCATCTCTGTTTCTTTGTTCTTTAATTCTTCTAGGTTTCTGTTAAACATTTCTTGCATCTTCTCGATGTTTGCCTACATTCTTTTTCCGAGGCCCTGGATCATCTTCACTATCATTATTCTGAATCATTTTCCTGGAAGGTTGCCTATCTCCACTTCATTTAGTTGTTTTTCTGGAGTTTTATCTTGTTCCTTCACCTGGTACATAGCCCTCTGCCTTTTCATCTTGTCTATCTTTCTGTGAATGTGGTTTTTGTTCCACAGGCTACAGGATTGTAGTTCTTCTTGCTTCTGGTGTCTGCTAGTGTTGGAGGGTCTCCTGCAGAGGCAGGGGGTGGGTGTGGCTCACTGTGGGGACAAGGACACTGGCAGCAGCAGTTCTGGGAAGTACTCCGTGGCGTGAGCCCTCCCAGAGTCTGTCGTGATACATTATTATTGATCCAGTATTGATACATTATCAACTAATACATTATTATTTTTGAGACATTATTATTAACTAATTGATACATTATTAACTAATGTCTGTACTTTATTCAGAGTGATACCTTATTATTAACTAATGTCTGTACTTTATTATTAACTAATGTCTGATTGATACATCACTATTAACTAATGTTTGTACTTTATTCAGATTTCCTTAGTTTGTAATCTAATGTCCCTTTTTTTGTTCCAGAACCCCATCCAGGATACCACGTTACATTTAGTCATGATGTCTCTTTAGGCAACTCTTGACTGTGACAATTTCTCATATTTTTCTTGTTTTTAATAACCTGGACAGTTTTGCTGAGTACTAGTCACTTATTCTGTAGAATGCTCCTCTACTGAAATTTTTTCTGGCATTTTTTTCATGATTAGGTTGAGGTTTTAGATTTTGGGGAGAAAGACCACAGAGGCAAAGAGCCCTTTTCATTCCATCATACCAAGGGTATATGCTATCCACAGTACTTATCACTGTTGTTATTGAACTTGACCATCTGTTTTAGGTAAAGTTTGTCAAGTTTCTCCATTATAAGGTTACTTCCCCCCAACCTTTCCACACTACATTCTTTGGAAGAAAGTCATTATGCTTGGCACAAACTTATAGAGAGCTATACTTTACCTCTTTGAGGGTAGAGTATGTACACAAATTATTTGGAATTCTTCTGTGTGGAGATTGGTCTCTTCTCCTTCATCACTTATTTAATTACTTATTTATATCAGTATGGATTCATAGATATTTTATACTTTGGGTTATAATCCAATAACACTTTATTTTGTTGCTCAAAGTATTGTAGCTTTGGCCATTGGGAGTTTTTTCAGTCAGCTCCTGTGTCACTTCTATATACCTCCCTCCCCCCCTCTTTTTTTTTTTTTTTTAAAAAAAAAAGGTCCTTACTTTCTGATACAAGATGTTCCAAGCTCATTTTGAATATTTCCTGCCCACTCTTATAATTAGCCATTTCTCCAAAGAGCCCTGGTTCCTTCTATTAGAGAACAATATTAGGAACCAGATTCTGGGTGCTAGGTGTGCAACTTTCTATTGGAGTGCTGTGACTTTTAAGTCCTCTCAGTTGAAAGAGCAAGGAAATATACATGTGTATACTAACCTTTGTATATACACATATCTGTAAATATTTCTATATGTAACCATCTGTATATTTAAGCTAAACAGGAGTTCATACTGAAGCCTCCAACTCATCTACTACCACATAGATAATTGTAGCCTCTTCCCCTTGTTTATCTGTAAACTCCCACTCTTAACTGTGAGAATATGGCTCTCACCACCTGCCATCCATTTACTTAACAGTTTACAGAACTGTACAGAAGTTCTGTACAGAAGTATACAGAAGTATACAGAAGTATACAGTATGTACAGAAGTATAAGAATATAAGAACTGTACAGAAGTACAAGAACTGTACAGAAGTTCTATACAGAAGTATACAGAAGTATACAGTATGTACAGAAGTATAAGAATTGTTAACCCATATCTTCAAGTTTTTCCCCTTTTTTTATGCCACTGACTGGTTGAAGAAACCAAGATATATTTTTTCAGCCTTTACCCTAATAATGCAGTATGTGAAATTCCACTTAAAGATTAAATTAGTCTGATTCTTGTTCATCAAGGTCACTGACTTACATATCCACCATCTAATCTCTCCATGCTTTACACTGGAAAATTTACTCTGCCTTTTTCCCTAACCTTAAACAGTTTTACCCATCTAGACATAACAAAAAGGCAAAAGAGAATTTTCTTAAAATTATTAAATAAATCAGAGAATTAAGGTGGAGATTTTCAGAATAATGACACTTTCTGCCACTAAGTTACATCATAATTAAAAAAAAATAGGTCAAAGGTGGGGGAGCAGTCATAACTTGCCTGTTTTCCTCTCTAGGGTTGAGTCAAGCCAGCTCCCTCTTTAATTTTCTCATGATTATGCTGAAGTGGTTGGAGAGATGAGCTAGTATTTCATTTCTCACTACCTTTCTTAATGTTTTCCTTTTGTTATCAAAGGAAGGGTGGTGGTGCTAGGACACTATCAAACAGATCTGGTCTCAGTATACTGAGCTTTAGAGAATTTAATAAACATATAAGTCATTGGAATTATACCTATGATTTTATCCTGAACAACAAGTTTTTTTATTTTTTTTAAATCACTGTAGTTTTATGTTAAAAATAAACCATAAGGTTAAAGAGTTATAGAAGGAATGGTCTACAGTTAAGCATTATCTTTATTTTGAAGGATCATAGACACTGCATTTTTTGCTAGGTTTAGAAATCACATGCCTACAATGAGTATGTTTTACATGCCAACCCTCATGCATTCTCATATTTGTGGAAGAAAAAGATTGTGTGAATTTCCTGAGCCAGGGTCCTAGCCTTCACTCAGGACATGTCCCTTCCCACTTCTCTCCATCTATCAAATCTCACCCATTCTTCCGAATCCAGTTCAGTCCACCCTCCTCCAGGAGGCTTTTCTAATTATCTCTGACTACTGACCATTCCCTTCTGGATATCCCATAGCTGTAATTGTCTGTTGTATTAAACACTTGGTGTTTTAATTAATTTAATAGAACTATGATTTTGAATAGTTCTATTCCATGATAAAAAAAGTCAAGTCTTAGGGTATGATTTAAATCCCTAAGGAAGGGAATGGTGTTATATTTTCTTTACTTCTCCATATCATGGGATATCTTGCTAATCCCACAGGAAGCATTGATACCAACAGATCAATATCTGAAATAGTTCAGTCGGGTTTGATGGAATGGAATTCAGACAAAACAATGCTTTAAAAAGTTTGGGAACTTCAAAGAGCCTGTGGCAAGCCAGAGAGTCCTTCCTGGGAGATGGCTAATAAAAGACCAAGAATTTGTTTGCTAATGGTCCCACCAGCTATGGGTGAGCTAAATGTCCTTCTGTCAATTCCACTCCTAACCCACTCTCACAATTTTATTTCAATTATTCCTGTTTACTTCCTTCTGACAATCGATTCTTAAATGGTACTTTGTCTGGCAACATGGGAGTAGAAGAGATGGAATTTACACATTTTTTCAAAGGAGAATAGATTTGGACAAAAAAAATTAAAGTTATATCTAGACAAGTAGGAAAATAAATGTTTCCAGAGAGAGAGAAAACTGAGATTTTTTTTTTCTTTTTTTCTTTTTTTTCCTGCTAGTATTTCAAGGAGATCCTACTCTTTGGAAACTATAAAAGAAAGAAAAAAAACAATCCCAAGTTAAAACTGCCAGTAATTAAAAGAACCACTCTGTAAAAAAATCAATGGAGAAAAACTGTAGCTGATTTTTGGGTCAATTTAACTTTGCACTCTGCTTCTTAGAATGCATTTCTGTTTATTGGTTATGCTTATAGATAAAGATAAATTAAGATACACTTTTTAAATAGCATGATCTTTTCTGTAAATTTTAGCTTTGACCAAGGACCAGGTTTGATTCTAAGACAAAATCTGAGGGGCTTAGGACATACTGGTTGGGCTAATTTTCAAGTCCCCTGTCCTCCACGATCTGGAGTGGACATTTGTCATCTTGTGCCTGTCCTACATCCATTCTCTCTTCCTTAAACCAACTGTGATCACCCTTGGGGGATTACTCCTGCCCTACTGTTACTATCCTGTGGGAGAGAGGAGTATAGTAATCTAGGTGACTGCCTTCTGCTTTGGGTGGCAGAAGGGCCATATTGTCTTTCTCCCTTTGTCAACAGAAATGGGGAATCAGCACATAAATTAGACTTGGTACAAAGAGCTGCTCTCTTCCAAGAGATGAAATTTTGATCCAGTAGTGCAAGAAAGAAAGAAACACTTGGCTATAAATCATCGCACTGCAAGTCAATGGGATAGTTTCTATTACAAAACAAATTCATACTTCCAGCTTCTAAGGATCTCATGTTTCTTTTGATTCTAATTCATTCCCAAGTCTGGTCTCCTAACCTGCTGTTGATTCTATCAACGTTTCCAATACATTCCTTTTTGCTTATTAACTCAGTTGATTTCTGTTTCTGCAATCAAGAAACTTGTTTAGGACACTTTATACATTGTCCCTCTTGACAAATATCTTGCTTTTCACTGGAGCCCAGTACACTGGAGTCCCCAGGTAATCAGAGGTAATGTATAATTCCCTGCAAAGGAGGCCAGTCCCTTCTGCTAAATCTCACCAGGGAGTCTCTGTTTCCTTCTCACACTGGAAGCCTGTTTAAAAATGGGTTCCAATAGTACTTGAAACTCATGCTTAAAAATTCATGCTCAAACCATCTCTCAATGAATCAAAAACGTTCCACTTCATTAACGTCTCACCAGAAAGCTAAGTGCTTGAGGAATGGGCCATAATTCTCAAGGTTAAAACAAGGCACATGTAAAGGCTTCTTTGACCACAAAATACAGACTGCTGATAGCACTTTACTGATAGAAGGCCTTTACACAAGGCCTTCTCCACAACTCCACAGTCCTGGAGCACAAGGTCAACTTGATTCTTTTAATTATTAAGACTGGTGCTCAGAGATTGAAATTTGACCTTTTAATGTGACAATCTTCCATTCACCATTGCCGTGTATATCATGAACAATGTTATTGGAATAATTCCATAAACCACACATTTCTATATCTCTGCTTATATTTCATCTGAAAACAAAGTGATTTTTGTCATGAGGTTAATTTCCATGTTATTGTGGCAGAAGCAATTCAGCTTAGTGGGTAAGTGTACAGACTGCAGCCGGATCAACAGAAAAACCATTTAAACTAGAGTTTGAAAGACAGGTAGAATCTGGACATGCACATAAAACAGTGGGAGTAAGGGGGTGAAGTGGGCTTTCCAAGCAGAGGAAACAGCATCAGCAAAGCATAAAAGAAAAAAAATAAAATAACGTCGGGTATCACCAAGTACTTAATACGTTCCCAGCTCTGTGCTAAATGCTTTACATACATTCATTCATGTTTTTTATCCCAACAGCGCTATGCTGTAGTAGCCATTATTAGCACCATTTTACAGATGAGGAAACTGAGACAAAGAGCGTTCAAGTAATTTGCCCACAGCCACACAGGGAGGAGCTGCAAAAACCAGGATTCGTAGCCAGTGAGCCAGGCTTCACAGTCTGTACTCTTGAACTGACCCTATGCAGTTCTGCAGAACTGCCAATTGTAACGTCACTAGAGTATAGGGTATGTTAAGGGGGATGATAAGGAATCAGGTTGGAAAGGTCTTGTTGGTCCAAACTGCAGAAGACCATGCATATCCTGATAAGGAGTATGAACAATATTCTGAACTCATTAGCAGGTCATTAAGGTTTTTGAGCAGTGGATGACATGATTATAGAGTTATACTTTAGGAAGAAGCTGGCAGTGGTAAAGAGGATGAATTGAAGGGCGACTAAGCATATGACTATGAGTTAGGTGGCTATTCTCATAGCTAAGGCAAGGGCTGAGTTTGAATTACACAAATTTTTCAAAGTGAGAATCAGTTTAGCGTAACAAACACTGAGGCCTTCCAACGTTCCAGGCATGGGAATCACAAAGGTGAATTTTGCCTACGTAGCTTAGTTAACCCCCATAAAACCCTGTACGTGTTAGGTCCACAATACAAAGTTTGTTAAATGAATGGTTGTACACATATTAGGGGCAACTCTGAAGAGCATGACTAAGTGTGGTCAAAAGCTAGAGGCCATGATAAGGAGGAATTTATAGATAATATTCACTCCTGAAACCACTTGGGTCATTGCCTGCTGTATTTATTGGGTTAAGAGTGCACTGTACAACTATATATTTCTGATGGGAAAAAAGTCACTTAATAAGCATGTTTAATTAAATCTTATGAGAATCCTAGAGTCCAGAATAAAATCTGTGGGCAAAGAACTTTTATAATGTATTATGTTGGCAAAACAGTTGAATTTGAAATAGATACGGCAGCTGGTCTCATTTTATACATGTAAAACCTCAGTGCCACAAACTTGCCTATATTCTGTAATATTCAAGGCTCCATACGCTAATAATTGTATATACACATATATGATTTTAAGAAAAGGAATCATGCCTCTTAGTCTCCAAAGGCTGTAGCACTTGAAAATTTAAACAATTACAAATAGAATTAAGCCGTATTTACAGGACCCTACTCAATATCTGTCTATTATCCCACATATTTTATGACAGAAATTTGTTTTTTAAAAAATCTCACCATACTATCTCCATGCTTATTCTCTCGTAGTGAGGTTACTGCTATTACCAGTGAATGCTCTGAAATAATAAAAATAATACATTGTACAGTACCTACTATAAAGGAACTGAATGTTCCGTATTTGTTAGTTAATGCAGTTTCCCTTTCTAATGTCAGAATAAGATAGAATGAAAACAAGTAATACTTAATAGACTTTGCTCCTCTTACAATTCAGAGTCATAGAGAGGTTAACAGTGTAATTATCTAGAAAATGAAAGTAAGAATAGGATTTTATCATATATAGAATCATGAAGGGCCATGATCTGTCATGGCCTGCTGTGCTCATTTGAAATAAAGGTTCTAAATGTACCAAATTATTTCCTGATATTTCTGTATTCTAATTCAGCATCACAAATACTTTTTCAATATCTTAAATATGAAAAAAAAAGTGTAACCCGAAAAATATCTTCCTATACAACGTTTGCCAAACATCCACTATATGCTGGACATAGATTTACTTCTTGAACTAATCTTTCCTTGGTTAGTTCCATCGGCTACAAAATCTTCTCTATAATCAATACACATTCAGTCTCTCACTTTCTGTAGCCCCTAAACACAGATTTCTATGAAACATGAATCCAGTGGAACTAGGAACTTGAGACTGAACAAAGTAAAGTTCCTCTGCTTACTGCCTAATTCCAATGAAGCCCTCCTTGATTTAGTTTAGATTCTGGGCATGTGACTCAGGACTTAATTTCATGGTTATACTAAATCATGGGCACCATCAGTAGTGTCCTCTTCAATTCAGATTTACACACTTGCACAGAGTCTAGCAAGTAACCCAAGAAGGAAGGAAAAATGCAGAACTTCTAAACTGTGCTGAAATAATTTCCTTACTAATGATTGAAAAGCTTACTCAAATCCCTTGTTTCGTTTTTACTAAGTAAACGTGCACCCAATAAGAGAGTATTTATGCACACGATTGGCTTTCTCAGGCTTAAAATGTGTGGAGAAATTTAGAACAGTAAACAGAGATGAGAATACAATATAATGAAAAGTTTAAAAATCAAAGAATTTGAGATTATCCAAATCCTAGTAAAAGGAGTAAGGAGGTGACTTATTAACTTTTAAATATGTGAAAAGTATGAAGAGCGTGTCTGCCAGCTTTCCATTTTACCAGATATAACCAAAATAGGTTTAAATTCAGAGAGGTGACACAAGGAAACTTTTTGATTTTAAAGTAGTAGCAGCTTCAGTTTTTAAGCAGATTTTTAAGCTGAAGTGAGCTGTGTTTTTTCTTTCCTTAAAGAAAATTAAGAATAAGATAAAATAGAAATTTTGATCTTGCACAGAGATGGCTTGACTCTTAAATATTATAACTTCAATAGAAGTATTTTCAATTTGTGGAACATAAAATAATTTAGTAGGTATTACACATTCTTGTTAAACTTGTGTCCTTTTCCAAAAGATGATCAAACATGACAAAACATTTGCAATCCAGATAGTTCACTGTATTTTTGTGAATTCCAGGTAACTTAGAACTTTGTTATTTAAAGGCTTACAGGGCATGAGCAGCACCAGCAAGCCCGGGAGCTTGTTAGAAATACAAATTATGAGACTCCATCCTTGACCTACAGCATCAGAATATTTACTGCAACAAGAAACTTTGTTGATTCTTATGTACACTCAAGCTTGGGAAGCATTGACTTAGAAGGTCCAATGGAGTGGGTCAACTAAATCTTTCATATTCAATTCTGTTGGAATCTGTCACTACTGTACTTTGAAAATATTCAAGATCCAATTGTTCATTTGTACTCAGTTTGTAAGGAATTGATGTTGATAATATCTTGGTGGCTTTCAAAGCACAGGTTCCTCAAACCAAAAAAGGCTTTAGCTGCCATTCATCACTACTTATTTTCCTATTAAACAGCTTATGGAATTAATTTGAGATACTTTAGAATGTGATACTATTAGAACAATGATAACAACTATACCAAAATACACTGACCTTTACAGAATATTCTAGGCTCAGTCAGCAATAGGTAGTTACAAAAGTCTAAATGGAACCGGTTTGCAGGGCAGAAGTTGAGACACAGATGTAGAGAACAAACGTATGGACACCAAGGGGGGAAGGCGGCGGGGGGCTGGTGGTGGTGGTGGGATGAACTGGGCGATTGGGATTGACATGTATACACTGATGTGTACAAAATGGATAACTAATAAGAACCTGCTGTATAAAAAAAAAAAATTCAAAAATTCACAGAAAAAGAGTCTAAATGGAACCTTTGTAAGAGAGCTAATAGGTCTTTGTGATTAGATTTTGTAACACACACTTTCAGTAATCAATTGTTGTATTCACCAGTATTCATTAAAAAATTTGTTTTTACTTGTTTCAACTTTGAGCAATAATTAAAGTATACTAAAATGCACATAAAGTGTATAATTTAATTTGTCTTGACACATATATACACCTGTTACTATCCATTTTAAATTAAATATTTTATTTAATATAAGCAAATGTAATAGTAACTCTGTGATATACACATTACTAAGAGTTCCATTCAAGTTTCATCAATGTGCCAAGGCTAAAATCATGTACTATTTATGATCAGACTGCTTAAGCAAAGATTACTATATAATCTTGGTTTAAATATGAAGGGAAAAATCTACGGCCAGGCTTTAGCTTAAGCATTAATACTTAAATGGCCTCCATATGGGTTCATCTAGGTGAGAGCCATTTGGACTAAAACACTGATACTATATTGTCTATTATAGTGTCATTTAAATTGTGAATTTAATCGTGCAGTAGCTTTAGAATTTCTAATTTTATGCAGTTCTCGTGTAATATTGTGATAAGATACTATGGACATTAAAATTATTTTTTACATTAATTATAGTGGAGTAGTATACTGAAATTACCAAGGCAGAAATATATATCTTATTTATCAGAGATAATTTGGATTAAATCACTATATAACTCTAATTAATTAGTTTTACACATGAAAAATCGGGTCTGAATTTTGGTAGGCAATTCTGATTTAAAATTAATTAAAATTTAAAAAGATAACCATCGGGGCTGTTAATCAATGGTAGAATCAACAGTTTTTATCCTGTAATGAATATTATTTGCTCACCCAGTCTTGATTTCTCTTGTCCTCCTCCCTAACAGACTCTGATTTTGTTTAGGTGTCTGTTCCTCGTCCTACTACCCGGATGCTCCAGAGGAAGCTGGCCCCTCAACATGATTAGTCTGTGAGCTATTCCATTTCGCTTGCCAATGACTGGTTCAAAAATGGGGCCAGTGAGATGAAAAGTGCTTCACTAGGAACTTGTGGGAAAGTTCTTCCTAACTATTTCCCAGAGCATCTGGTAAGGACTCTCCCTCTTCCTCTGGATTCTGTTGCCCACAGATGTGAAACCTGTTTATTCAGCTATCAATTTGAGGATGGAAGAGGGCAGAGCCAACAGGATCCAACGGGAACAAAGCTGGAGCCACTGATGGTCAGCCTGAGGCTGCTCTACCTCTGAATTTTCAATTATGAGACAATTTCCTCACTTTTTTAAAAGTACGTTTGAATCAGATTTTGCTTCATTTGCATCAAAAATCACGTAACCAGCAAAAATAATTTCCTTAACCAAAAAGTATAAACATCATTTTATTTATTTATTTTTATAAATTCATTTATTTTATTTATTTATTTTTGGCTACATTGGGTCTTTGTTGCTGTGCACGGGCTTTCTCTAGTTGTGGCGAGGAGGGGCTACTCTTCCTTTTGGTGCTCAGGCTTCTCATTACAGTGGCTTCTCTTATTGCAGAGCACAGGCTCTAGGTGTGCGGGCTTCAGTAGTTGTGGCACGTGGCCTCAGTAGTTGTGGCTTGTGGGCTCTAGAGTGCAGGCTCAGTAGTTGTGGCACACAACAGGCACGTGAGGTCTTCCCAGACCAGGGCTTGAACCCGTGTGCCCTGCGTTGTCAGGTAGATTCTTAACCACTGCGCCACCAGGGAAGCCCACAAACATCATTTAATTGGCACTATTTAAAATCAGAATACTTGTGTTAAATAGCAAAAGAACAGTAATAGTGTACTGTCTACTATAGTTCAGTTTGTTAAGTTTTTTTTTTTTCCTATTAAGCCTAAAGATTTTCTTCCTAAAAGAAGATAGCTCTTAAAATCACATCATTACTAACAGCAGGGACTCAATCCTTGTTAAATATAGATGAATTTAAAACCAATTATAATGTCTGATCTAGAAATCGCTCCTCAAAACTAAAGAATTTAATTCAAGGATTTATTGACCACATTGATTAAAAGCTTTAAAGGACACGAAGTTGTTAGTGGTGTTGCTAACTATGTTTACTACCCTTCAAAATTTTACTATTTATTAGAAGTAAAACCTGTAAAAATGTTGTACCACATAGGAAAGAGGTATAAGAGTTCCAAGGGGGTCCAGGAAAGAGAGAAATCACTCCCATTTTGAGGAGTAGTAAGAACATCAAGGAAGACTTCCCAGAGGAGGTGACGTATGAGCTAGGATAGAAAGAGTGTTCCTATAGGTAACAAAGAGAGAGAAGGGCATTCTAGGACAGGCAAAGTCAGTATGTAGGACAAAGAGGTAAGGGAGCACAAGTTGTGCTGGGGAGGACTGAGTCCCCTGGTTTTGCTGGAGCAGAGTGTGTACGGAAAGGAAGAGTGGAAGATGGCCTAAAAAGGGAGGCTACTGTCAGAATATGAAGGACTTTGAATGCCATGCTTGAGGGTATGAAATTCTTCGGGTATGAAATTCTTCAGGTATGAAATGAGATGGAAAACCAAGGAAGGTTTCCAAGGAGTCAGTAGTGTGACTAATACACACTATTGACATTTTGGGCTGCATTATTCTCTGTTTTGGGGGCCCTCTTATGCATTTCAGGATGTTTAGCTGCATCCCTGGCTTCTACTCATTAGATTCCAGTAACACCTCCTGCTCCTGCCTGAGCTGTGACAACCAAAAATGTCTCCAGACATTGTCAAATGTCCTGGGGGGCAAAACTGCTCCACTGTGAGATTAAGGAGAGATTCCCATGGCAAGGTCACAGGCACCAGTGGCTATATAGTAGACACTGGGTAAGCTCAGCTGAACTATAACAAATTAATGGAAACTGGGACAATTAGAGGTAGGGTGGGGGCAATATCTCAGATAATAATGAGAGCAGTAGCAATGGAAATAGAAAGACCCAATAAGGATCTATATAGTGTTAGCTATATTACTATTTTCCAAAGTATTCCTAAACTTATTTGATCACGGAAATCTACATAATACTCATCAATATCCCACTGAACACATTTTAGGAAATTCTGTGTATAAGACTGAGTTTAAATATAAAATGAATCATTTTCTACATGTACTCCTATGTTCATAGCAGCACAATTTACAACAGCCAGGACATGAAAACAACCTAAATGTTCATTGACAGATGAATGGATAAAGATGTGGTGTATATATATATATACATGTTTCTCTCTCTATACACACACACACACACACACACACACACACACACACACACACACACACAATGGAATATTACTCTGCCATAAAAAATAATGAAATAAATTTTTAAAAAAAGAATGAAATAATGCCACTTGTAGCAGCATGGATGGACCTAGAGATTATCATACTAGGTGAAGTAAGTCAAAAAGAGAAAGACAAATACCATATGATATCACTTATATGTGGAATCTAAACTATGACACAAATGAACTTATCTACAGAACAGAAACAAACTCACAGATATAGAGAAGAGATTTGTGGTTGCCAAGGGGGAAGGGCATGGGGGAGAGGAGGATTGAGAGTTTGGGATTAGCAGATGCAAACTATTATATGCAAGATGGATAAACAACAAGGTCCTACTGTATAGCACAGGGAACTATATTCAATATCCTGTGATAAACCATAATGGAAAAGAATATGAAAAAGAATATATATATATATATATATATATATATATATATATAACTGAATCACTTTGCTGTGCAGCAGAAATTAACACAACATTGTAAATCAACTATACTTCAATAAAATTAAAAAAAACTCATAAAATCAATCACTTTCAACTGCAATCCATTAAAAAACAATGAGGCAAAAGTAATATTTTGATAGTCAGCAGCACATTCTTTAATACCCTTAGATCTGAGTGTAACGTGTATTCATTGATTTTATCATTGGTAATTACATCTATCAGTGGGAAGACAATTTCTTTTTTTGTTTTTTGGTTCCAACTTGCATGGAACTATACTATTCTTGGTATATGTGGGACAGAATAATACTACGACATGGACTCTCGTCATAGAGCTCACAACAGGGATGCTACTTGCTGGTGGGTAAAATTCCCCACTTCTAGGAGCTGCTGGTCCATTCCAGCTTCACAGAAGAAACAGGCTTTGAACCAGATCCTGAGAGATGAACAGTGTTAGACCTGGAGGAGAGGGGCTGTTAGATCCTGACTCCAAGGTCAACTGAAGGCACATGGGACCCATGCAGACTCACAGACCCCACACTCAGAAGCGTCGTGTGCTTAGTTTAATGTTGTGCTATTGTTGTCTTTAAGGTCTTAACTGGGGAAAAAGGGACCCATGGTTTCACTTTGCACTGGGCCCCGCAAGTCACAGAGCCAGTTCTGCCTCATCACCTCTTCTGCTGGTTGTGAGCAGACACTTCTTACACACGGTTTACCTCCCTCAACACCAGAATTCTTCAGCCCACTGTGTTATGCCCTCCTTTGAAGGTGTACTAGTTTACTGTTAATTTACTTACAGAATTCTAGGGCAGGAAGAAATATTTTACTGATCTGTGGGGAAATAAATTAAGCAAGCATGTTTCTTAGCAACTAAAAAATTCACCTTATACTGAGAATGATTATAAACATACTTTGGGGATCACCCTTAAGGGGAAAAAGAGTTGAAAACCATTATGCTTAATTTAAATAAGGTCAGTTGTAGAAAGAAGGCATTCAAAGTGTTTAATACACTAACAATAAATGTACTATCTAGTGATTATTTCTTCTCTTTGAAATAGGAATGAATCATTACAGCTTCCTTTTGCTCCACACACAATGCAAATGAATTACTGGTTTGAAAAAAGAAAGTAGCAGCTCCCATTTTCTACGGCTGTTGTCTCAGAAACTTGAAATCTGCATTTTGAATTCTGGCTCATAAGGACAAAAATTTAGGGAGCTGGTAATTATCATCAATTGATATACTGATGAATTAGGCCTTCTATACTGTAGGCATTCTTTTTATTTTTTTTAACATCTTTATTGGAGTATAATTGCTTTACAATGGTGTGGTAGTTTCTGCTGTATAACAAAGTGAATCAGCTATACGTATACATACAACCCCCCATCTCCCCCCTCTTGCGTCTCCCTCCCTCCCACCCTCTCTATCCCACCCCTCTAGGTGGTCACAAAGCACTGAGCTGATCTCCCTGTGCTGTGCAGATGTGGATGTTAACCTTATGGGGATTCCCTTGTATGTTATTTGTTGCTTTTCCCTTGCTGCTTTTAATATTTTTTCTTTGTCTTTAATTTTTGATAGTTTGATTACTATGTGTCTCAGCGTGTTTCTCCTTAAGTTTTGCCTGTATGGGACTCGCTGTGCTTCCTGGACTTGGGTGGCTATTTCCTTTCCCATGTTAGGGAAGTTTTCGACTATAATCTCTTCAAATATTTTCTCTGGTCCTTTCTGTCTCTCTTCTCCTTCTGGGACCCCTATAATGCGAATGTTGTTGTGTTTAATGTTGTCCTAGAGGTCTCTTAGGCTGTCTTCATTTCTTTTCATTCTTTTTTCTTTATTCTGTTCTGCAGCAGTAAATTCCACCATTCTGTCTTCCAGGTCACTTATCCGTTCTTCTGCCTCAGTTATTCTGCTACTGATTCCTTCTAGTGTAGTTTTCATTTCAGTTATTGTATTGTTCATCTCTGTTTGTTTGTTCTTTAATTCTTCTAGGTCTTTGTTAAACATTTCTTGCATCTTCTCGATGTTTGCCTCCATTCTTTTTCCAAGGTCCTGGATCATCTTCACTATCATTATTCTGAATTCTTTTGCTGGAAGGTTGCCTATCTCCACTTCATTTAGTTGTTTTTCTGGAGTTTTATCTTGTTCCTTCACCTGGTACATAGCCCTCTGCCTTTTCATCTTGTCTATCTTTCTGTGAATGTGGTTTTTGCTCCACAGGCTGCAGGATTGTAGTTCTTCTTGCTTCTGCTGTCTGCCCTCTGGTGGATGAGGCTGTCTCTGTTTGCAAGTATTTTGTTGAGGATTTTTGCATCTATGTTCAGTGATATTGGCCTGTAGTTTTCTTTCTGTGTGACATCTGTGTCTTGTTTTGGTAGCAGGGTGATGTTGGCCTCATAGAATGAGTTTGGGAGTGTTCCTCCCTCTGCTTTTTTTTTTTTTTTTTTTGCAGTACACGGGCCTCTCACTGTTGTGGCCTCTCCCGTTGCGGAGCACAGGCTCCGGATGCGCAGGCTCAGCAGCCATGGCTCACGGGCCCAGCCGCTCCACAGCATGTGGGATCTTTCCAGACCAGGGCACAAACCCATGTCCCCTGCATCAGCAGGCAGACTCTCAACCACTGCGCCACCAGGGAAGCCCCTTCTGCTATATTTTGGAAGAGTTTGAGCAGGATAGGTGTTATCACTTCTCTAAACATTTGATAGAATTCGCCTGTGATGCCATCTGGTCCTGGGCTTTTGTTTGTTGAAAGATTTTCAATTACAGTCTCAATTTCAGTGCTTGTGATTGGTCTGTTTATATTTTCTATTTCTTCCTGGTTCAGTCTTGGAAGGTTGTATTTTTCTTAGAATTTGTCCATTTCTTCCAGGTTGTCCATTTTATTGGCATAGAGTTGCTTGTAGTAATCTCTCATGATCCTTTGTATTTCCGCAGTGTCAGTTGTTACTTCTCCTTTTTCAGTTCTAATTCTATTGATTTGAGTCTTCTCCCTTTTTTTCTTGATGAGTCTGGCTAATGTTTTATCAATTTTGTTTATCTTCTCAGAGAACGAGTTTTTAGTTTTATTGATCTTTGCTATCATTTCCTTCTCTTTTATTTCTGATCTGATCTCTATGATTTCTTTTCTTCTGCTAACTTTGGGGTATTTTTGTTCTTCTTTCTCTGATTGCTTTAGGTGTAAGGTTAGGTCATTTATTTGAGATGTTTCTTATTTCTTGAGGTAGGACTGTATTGCTATAAACTTCTCTCTTAGAACTCCTTTTGCTGCATTGCATAGGTTTTGGGTCATCGTGTTTTCACTGTCATTTGTTTCTAGGTATTTTTTGATTTCCTCTTTGATTTCTTCAGTGATCTCTTGGTTATTTAATAGTGTATTGTTTAGCCTCCATGTGTTTGTATTTTTTTTACAGATTTTTTTCCTGTAATGGATATCTAGTCTCATAGCATTGTGGTCGGAAAAGATACTTGATACATTTCAATTTTTTTAAATTTACCAAAGCTTGATTTGTGACCCAAGATATGATCTATCCTGGAGAATGTTCCATGAGCACTTGAGAAGAAAGTGTATTCTGTTGCTTTTGGATGGAATGTCCTATAAATATCAATTAAGTCTATCTTATTTAATGTATCATTTAAAGCTTGTGTTTCCTTATTTATTTTCATTTTGGATGATCTGTCCATTGGTGAAAGTAGGGTGTGAAAGTCTCCTACTATTATTGCGTTACTGTTGATTTCCACTTTTATGGCTGTTAGCATTTGCCTTATGTATTGAGGTGCTCCTATGTTGGGTGCATAAGTATTTACAATTGTTACATCTTCTTCTTGGATTGATCCCTTGATCATTATGTAGTGTCCTTCTTTGTCTCTTGTAATAGTCTTTTTTTTTTTTTTTTGCAGTATGCGGGCGTCTCACTGTTGTGGCCTCTCCCGTCGCGGAGCACAGGCTCTGGAAATGCAGGCTCAGCGGCCATGGCTCACAGGCCCAGCCGCTCTGCGGCATGTGGGATCTTCCTGGACCAGGGCACAAACCCGTGTCCCCTGCATCGGCAGGCAGACTCTCAACCACTGCGCCACCAGGGAAGCCCAATAGTCTTTATTTTAAAGTCTACTTTGTCTGATATGAGAACTGCTACTCCAGCTTTCTTTTGACTTACATTTGCATGCAATATCTTTTTCCATCCCCTCACTTTCAGTCTGTATGTGTCCCTAGGTCTGAAGTGGTCTCTGGTAGACAGCATATATACGGGTCTTGTTTTTTATCCATTCAGCCAGTCTATGTCTTTTGGTGGGAGCATTTAATCCATTTACATTTAAGGTAGTTATCAATATGTATGTTCCCATTACCATTTTCTTAATTGTTTTGGGTTTGTTATAGTAGGTCTCTTACTTCTCTTGTGTTTCCTGCCTAGAGAAGCTCCTTTAGTGCTTGTTGTAAAGCTGGTTTGGTGGTGCTGAATTCTCTTAGCTTTTGCTTGTCTTCAAAGCTTTTAATTTCTCCGTTGAATCTGAGTGAGATCCTTGCTGGGTACAGTAATCTTGCTGTAGGTTCTTCCCTTTCATCACTTTAAATATGTCCTGCCACTCCCTTCTAGCTTGCAGAGTTTCTGCTGAAAAATCAGCTGTTAATCTTATGGGGATTCCCTTGTATGTTGTTGTTTTTCCCTTGCTGCTTTTAATATGTTTTCTTTGTATTTAATTTTTGATAGTTTGATTAATATGTGTCTTGGCATGTTTCTCCTTGGATTTATCCTGTATGGGACTCTCTGGGTTTCCTGGAGTTGACTATTTTCTTTCCCATATTAGGGAATTTTTTGACTCTAATCTCTTGAAATATTTTCTCAGTCTCTTTCTTTTTCTCCTCTTCTTCTGGGACCCCTATAAGTCGAATGTTCGTGTGTTTAATGCTGTCCCAGAGGTCTCTGAGACTGTCCTCAATTCTTTTCATTCTTTTTTCTTTATTCTGCTCTGCAGTAGTTATTTCCACTACCTTATCTTTCAGGTCACTTATCCATCCTTCTGCCTCAGTTATTCTGCTACTGATTCCTTCTAGAGGATTTTAAATTTCATTTATTGTGTTTTTCATCATTGTTTGTTTGCTCTTTAGCTCTTCTAGGTCCTTGTTAAACCCTTCTTGTATTACTTCTCCATTCAATTTCCAAGATTTTGGATCATCTTTACTATCATTATTCTGAATTCTTTTCAGGTAGACTGCCTATTTCCTCTTCATTTGTTTGGTCTAATAGGGTTTTACCTTGCTCCTTCATCTGCTGTGTGTTTCTCTGTCTTCTCAGTTTGCTTAACTTACTGTGTTCGGGATCTCCTTTTCACAGGCTGCAGGTTCATAGTTCCCATTATTTTTGGTGTCTGCCCCCAGTGGCTAAGGTTGGTTCAGTGGGTTGTGTAGGCTTCCTGGTGGAGGAGACTGGTGCCTGTGTTCTGGTGGATAAGGGTGGATCTTGTGTTTCTGGTGTGCAGGACCACGTCCTGTGGAGTGTTTTGGGGTGTCTGTGACATTATGATTTTAGGCAGCCTCTCTGCTAAGGGGTGGGTTTGCGTTCCTGTCTTGATAGTCGTTTGGCATAGGGTGTCCAGCACTGTACCTTGCTGGTCATTGAGTGGAGCTGGGTCTTAGTGTTGAGATGGAGATCTCTGGGAGAGCTTTCACTCTTTGATATTATGTGGAACTGGGAGGTCTCTGGTGGACCAATATCCTGAACTCGGCTCTCCCACCTCAAAGGCACAGCCCTGACACCTGGCTGGTGCACCAAGACCCTGTCAGCCATACGGCTCAGAAGAAAAGGGAGGGAGGGAGGGAGGGAGGGAGGGAGGGAGGGAGGAAGGAAGGAAGGAAGGAAGGAAAGAAAGAAAGAAAGAAAGAAAGAATAAAATAAAATAAAGCTATTAAAAATAAAAATTATTAAAAATAAAAATAAGAAAAAATTAAAATAAAAAAAAAGAAGGAAAGAAGAGAGACACTAAACCAAAAAACAAATCCATCAATGATAGCAAGCCCTAAAAAGTATATGAAAAACAAACAAAAAAACAAAAAAGAAAATGGACAGAGCCCTAGGACTGTAGGCATTCTTGCTGGTGGATATAATTTAATGAAAATATAATAAGAAAATATGTCTATTGGAATAGTACTTCCTGCATGTAACATTGTTAATGCCTAGAAATGCTCTATTTTTCTTCTTTGCTCAACAACTTTTATTAATTAATTAATTAATTTATTTTAGGAGGTATGGGCTAGAAATCAAAGTGACATACTTTTCTATAATTGAATAGTAAATCTCAATGAAAGAAACTCTTATTTGATAAAGTATAGGTCACTTGGCAGTTCAAGGAATACACTCAAGAAAAAGTATTTATAGGGTAAATTGACATTTTCAGCCACTTAAGTCCAGCAGGATAGAATTATTATCAAAAAAAAAAAAAAAAAAAAACCTAGTACCAACTGCTTTCTTTCTATTCACAGAGAAGCTGTGAAAATAAATGAGTGCTCTTTCAAGGAAAAAAATGGGAAAATAAAAATTAATATATTATTACCATTGTATTAAATGAAGGACATACTCTTTAGATAAATTCGTATCACTTGATTATGATTTTCAACCAGTAGAGGCAATATAGAGTGCCACCTGATCCAGCACCATAGCTTACATTCAGAGGTAACAGTCTGTTGAAAGTAAATTCTGTTTCATTAAAAATACATAATTTTCTTTGAAGTCTACTTGAGCAGGGGTTGGAGACAGAGATGTGCACATCTCATTTCATTGCCAAGACTGTAAACTTTCTGAGTGCTAGGTTTTTATGTATGATTCATCCTGTATCCCCCAGCGTTCTTAGAATTGGGCCTTGTTCAGAGGAGACACTCGATAAATATTTATTGAATAATAAATGATAGACATTAGTAAGAGATTACATAGTTTTAAAATGATCTTGGTAGATTTTAAAACATTATATATAAACATGTAACCAGAAAATGTGATTTCCCAAAATATAACCTAAAAGGAAAATGATTTTTATTACTGAGAAGGATAATTTCATAACGAAGTGAAAAGTGGTTGAAAATAAAACATGGACTTTCAAATCTGGAATACGCACATCATATGCAAACATACCACACAACAGATCACTATGGCAAGTAATTATAAATGATCAAATTGGTTAGCTAAACACTGGGGTGGTTTCATATAATGTTGGAAAATATTAAGTAATTAAATATGTAAGTTGCAGCAGAAGTTAAATACATCCTTTAAAATGGATTGAATTTTTTTGTTTTTTTTTTTTTTACTCTCTAGAGTTCTTTTTTTCTGGAGACCAAATGACTTAAAAATCAACAATGATAAAATGTTAGAATTACAGTGAGCTCCTTTGGAAGTTGGCAACGTTTCCAGTTTATATTAGAGTATAACATTATCAAACAATTTGATAGTCATTGAAAAATTGAGTTGGAGAAATGTTACTAGTCATTAATAGCCCCAACCTCCTTTTCACATGACTAACTGGCGACACAGAAGTAATAAGCGGTCAAGTCAAGTCCACTTGGCTCTTCAGTGGCTGAGCCAGGAATAGCCTTGCTCTCCTCCTATATACTTAACAGTCACCTCTTGCCTTCCCTAGTTCCTGAAAATACTCATCTCTTTCCTTTATGTCTTCAGTGGCTTCTTTTCTGTTGAGTCATCCCCATTAGAACACAAACATGTTCCAGGCTCTCCTGTCATACATAATTCTCCCTTGACCCTACATTCCATTTTAACCATGACCTCATTTTTATATTCTACAGTGAAACTTAAAGAGTTTTCTGTTTAACCACTGTCTGCACTTTCTATCTCCCTCCTTCTATGCCTCAATTTCCTCATCTGTAAAAATGAACATATTAATACTTACTGTATGGGTTATCTTAAAGATTAGGTATATTAATATATGCAAAGGGCTTAGAAAAGTGCCTAAAACATAATAAAGACTCAATAAATATTAACTAGTATTATTACTATTACCAACATCATCATCTTTGTACTTCTACTCTAAGAACCTTGCTAAATTAAGTACATTTGCTAACAGAATCTTTAGCATGCAAGAAACATTATAGTGGGATAATAATAATCAAAACGTAATGGAATAATAAAAATAATCTTTGAGTACTCGATATTTGGTAGACTTTTGTGCTAAGAGCAAAGCTGTCCCCATTTTTTCTTCCCAGCTGGTTGCCTATGGGTATTGCTAACTTCATTTTATAGATGAGGAAACAAAGACACATAGAGGTTATAACCCTTACCATTTGGGCAAGGGTAATTTCATAGGCGGGGGAAATGATTTCTTAGCAACACGAAGACTTGAAAGCTTGATGTTAGTATTTCTGTGAATCAGGTGAAATGTTTCTTCTGTCCATATATCTCGTCATTTTATGAAGTCATCTGACATCCCAGAATTCTTCCAATTCATTCATCCCTTTAGGATTTATACAGGCAGTTCCAAAATGGATACACAGGGGGCTCAGGAATGGGTACCTAGAGAGCTTGGGAACTTGCCTTAAAGCTGGGTTTTCATAAAGGTTTATGAAATGGATACAATGTCAGATCTCTTTAACCAAGATTGGGGTAAGGTGTAGAGGAGACCTGAGTGCACCCAGCCACTGCTTAGAGTAGGTAGCTATTGGACACTACAGTTAAAAGGAAGCTTAGGGGTCAACCAATCTGAAATGTACTTTGCAGATATTGAAACAAAACAAAACAAAAAACAGAGAGAAAGTACATTTCCCAAAGTCACAGAGCTGATAATTAGCATATGCAGGAACAGGTTCGGCCTCCTCATTCTACCCAAAGGCGGAAAGGAAAAATATGGGCTTATTAAAACATCAATGAATACTATACTGGAGGCTGACAGAGGTGAGTTCAAGTACGGTATTTGATCCTTACAAACCTCCCAGGGATGTGGGTATTTTTGTCTTCATTTTATTGATGAAGAATGGTGTCAGAAAATGTTAACTGTAACTTATACAGAACAATACATTATTTCATTTGGCAGAGCTGAGAGTTTTATTCAGGAGTCTTGGACCTGAAAGTCTTCTTTCTGTAAACACCCTTCAATTCCATTTCACCAGGCTTCACATTCATTTTTTTTCTTATTCTGATCCCACAATAACTCACTAGCTTGCCACCCAACCAAATATCCATCTTATCAGTGTTCAGATAGCCGATGGATACTGTGGGCTGCCAAAACCACCTAGAAAAAGAAATTTACAAATTGCTAATAACTAAAGGTTCTCTTAAATTAACCTTTCCAAAAGTTTTTGCTGTAAATAGGGGCACTTCTTAACAGCAAAAAAATGAGTCTCTTGTGGCAGAATTTCATTGAATCATGTGGGATGGTAGCAAAGATAATTTAGGGAAGTGGACACATACTTTGAAAAATTTCACACAGGCATCTATTTTGTCCATCTCTTCTTAGGCTGGTCTTGTAGCCACGATCAACCTGCACTTAATTTATTAAACGTATTAAATTATTTTTCAATTTAAACTGTTTTTATTTTTTAAGAAGTACTCGGACATACAAAGTTCAAGCCTAAAACAAGAGAAAGTAAAAAAAAAAAAAAAAGAGAAAGTAATTATATGTATAAAGTGCTCGCCTCATCCTTTTCCCCCTCTAACAGATCTGCTCTTCAGAGGTAAACATTTCTGAACAGTTTATTTTGTATCTTTCCATAAGTGTTTATGTATATAAGTATAAAAGTTTATGTATACAAGTATATATTCATATGCTTTTATTGGTATCAATGGTATCCTGCCCTAGAAACAACTATATAAAGCTATTTTTTCACTCAGCAAGATAATGATGATGACGAAGACGTCAAAAATATAAAGGAAAAGGAGAAAGAAGAGAATGAAAAGGAGGAGCAAGAAGCAGAGGAGGATGGAAACAGCTAGGCTATGAATGTTTACCATGCACCAGGCATAACTTTTGGTTAATCCTCACAACCATCAGGGGTGTATGTTAGTATAACACTTATTTTACAGATTAAGAAACATATAAAAAGATTAAGTACCTTGCTCAAATTTGTACTAATAGTGCCAAGATTAAAGTCTGGTGGTCTGGCTCCACAGCCCACGTTTTTAACCAACGAACTGTATACTAAACTTCAGAGATTTCCATAGCAGCACATCCAGATCTGCCTCATTCTTTCCAGTGGCTGAATACGATGCATGCTACTGCTACACGTTATTATTTTACCAGGCTCCTAGTGATGGACATTCATTCCACCAGCCCCACACTCACCCTCACAAGGCTTTTAGAAAATCATAATATTTGAAAGTTCAGGCATAATAATTGATTTTACCCATATTACACAAATTTAGATGAAGAATTTGCTAAATGTGTTTTAATTTTTCTAAATAAACTGAATAATTTGCTTCAATTGCCTAACTTCTTAGTTATAGATATCCTGATCCAACTTTTCTTAAGTATCTTTAATGGTAGAAAGCCTAATAGACAATACTCAGTAATACTAATCTTGATATTGATTTATGTGAAACTCCATGTTCATAGCTTATCAGGTGTTCAGAAAACTCTGAAGGGAAAATAATCAGTTCTCGTTTTGCCTTTGTTTTTGTTTTGTCTATTATCTGGTGCTTTTTATATTGCAATGCCCATCAAAACAGGTTTTTGCAAGAACACCATGACATGGCTATTATCAGTTAATCAGACTCCAAAAAATTAAGATTTCACACTCTAATTAGAAAAATGGTGACTAATTCGTCAGTAGATTCTGGTTCACTAATATTTTCACATCATTATTAAGCTACTGTGTATTCTTCAGTAAATAAAACTATTTTCTAGAAACGATTTTCAGAAGAAATTGAATTGGAAAGATTGCACATTTTACACAGATCAAATGAGATATATACCATTTTAAAGTATAAAATGCAATTGCAAAATATTTTACTATGGCCAGAAACACTGTACCTAACTACCAAATGTTTCATGGTTGCTAGTGAATACCCTTGCAGAAGGTAAGCTACTTAAAATCTCTCCTGGCTCCAGCAAGTCTTATAAGCAACACATATACATGTGAACAATGAGCTGATTTTTAACTTATAAATATGAACATTTTATAAGTCTATGTGCTAAAAAGGCTTAGAAATAATGTCCAATCTAGTAGCAAAGAGCAACTCTAGGCCCCAGATTGTGGGTCCCTAAGTAGAAGAAATGGCTAATTCTGGCCTAGGTTATGAAACACACAAGATGAGCCTAGGACATTTTATCCTACCTGATAATAAGGAAACTGTTAAAGACTACTAGATCCATGTCAAAAGAACTCAGAATCAAACTTGAAGAGGTTTTCACTGGCCTAAGTTGGGACAATTTGAATTAATAAGAATAAGAACTACAGTGAATTAAACATAGAAAACATAGAAAATATTTAAATTCACAAGTTTTCTTGGTAGAAGTATTCTACGTAATAAAGAAAGAGGGATAGAATTAGAACATCTGAACTAATAATGAATGAGTCCATCTAGATCCTGAACATCAACTGCTGTTAACATCACACAAATACATACAAAAAGACAGACATCATATGCCTCCTGAAAGGAAGAATGAATACAGCTAACACATACAAACAATATAGTCTCTCACACACAAAACCAAGCCAGAATCTTGAGCCACGGTCTAGATCCAACTTCCAACTTACAGAAAACATAGAGGTTGATCAGAGGAACGTGTTAAACGATGTTGTGATTTCTGAGATACTTGGACATTTGAACCAAGACTGACAATTTGATGATTTTAAGAGTTTATTATTTTTTTAGGTGTGATATTGGTATTGTAATTATGGTGGGGATAAAAGAGAACTCACCTTTAAGAGACATATATAAAAAAATACTAATGAAATGATACAATATCTGGGATTTGTTTCAAAGCAATATGAGACGTGGAGGTATGATTGGGGATGTCGATGGGATAGGATTGGCTCTTATTGGTTAAAGATTTTTCATGCTGGGGGATGGGACATGAGGTTTCATTAGATTATTTTCATATTTTTGTGTATGTTTAGAAGTCTCTATAATTAAAAGGTTGTTTATGTTTGTTTATTGGGTTTTTTGTTTTGGTCAGCAGCAGTGAGAAGTGCTAGAGAATTCCTTCAACACCAAAATCTTTGGAAATTTAAAAAGAAAACAAAACAAGACAAAAACAGTTGCATTTAAAGGCACCAGAGAATTACTTGAACACCAAAGAAAGCTTTTACTCACCAAACCATTCAGCAAGAGACCCTTCACAGACCAGGGCAATTAGCCTTCTCTTCACTAGCCAGTTGGATCCAGATACGTCAAGCTTGTCATTTTCCAAATAAAAATATTACTTGCTTTAAAAGTCAAGTTTTAAAAAAAGCTAATATATTAGAGCTTTATTCGGCATGATTATGAATGATTTTCTTTTAATATTTATCAAAGCTTAACATTTTAAAATATCTGATCAAAACTTCCTAGAGCTATGTATGTAATTAACATGGGAATTCAGAAAAGAGAAAGTCATAGGTTTTAGGATGCTTAAGTTTTCTACAATGGGGCTAAATCTTTTTGGCATTAAATCCATTTTTAATTAGAGTAAAAATAATTTATTTTTATTGAGTAAAATAGCACTGAGATAAAACATTTTAATGGGTAATAACACTCTTGGGATGTATACTTAAACATGACACCTGTGACTGGAAGACAAAGCATCTAAAACTAATCAGCATTCCATTGATTAATTTTCTTTTAAAACTCAAGCATGAACATTTAATAAAAAAAAATAAAAAATCAGTTTCCCTCATTACATCTCAGTAGTTCTGAAATTCCTGGCCTTTTCTTACCAGAATGAATTAATGAATGACTTAGAAAAAAGAGAAAGAAAAACAAAAATAAAAACAAACCCAAAAACCCTAGCAACATTAGAAAACAGAGATTTAAGATAAAAACATGGATTACTTTAGTTTCAGAAACAGTAGTTTTTCTTGTGATTTCAGGGAGTTCAAAATTCAATTTGGATTGAAGGTAACTAATTCTTTCAGGGTCAGACAGAAATCCAATGTTCCCAGACAGCCCTCAATTTGTTCAATCAATGAGTTCTGGCTGGTCCCATCACGATAACCATTTAGTTTGTTTTATGTCCCACACAGCCCTTTGTCAAAATATAGTCCATTGTTAATTATTCTTAGGTGAAATATAGACCCCCAGATCCCCTCCATGTTCTCTAAGAATTAACATGATCAAAGTATTGCTAATATGTAGAGCCTATATAGATCCAAACTTCTAAGAGAAGTCTTGGAATTACTCTAAGACAGAGCTATATATAAAATTTGACTACTCTGTGTTCTATCAGTGGGTCTTAAAAACTTATTGGGATGTCTAGCAGAAATGCAGATTAATTCTTATGCCCTTGTCCAAAGAATGGAAAGCTGTTTTCTTTAATGGCAGTTGTCAACAGAGGGATTAATGGGGCAGAGAAAGTGAGGGGAATAAATTGACGACTAAATGAATGAATGAATGAATGAAATAAAGGGGATCACATATGAACTGAGGATAACAAGACACCTTGACCCAAGGATTACGATCAATCCAACTATGCATCATCACTGAAATGACATGAGCTACTGCTTAAATATTTACTTAAATTTGTAGTTCAAGCCTTCCCAGTAGATTGGGGACTCTAAAAGCAGAACCTTCTCTTATCGTTCTTCATATGCATGATAATCTGTCACATAAATGTTTACAAAAGTTAACTTATTCTCAATTGTGATCTTATCTAATCAACAAATGCTATCACTAGAGGTTACATTTCCATGGTAACCATTACCCTGTATCAAAATATGAACATTCCTATTGTTTGGCTATGGAAATACAATTGTTTTGCTTGATTTTTCCTTTTTTGTTGCTGTTGATAAGCAAAATCCAATGTAGAGAAGTGTTGAGTGTGGGCTTAAAAATCAGTATTTCTGGATTCAAATCCTGATTCTTTTACACAACGACAACCATATATCTCAATTTATCTAAAAAATGGGAATACAGAACCTATAGAGATTTTTGAGGTGTAAATAGGTATATTATATAAAATATAGAACAGAGTAACAGAGTAACTGCTCAATAAATGCTATTATTATCACTGATTTACTGAAAGGTTGAATTGGAAACATTTCCCCTCTTACCCACTTACAATTTGAAGATTACACCCCTCACACTCATGGAAAACAGAACTGCTATTTCTGGTTGATTTTAGCTCGGGTTTTAATGAGAAATCTAGTTCAATTTTTAAGAAAGCAGAGAAGAGGATTCTTGAGGAGGAAAGAAAGAGGAAGTAAACATCTCTGGTGAAAATGTTTTGGGCCTAAGGTAAGATATGATTTCTTTACATTTAAAAGAAGAGCAGAGATGAATACAAAAGATATGGGAGGTTACCAGAGTGGACCAATATAGCTAGGAGGTTGTCTAAGAAGAGAGAATTCCCATTGTCACCAAATAATCAGATGACTGGACATCTGCCAGGATGAGAACAATTTGGGTGTCCAAGAAAAATATGGAAGTCATGTCATCACCCAAGGAGTATCCAGTTCAGACTCCAGAAGGAATGTTCTCTCTCATTATTACTTTATCATCCACTACCTTACCTATAGACTGGAAGATCCATCATCCAAGTGTTGATTCAAATGCTACCAAATTACTTGGTGTGGACCACTCGCCAGGTAATTCTACGACCAAGGACATTTGCAAACCCAAGAAAGGGGGACTCAGGACAATTAATGTGATGGTGGTGGTGATGTTCTCCACTCATATGTACTCTTGAGATCAGAATCAGCTGCAAACCCCCTGAGCATAGCCCATTATTTAGTGCCTTCCCCTCCCGGGTTGCCTTGGGGATGTTAAACTAAGACATTTTTTTTTAACTGTTTTTTTTTTAGCAGTCGTTTGTGACTCTTTAATTTATCTATATAGCAATATTGTAGAGGTTGTCCTCCCCTCACCCCTTGTCTTATTCTTTTTTCATATTTGTTTCTGTACCCATATCCCTCATTTATACGTTGACCACATACGGCATGCATTTGCCAAATGTGACAATCTATTATAGTAATGGAACTGCACAAATTCAGCAAACATCCAAAAAGGATCAACATATGGAGAAACACAGAAGGAAAACTTGTATTTTAGAGAGGAGACAACATTTTATTCCATATTTACTTCTTTTATTCTGACCAAACATAAAAAGGGACGCAAACATCTATCACTGAGTTGCTAAGAGCAACGTCAGAGTACTTTGCAAGTTTAAGAGCTACATGGAGAATTTGAACTATTCGTTTGACAGCACCCTAAAGCCTAATTTCCTAAACTTGAAGGACTCAGTAACTTAAAAAAAATGAAAGCTCAGCCCTAAATCTCCAGGGACACCCTAAAAAAGTAGTCAGATGCTTTTGATATTTTTCTGCAAGCATCTTTTCCTCTTCAAGGAAAAACACAATTCACAGCTGCAGCAGAACAAGTGAGAAAGATAACTAGAGTAGTTACTGCTAGTCAATCCTTGATACTTATTTTGTGATTTGCTTTCTTTTTGTTCCTCTTCCAGGCAGCTCACATTATCGTTGCATATACAAACTCCAGCAAGTCAGAGAAGAAAGGAAAAAACAGAAATTTAAAAAAAATCAGGTCTTAAGAGAAGTAGAAAGCAGCTTTCCTCTAGTAGCTTCAGATTCTTGACACCATAAAACCTATGGTATTTGTTTTCAGGGTTATCTGATAGTTTAATAACTTATGTTCTAGATACTCTTGAATACATGTAGTGATATTCTAAGCAGGGTGGCTGCCCTCAGTGAAATCACACTCCATTTCCTGAGTCTCACTACTATTTAATGTTGGGAGACACATTGCAGGTCCTGGAAGCGGTGTGGTAGAAATGATGATGTTGAGGATGATGACAATGACTGTAACAACTCAGCTTTACTGAGCAATTACTCTGTGTCAGGGATTTTGCTCTTGATGTGTTACTTCATTTAATCGTCACAACAATTTCTTTTTTTTCTTTTCCTTTTTTTTTATTTTTTGTGGTACACGGGCCTCTTAGCGTTGTAGCCTCTCCCGTTGCGGAGCACAGGCTCCAGACGCGCAGGCTCAGCGGCCATAGCTCACGGGCCCAGCCGCTACGCGGCATGTGGGATCTTCCCGGACCGGGGCACGAACCCGCGTCCCCTGCATCGGCAGGCGGACTCTAAACCACTGCGCCACCAGGGAAGCCCACAATTTCTTGAGGAAAGCAATAGCATAGTGATTTTGTTGATCCAGAGACTAAGGCTAAGAAGTCACTGACCCAAGGTCACAGAGCTAAGAAGAGTTCAGAAGCAAAGGACATTTATACCCTTGAATAGAAAAATTATTCATGTAGATGCTTCCAAAGACTCAAATGTGTTATCAAATACATCAAATGCTTTATTTTGGACCCACCATTTCATAATTAATTCTTAATAAAATGATTTAAATAAGAATCCTTATATTAACTTTGATTTGGTACTCTGTGGCATGAAAAAGTTTATTTCTCTTAAGTAATTTATTTACTCCTTTAACTGAAAAATGAAAGAACTTTTTTTATGTTTTTAAAACTGGCTTCCAGGAAGTTCAGAACTAACTTAGCTTTTAAAAAGTGCTATCTCACTCCAGTCTTTACCGTTGTTGTTAATTTCCCATGCCTTCTTATATAGATGGCTTACATAAAGCCTCAGTCCTTACCTCTACTATTCTAAAATATGTTAAAATTGTTTTTAAAGTACAACTGCTAAAAAATCCAAAGCAATTCCTTAAAAAAGATCATACCATTTAGGCGCAAGCTGCAGTTCATCTTCTTAGTTCTGTCCTGTGTAAAGATGGCTGCTATTTCTTTGAAGAACTTGCAATTTTCTTTGAAGAGGCATGGTCTTTGTCTGTCCCCATAAGCCATTTAAGGTACTTCTTTGGTTCAGTAAGTCTGGGCATATCTTTCTTATTCTTAACCTTAATTAGCTGGTTGACTCTTTTCTTTCCATTCTTACTTAATTAGGAAATAGTGCTTTCAATGTGTCATTATTTCCAGTTAATTAACTGAACTGAAAAATGATTACATCCTGCTTCCTCCTTGTCCCAGGATTCTTTCCTAATCAGAGGCAGGCTCTCCTGCCCATATCATTCACATCTTAACTCTCCTGGTTGTATTATAACACAGAGCTGCTTGGCTATCTGTTATACCCTTCAAAGATGGCAGGCAGATAAAGTACATGGAAACCAGAGACTTTGTAGTGTCTAGACTAGAACATTTAAGCACACTAATGAGTTGATGAATGAATGATAATAAAATTCAATCACATATCAAATACTGAAATATTAACAAAATATCTTTCCTCATGACTGCTGAATGCACTTGTTAAGATACCTTTCTGCTCACCACCAAGTTCTGAACACCACATGTTCACTCATTTTAGAGAATTTTTAGCACTGCAGGGATTGCTTGGACTATGTATTTATGTCTGGGATTTCAAGAAAAGACTTCCATTGCTTTTCTAAGAAAAGAGACTGCAAAACGGAGTATACACATCTAAAATAATAAAACAGTGCTTGTCAATTTTTCAAAAACGTCACAGAAAATAAGACTCAGAGAGGCCATGCTATTTCTGCCATGAAATTTTCAACTTTATAAAAAGTTCATTAGCACTAGCTGACAGAATTATTAATCATAACTCTAAACTGTTATGACCATTTAATTGATGAAAAACACATAATCCTTATCTCGAGATACATAAGTGATTACTCATATTTTTTTCCCTTCTCGCTCACCCACACTTAGCTACTTTCATTATTTCATATTTTCAAGGGGCTAGGCTGACAATCACTTTTCAATGAAAAGGCTTTCAGCAGTAAAAGCTGAAATATGGACCACCATAGTGAATCATCACAAGACGCCCAGCCACTAACTAGACACAATATATAGCCAGTCCAACGTGTTGCCACCTTAGGATTTAGCAAAGGGTGCCTTTTTCTGTATATTAAAGCCCTTCCTTGAAAAGAACAGAACTCAAAGAAAAGCATTAAGTAAATCACACTGTTCTCCCCATTTGCTACCTATCACATGAAAGGCTTTGATATAGGTACAAGTAGCTTAGAAGAAAAACAAAAGGCAAATGTGGTAAGTACAAAGTCACAAAGGGCAGCAGACAGAATGAGCCAGGAATGGGACAAATAGATCCTTGAGTTCTGGGTGGACAGGTGGGTTAAATGAGAAGCCCCTCCCATTTGCCTGGGTGCAGTGTTTCCAGATCTTTTCCTAGTGCCCAATGCTTATCACCCACTTTCATATTCAAACCACTCTCAGCTCTTAGGATATCCTAAAACCATTAGTTAATTAAATATTTACTGAGCACTATTCTATGCCAGACATCATAAGGTTCTCATGGAGACGTGTACCATCAGCCAGCTTATTCTTGCACTCTCAGTTCTAATAACTGAGTACTGTAAATAAACCATAAAATGAATAACTAATCATATGACAAATAGGACCCAAATATTGTTTCAGCCAACCCTGTTAATTTACAGAATTGATTACGGCGAATCAATGGCTTTGCTTTAGAATACAGCTGAGTACTGTTGAAGCTAAAAATAAAAGCCAAGGTCACCAAAGTCCCAGAGCAGTTTTGATTTCCCTCTTCTAAAATCAACTGTAAAATATATTTATAAGCCAATAAGAAGGGTGTGATTTAAAGAAAACAAACAAGAAATATGTAAACTCATGCATTTAAACCCCTTTTCCTTCTATAAAGAACTTTTGACAGCTTACAGTTTAAAAACAAAATGAAAATAAGACTAAGCCCCCAAATAGAAGTTTCCCGTCCATTCATGACAATGAATTTATCATAAGCGTTGAGTGTTACCATCATAGGTTCCCCTTGATGTATTTACTTCAATCAAAGTATCTCTTTGCTTAACTACAAACTTGTTTAAATAGCCTTATAGGAATTTATTTTTGCACTGCTCTATTAACTATGCAAAATATTAGAAGCTGAAGATTCATCATTTTTTATTCTCTTTATTTTGTGACCTTGGATTATTTATTTAATATTGTTTAGCTAAATTGTTCCTTGTCTCTGAAGTACCTAGAGAGGGCCGATTGAACAACTGGTGAGTGATAAACCAAGTGATTAATTTAGACCCATAATTACTCTTGAATTGGTGAACAGGAGTCACATGCATTCTACATTGAGTTTCTTGGAAGAGAAAAGTAATGCGTTAAAGCAATTCACATTAATTCATACACTGTTTCTACCAATTGTGCCAAAATGGCCATCTGTCTAGGACATGTTTTTAATCTGATTATAATTTGGCACACTGATTGGTTTCTCCTGACCAACACCCAAGTACTGGTCAACAGGTGTCTCTCATGGCATGTTACCCATAAGTGAAATTTGACCATTGGCATTTCAGGAGGGAAAAATAAACCTGTCCCTAAATCCTGATTTTATCTTGTATTTTATTGATAATCTGAGATAATTTTCTCATAATTGTAGAGTGTTCTTCAGTTATATTGAAAAAATATTTTACCATTAAAAATGACATTTTATTGGCTTATATTTGCATATTATGTTTTCATTCCACTTTCATATTATTGGCAACTGCATACAATAAAACCACTTTTTTTTGGTTAAAATAATTAAGGTCACCATTGCATTTGCTTTCCAATCAATTTCAATCTAATTCCACCTAATTTATGTTTTCATGACTTCTATTAGTTGCTTCTAATAGAGGTATTCTATTCTCTGCACAGAACACAGATGCAGGACAGGCGACTATGTTCTGCATACTAGTAAAATCACCAGGTGTTCTGATTGAATCCTGAACATTGCTTTATAGATTCACCTGGAAATCACAAGGATGTAATTTATTGTGACCAGTACAAAGTTGATTCTTAAGAATTTCCAGCACCAGAAATCATACAGCTTCTTAGTCAATGTCTAGGAAGGATGCCTATTTTAACTAATCCCTCAGAGAAGGCTTCCCACCACTTTAAGGGGACACAGTCCAGGATTTGGGATAAGAATATATAGAAGAGATCAGCTCAGATTATCTCTCTCCCCTGTTCTAAACCCTGGAATGACTCCTTAATTACATCGTTAAGTCTCAGATCTGTGAACTGATATTCAAAGTCCCCCTTGGTCTGGTCCCAGTTCTATTTCCTCATACACTCTGCCCTCCAATCATACCCCATTATACCATTTTAAGACATATCAAAGCCCACAATGTAACTTTTCCTCCCCTTGACAAACTTCCCCTTTTCTTTTTCTATCAAAATTTGATTCATACTATGTAGTTTCATTCATTACCACTTTCTCTGTGAAGCTTTTCTATTACCTAGATTAGGTTCATCCTCTCACGGAGCTTTTTAAAAACCCCTGTTAAAGCATGTATATCATTCTGCTTTAGCTGTATTCTCACGTACTCTCTTCTCCAATCTAACTGATATGTGATCAACCACAGAAATCTTTGCATTCTCTGAAACACCACAAACTGGTAACCAATACATGTTCTATTAAATCAAGACCGGAGGATGCCACTTTCTTAAAAGGGGGGTTCCAGAGCACTTCACAATTACTAAACTCGTTAGCAATGAAAAAGTTCCATCTGTTCTTGTTGGAAAATCTACAGCTGAGGGGTCATCAACTGGCAACCGATAGGCCAAGTAAAGCTAACAGATAAATTTTGTTTGGCCTGCATAGTATCCAAAAAAAAAGAAAAAGAAAAAACAACCTGAGCCAACATTTTTAAGTCAGGAGATCTCTCGTTAAAAATTTGGATTTGGCTTCTCCTGAAAAAAATCTAAAACCACTGGGCTTGACTTCCCAAATGACAACCATCTGCTGGAGCTAAATGGGGAGGTCTGGTTAGGCAGAGCCCATTTTGCCATGGACAACACCAATCTCCACTTTGCCATGGACAACACCAATCTCTTCTGTCCACATAATAAAGGGGCCAGGGCTTCCCTGGTGGCGCAGTGGTTGAGGGTCCGCCTGCCAATGCAGGGGACATGGGTTCGTGCCCCAGTCTGGGAAGATCCCACATGCCGCGGAGCGGCTGGGCCCGCGAGCCATGGCTGCTGAGCCTGCGCGTCCGGGGCCTGTGCTCTGCAATGGGAGAGGCCACGGAAGTGAGAGGCCCGCGTACCGCAAAAAAAACAAACTAATAAATAAATAAAACAAAGGGGGCAGGGCCAGTTGCCATTTGTTATCATGTTTACACCTTCACTTTTTAGTAGTGACCAGAGATTTTTTTTTTTTTTTTGGTAACCAGAGATTCTCTGTTAAAAGTAAGAAAACAAAAACTTGACCAGGAATGTCATGTATTTTTTCCTTGACTCATTATTTTAAGTTTTATGTCTTGATTTACATGTGCTTTTTTTTTTTTTTTAACAGCCGGGAAATGTTCTCTCTGATTTTTTTTTTTAATTAATTAATTTATTTATTTTGGGCTGTGTTGGGTCTTCATTTCAGTGCGAGGGCTTTCTCTAGTTGTGGCAAGTGGGGGCCACTCTTCATCACAGTGCACGGGCCTCTCACTATCGTGGCCTCTCTTGTTGCGGAGCACAGGCTCCAGACGCGCAGGCTCAGTAGTTGTGGCTCACGGGCTTAGCTGCTCCGCGGCATGTGGGATCCTCCGAGACCAGGGCTCGAACCCGTGTCCCCTGCATTAGCAGGCAGATTCTCAACCACTGCGCCACCAGGGAAGCCCCTACATGTGCTTTTGAGTTTGCAACAATTGATATATACTTTCCCTTGCTTCAGAACGTTCAGCTAAATTGTTCGAAACGTAAGAATTTGTTCAAATAAAGAGTAAGTCTAGTATCATTATCAGGTTGGCAAAAATACCATGGTACTGATCTATTGTTTTCTCTTAAGGTAGAAAATAAATAGAAAGTCAACAAAACAGACATGGAAGGATTCAAGAGTTATTTTTCTAAATATATGAGCAGTTGCTTCTAGACCTTCACTCAGGCCACTGAGAATTAAATCAACTCTTTCTATACCTCTGACCGGCAACAACTGGAACGTCAGAACCTCTGATCAAATCTAAAGGTCTACTCCCAGCCAGAATCATCTACAGAGCATAGCTAAGCAAAAGTGGTTCAAAACATCTGGTGATAAAAAACGAAATGTAAAGATTACATGGGCTTAAAACCAAGATCCATTGACTTGGGCATAATCTCTTAAAGAAGGAATTTTACAAGGCTGGCAATAGTTGGAAATTACTCAGCCTCCAAGCATTACCCCTATAGCGGAACCAAGAAAACTAGTGTTTAAAAAAGGAAACACTTACTCCTTCTGTCATTAAGGGCTCACCGTGTCCTGAATTACTTTTACCAACCAAAAGAGACACGAATCAGAGACCGTCCCATAGAGCAACCAGCCCCAATACAACCATTAAAGAGAGCACATTTTTAGCTACAAGCATAACTTTGCACTCAATTTTACTTTCAATCTAAAACACTTTATTCACAAAGTAATTAGAAAACACCTTACAGTGGAGGAAAATATCAACTCAGTAGGGGAGTACAGATAGAAAGGATTAACCTGGCTGCCCCACATAGGCAACAATTTGAATAGATAATGTAAGAAAAAAGAGAGAAAGCAAAGTTTGTTTCCTGAGCTTCATCCTCCTCAAGCTGTCTGTACTTATTGTGGTGGGTGTACACGTGCACACGCTCACAAAAGCAATGGAAAAAATTCACCTTATCATTCGAAATTCTTTTTATATAACACAAAGACCAAGTAGTTTCCAAGTTTCCAGCAGATTATTTGAATGACAGTATTTTTCCTACTGCATCCTAAAAACAACCTGCCTGTCCTTTAAAATCATGTGCAGTAATTCTTTTTAACAAATAAGCTTTCCCTTTTCTAATCTGCTAGATTTTATCTAAATAGTACAGCAATCTGGGATCCTGATGCAAATAAAAAAGAAACTTCTAGTAGCTGCTCTTCTGTCCTTTAGAACAATTACTTTCAAACTTTTTTGACCAAGATTCATGGCAAGAAATATATTTTACACGACTTAATACACACACACCTGAAGCAAAACTTAAAAAAACAATGCTTACTGACCCCTGTACACGCCTATATTTTCAATTATGTTCCACTGTCTTTCATAAAAACAAGAGTGCTGGTTGTACCCTCCCTAAATTGATTCTGGGGCTCTCTAACATGTCATAAATCGCAGTTTGAAAAACTTTTGCTTTCAGAGGCATTTACCAGCATGGTCTAGTCAATTTAATAACTGAATGCGGAAAACAAATAGGAAAAGTATAAAGATGGTGAATAAAAACAGGAATGGTAAAAGTATACATCAGAGCTATGTTGAGAGAAAGCAGATATACTAATTTACCACTGAAAACATGACCACAGAGAGACTGTGACTTTTAGCTACCACTTCAGTAGTCTTTCGAGGTGCTTGGTCTCTGCTAACCGTATCCAGGTCTTCCCAGTCTCAGGAAAACACTAAGGTGTGTACTATAATTATTCCCATTTTGCAGATTAGAAAATGGAAATTTGCAGGTATGACTTATGTCTTCTTGCCTGTTCACACAATGCCAGCCCCTGTATGCCAGCTGTTGTACTGTACTATTGTACTTTTCAAGGTACTGTACTGTAAGATTAAAAATGTTTTATTTTTTGTTTATGTATTATTTGTGTGAAAAGTATTATAAACCTATTACAGTACAGTACTATATAGTCGATTGTGCTAGTTGGGTACCTAGGCTAACTTTGTTGGACTTATGAACAAATTGGACTTATGAACATGCTCTCAGAATGGAACTCATTCATATGTAGGGGACTTACTGTGTTTTATAATGACTATAAATGGAGTATAACCTTTAAAAATTGTGAATCACTATGTAGTACACCTGAAACATATAATATTGTAAATCAACTCTACCTCAACTTTATAAATAAATAAAAGCTTTATTGAAGCATAATTTACATACCATAAAATCCATCAATTATAAATGCAAAATTCAATGACTTTTAGTAAATTTATAGAGTTGTGCAACCATCACAAAATCCAATTTTAGATCACCTTAAGGAGATCTCTCTTGCCCATTTGCAACCAATCCCCATTTCAGCCACTAGGTAATCATTCATCTCCTTTTTGACTCTATGGATTTATCTTTTCTGGACATTTTTATGCAAATGGAATTATGCAATCTGTAATCTTTTCCATCTGGCTACCTTCCCTTAGCATAGTATTTTTGAGATTGATCTGTTTTGCTACATGTATCAGTAAATCATTACTTTTTATTGCCAAATAATATTCCATTGTCTGGAATACCACACTGTTCATTCATTGACCAATTAATAAGCATTTGGATTGTTTCCACTTTTTGACTACTGTGAAGATCACTCCTCTGCATATTCTTGTCCAAGTGTGAATTTATGTTTTTACTTCTCTCTCTCTTTTTCTTTTGGCCATGCGTGCAGCTTGCGGGATCTTAGTTCCCTGACCAGGGACTGAACCTGTACCTTTGGCAGTGAAAGTGCACAGTCCTAACCATTGGACTGCCAGGGAATTCTCTCTTTTTATTTCTCTTAGACACCTATAAGTAAAGCTGCTGGGTGATATGGTAAATTTACATTCATTTTTTTTTAAGGAACTGCCAAACTTTTCTCCAAAGTGGTTGTACCATTTTATAATCCCATCAGTAATGTATGAGAGTCCTCTCTTCTCTAAATCTTCCCCAACACATGTTAGTTTCTGTCTTTTTTTAGTATAATCATTTGAATCCACATATGCTTAAAGGAATTCCCTTGTAAGTATTTTCCTATACTCTAAATTTGGCAGTATATATTATACCCTACTTCTCTGAGATCCAGCTAAGCAAACCCCTCCCCGCAATTAAATTTATTTAAGAAATGAAGTCTGATAAGAACAAGAGGCTTCAAAGCAAAAATGAAAAGGCCTTATTCCCAATGCATCCTCCTTTTATGGATAATCCAAAATATGAAATGCCTTCCTTAAGCTTTGGCTTCATTAAAAGAAGCTATGCACAGATAAAAGAAGGTTATGATCCCATTGTATTCTGTGTGTACCATTTCTCACCTGGAATATGATGTAGAGTTCTATGGATGAAAACAAAAAAAGAACACATATTTATTATAGAAGAACAGAAAACAATGAAGAAGAACAAAAAATCTACCATCATCCCACATCATTTTCATATTGATAAATTCCACTCTTTTTTTTCTACATGTGTATATATGCATATGTTTTATCACAACTAAGATTATGCTTCCATGCAATTGAGAATCCTGAATGTTAATGTAATTTGCACATTTTCATGGTCAGAAATTTTCTTTGAAAACATAAAGACTACATAACAGTCTGTCACAAGGATGTTCCATAATTGAACCATTTATTTTGTTCCGTATGTTCTAATTATTCACCAATGTGTGTGATGCCCTGAGGAGCATCTCTGTCCCAAATCCCAGTTGAAGAGAGACACTGGTAAGTTAGAGCTCTTCCAGGAAAGGACAGTAACAACTGGAGACCCTATGAATGTTCAGCTGAAAAAGAAAAAGACTTGAAAGATTACGGCAAATAGAAAGATTTGCAGTAGTGACACGCAAGAGGAATTAGATCCTAAGAAGCTTCAAAGATAAGAATTAAAAAGAACAGTATTCTTTATTACAAGGCAGATTTCTGTTCATTATAGAGACTAAAAATCACAACAAAAACAAATGGAAGCATCTACAGAACATGAGCTTAATTGAGCAGCTGCCTTCCTCCTCAGCTTTAGTGGCATTTGGTAGAAAATAGGGTCTATTCTCATACCATAAATCCTGAAAGAACACTTTTATCCACATCACTTCATGAGAGGGATTGGTCCAGGAAGCAGGTGTTCCTCAATCATTACTGCTAGTTTTTGGGTGCACTTAACTCCATCCTTATGGTTGTAATTCTCTCATGACAGAACAGAGCCCCAAATACGAGTTTAAAAAAATTAGATACTCCAACATATGAATCAAAGCCCAGGCATGATACAGTAAGGGTCACCTTTCTGTCATTTTATTCTGGATCAGGCTGAAAAATTATGAGTTGTTTTATCGATAACCATGCAACTGTTAAAAAGTTTCTGGATCACTAATCACCCATGGAGGCCACGGTTTGTGGAATGATGTCCAGGGTATATTTTTAAGAGGAAAAAAAGTAAGCATAAGAATAATAGAAATGGTAATTCTTGCATTGCTTTTCCAGGGAAATAGAAATGAAACACAACAAAACGAAACAATAGCATCATCTGTCAGAGTGGCCACCAGCTTCAGGGATGTACAGATAAAGGTAAACCCTGTAGAGGGAAAGATGTGGGAGAGGAGCAGAAGAGGCTTAGGGAATGTCCTCATGAGAATCAACTTAAACATGAGCAACTCTTGATGACATGTTTCTTGTCTTCCTGTTTCTTGACTTGTCGTATTTGTTGTCATGTTCGTCATGTTTGTTGTCATGACTTGTCAAGTCATGTTTCTTGACTTGTCTTCTCTTTTGGCTTTTCTCTAGCAACGGGATGCTTTGCATATGTCACTGTTCCATAAGCAATTCCACAGAGTTTCTTCCTTCTTAAGAACTGGGATTCTATCATAAACAATGAAAAATGTCATGAACTATAGGGAGCTAAGATGCCATTTAGGCACCTGGTTACTAAAAGCTTGCTTCCAGGGCTGAAATTGCTGTAGCTATACCATATTGAAAACAAACTTTTCTCTGTCTCTCCTTTGCTTTTTTTTTTTGCTGCGGAGCACAGGCTCCGGAAGCGCAGGCTCCGGAAGTGCAGGCTCAGCGGCCATGGCTCATGGACCCAGCCGCTCCGCGGCATGTGGGATCTTCCCGGACCGGGGCACGAACCCGTGTCCCCTGCATCGGCAGGTGGACTCTCAACCACTGAGCCACCAGGGAAGCCCTCTCCTTTGCTTTTTGAGAAAACTATAACATTCAGGCAGATTTTGATGTGATCTGTCAGACATCTACAAGTATGGAGACACTTGTAAATGTTCTCATATAAGGCAGATAACAAAATGTTTCTATTGATTATAATGTGTTGTTTCAGTATTTTTAACTGAGAGAAAATTGGGTAATTGTCCTTGTCATATATAGAGTCAATCATGTGACTCAATCTCTGTCTCATATATCAGTTTTACTTTGAAACATATTTCATGTTCTAATAATGAACAAAAAGAATCTCACCATGTGGGTGAAATGGGGTAATAAAATTACATTGAAAAACTAAAAATGTATGTGTTCAATATCTTGTAGTTTGGGAAAGGGAAGCCCAAAGTACATAATTTCCTCAAAAAAGATTTGATTGGCTTTCTGATACAACTCAAATAGCCAGCAAACACCATCTTGACCACAGCCTTTGACAATTACAGCCAGATTTTATATTTATAAGTCTCTGAGGGAGGAAAATGCTGTATATTCTTAATGAAAAGTCCTTACGTTAAACTCTGGCACTTACTAGTATCTCATCTTATTTATAAGTTAGAGCTTACTGAATTATCTCAGATATAAACAAAATATTTCAAGTCCATGCCCATTTTAAATTAATGACCATGTCTGTAACAGGCAAGTAATTCCAGTATAGATTCCCTGGGGCTGTTGTTGATAAGTGCCAATTTTGATGAGTATTCATGTTCAAATAGTTGCCACAGAGTTTCCATGGTCTTTCAAGATGGGAGAAGTTTGGGATCTGCTGTGAGTATAAAGGCACTTCCTTTGTATCTGGTCTAATCTGTTGCTATCTGAAGATTGTGGGTAGGATACTTCTTAGGGAAAGTGAAGAAACCTAAAGGTGAAGAATTCCTGAAGACACAGAATCCAGGCTTCTAGTTTCCTCCTTGTTACTGATTCAAGCTCTGCAAGGTGGCCTGAATCTTGGGAACAGGGCTCATCCTCATCTTCAAACTGACAGGATATAATACATCACTAAGAGGGGCATGGCATGTATGCCTGTGAAGAGGTTTTGCATATTTTCTGTAGGGGTGCACATTATCTGAAGTATTGCCTTACACTTTGAGACTGCCAAATGGCATCAGATTTGGCACATGACAAGCTGTTGGAAAATAAGCAAATCCAAGCAACAGAGTGTGAAGACAAATAGGAAAAAGTATCCAGGGCTGATGTCAAGGGAAGTCATGTTTCTGTCTTTGATTCTGTTTCCTAAGCAATTAACTAAATCAAGGGGCCAAGTTTGACTTAGAAAGTTGTGATTAATAATGAATTCCATTTAAAACACTATTCTCGGGGCTTCCCTGGTGGCGCAGTGGTTGAGAATCTGCCTGCCAATGCAGGGGACACGGGTTCGAGCCCTGGTCCGGGAAGATCCCACATGCCGCGGAGCAACTGGGCCCATGAGCCACAACTACTGAGCCTGCGCGTCTGGAGCCTGTGCTCCGCAACAAGAGAGGCCACGATAGTGAGAGGCCCGCGCACCGCGATGAAGAGTGGCCCCCGCTCGCCGCAACTAGAGAAAGCCCTCGCACAGAAACGAAGACCCAACACAGCCAAAAATAAATATAAAAATAAATTAATTAATTTAAAAAAACACTCTTCTATCTTTCCAACAAACAGACTGCAAAATGAGAAACAGGTTTACTAGATCTTAAGAAGTAGAATGATACCAAAGGTGAGAATTACTCATTAGCATAGCTTATCTGTACAGAAATCAAATCAAAGGAAAGAGATACAGAGAATATTCAAAGCAGGAGATCAAATTGACAGAATTCTAGAACAAAATAAGAGTAACATTCTTAGATTGTGAGTTAGTTGATTGAAAAAGAGAGAGAAAGAGAGAGAGAGGTTTGGATTTTCCCTCATTTCGAACAGCTGTCTGGGTCTCTGAAGAGAGGAAAGACTTGGCAAGATACTTGCACTGACACAGAGCAATAGAAGCAACTGGGCTCTACAGACTTGGGGGGCCACTATTGTACCCTGGCTAATTAACTTAATTATACTTCAAATTCTCAAATGCCTTCTCAAGATGATGCATCAGAGGAGAGTACGGCAATTACATATTTAAGATAAAATATGTAAGATAAAGACACAGACATAAAGGAAGATGTCCTACAAAGTGAAACCTGTAATACCGAAAGGCTGTTGAGGTCCTCAAAAACTTTTTTAAAGTGTAAAGGGGTCCTAAGACCTAGAAGTTTGTGAACTGCTGATCTATAGCTTCAAAACTCCCTGATCTCTGATCTCACTTACCTCACAGAGATAAACTAATTCAACTTAAGGAACATTCAGTCTGATAATAGCTGAAATGCCCTTGAGAAACAACTAATGAAGAATCAAAGGGTGTCAAGCTAATGTCACACATAACTCACAGTATAATTTCAGCCAGCATCAAAGAAAAGTAAGAGTTAGTTTAGCATAACGGATTGAGCACAGTCTCTGGAGTTGGAGAGGATTCTAATCTCCAATCCCTAATGTCATAGATAAAGACATCCAGGTCATTTTCCCTACCTTACTTAGGACGATTACCCTGATCCAATCCTTGATGCACTTGCTTACAGTGTGGCCCTAAGTTGTATAACTTCTCTGTGCTTCACTTTCTCATAGGTAAATTGGGAAAATAATCATACTCATGGAGTCATTGTGAGGATTACCTGAGTTATTTTATGAAAATCTTCAGAGCAGTTCCTGGCACATAGTAAGTATAAGCAACAGGAAGATGAAAATTAAAGTCACAAAGAAATGACTGCGTGTAACTCTCTGGTCCTAGAACTTATGGCCTGAGAAACACAGGCCTTTAAGCCTGAAGTGGCTTAGGGTAGGAGAGACAATGGCTGCATCATCATTGTATTTTTTCTTTCATCTAAGACTGCACCAGAAATGGTCTCTAAGATGGCCATAAGAGCATGGTCTGGGACATTGTGCCTTTAGTATATTCGAGTGAACTGAGATCTAATGGCCACAGACTTTCAAGTTTTTGTTTGTTTGTTTTATTTACTTTTATGTTCAAAGCCATTTTAGGTATTATTGTCCAATGGCTGACCCTTGGAAAATCCTTGAGTTACTTTTCAAGACTTTCTACAATCTTAGGTTTTGTGTTACAAACATTTATAGAACATCTATTGTGCCAGACATGCTAAAATTTGGGATACAAATTTCTCTATACAGTAGTCCAAATTATCTTCAAGTGATGATCTACATGAATTGAATTAAGTGGTCTAGTGTTTGTTGAGACGTAAAAGGGAAAGTAATATCTCCTAAACACATCATTTAGATAAATACTCTGCTAGTCTGCCAACCTACACACACGTCATTAAGAGATTTCAATTAGTCACCGGTGTGTTTGAATTTGAAGTCCAGCTTAAAAGAGACTTCCAAAGTTAAAGAAACAACTATGGATAGGACTCCTAGGCAGGAAGCAAATTCAACTGATGCTTCTCTAGTAATATCTTACTAGATGACAATGTGTTTCTCTTCTTTTCTCTCCTTGGAAACATCATAAACCAGGGACTAGAAATGACCCACTTGCACATCCATGAATGTGCTTTAGGACACTCCTGATGGCAAGTGGCACATTACCTATTATCTCTAAAATCCTTTCAAGCTTGATTGGAGCGAATATGTAAATGGCTTCTTTCTACCTGCTCAGAGGAGTCTAGTTGTCCTGTCTGTGATGATAATGCAATCATCTGTAGAAAACACAGATTCCCTAATTAACATTAGAGCCCTGGGGAACTTCCCCTTTGAAAAGCAAAGCCAGGCAGATCCCTACATAGCTATCAAAACAAGACGGTTTGGTATGATTGATTTGACTGGATCTTATTTAAGTGTCTTATTTCCTCCTTCTTATTTCTTACTGGCAAGTGACTTCAAGGCAAAGTTTCCTGATGGTCTTTCAGGGAGTCGTACCCAGCCTGTCTCTAATCAGACAGAATGTAGAAATAGCCAATCAAGTTCGAACCTCCTTCACAGGCCACGAGGGCCCACGAATGTCAGGGTATTACTCAGGGATTCCTAAGACTGAGCATTATTATGTGTCCACATTCTGTCCTCTATATCTACTTAATTTACTTGGGACATTGACTCCTTCCTTTTTCCCAAACCCAATTACCCAATCCTGTTCATTTAAGCAAATTATTTATCAAACCAATCCCTTTCTCTTCTCTTTCCTCTCATCACTTCCTCTGAAGTTTTAATCACATCTATCCTGCATTTCCTTCCTTTAGTCTCTCACTGACATTTGAAATGCAAGGCAGACAATGCCACGCCCTTGCTTAAAATATCCAATGGCTCTCTCCCATAAATCCAAAGCCAAAAGAAAGAGTGTCACCCAGAAGTCCAAACTCTCTTATGCTGCAGGTCCTTTATCTGTGAGGTAAGAACAACAGTAGTACTTAGTCACAGGGTTGCTGTTAGTACTACAGTGAGTTAATATATGTAAAATGCTTAGAATAGCGGTTAGTATACATTAAGTAAAAGTTTGTCTGCTATGATGATGATGATAAACATGACAACAACAGTGACCACTTTTCTTGGAGGCTTATCTATAGGCTCTTGAGAGGGTTCTCCCTACCCATACTCCAGCTCCATTTTTTTTTTTTTTAAAGCCATTGTATTTTGTTGCAAAGTACTTGAAATAGCCACGGTTGGCTTATATGACCTAAAAATATCAGTTCCCGGACCATGGCCATTCTCAGGGTTATTACAGAGCTCAGAAAATAAAGACCCATAGTCCTAGGGAAGCCCTGGACGTCAGTGGCATAAACCCCAACTAGATAAACAAGTTTCTGTTCTTTCGCTCTTTGTCAGCAACCTCCAAGTTTCCTTAACCTCAGGAGCCAAGGTGGAAATTTCAGTTCTGAGCACTGGTGACCATTCTACTTTGACAAAGCTGCCATAATCAGAGCTTCTGAATCAAAAAAAGAGACCTTCTCTTGGTACAGATATAAATGCAATGAGGACAGAAGGGTCATTGACTGAACTGTAGAAAATCCTGGAGTATCAGAAGGAGCGAGAATGATACTCCTCGTCTTCCCTGATGTTGAAATATTCTGTTGTTTGTGGTCTTACACTTAAGTTGTCTGGATGAAGGTTTAGCTTCTTGCTCTTTTAGCTGGATGCTTTTCCACTTTGTAACCATAATCACTACTTTGTTGGCTTAAAAGAAAAAGCAGGCAGGATATAGAGGAACAGGGACCCATTGTTTCATGGGTTTCATAATATTTGGATCAAATCATCTTAAGTCCAAAGTCCGGGCATTAAAATGCAGTCATAACTCGTGTTTAATGAATAGCAAGTAGAGGGTGGAAGTGGATTTTGAAAACCTAAGAAGGAAAATATGTTCCAGCAAAATATTTGAAAATGTTATCTGAATTTATGTATTAATTGAGGCAGTCTTTACAAAACATTTGGAAAAGGAAACAAGACCAATGTTATGTTAACAAAGAAATTATAATTTTACAAATGGTTTGATTCCAAAAGTTTTTTTCTATATCAATTATTTAGACTTAGAATTCTCCCTCCTTCTCTTTCCAGCTAAAATGATGGACCAGAATACAAAGACTAACTCACACTGCTACCAAGGCAAAATATAGTCTTCATGTCAACAGGGGAGATCAGGCATTTATCTCTTCCCTCTACCTCATGATCAGGGTGTAGACACCCAACTGGCTCAGAGTCACTATGGTAGCTCCTGCTGCCTGTAATGGGAGTATTATTCACCAGAGATGTGGAGGGAGACCAGAAGGGTGAGACAGGGCATGGGAATAAGAGCCAGGGTAATTTGAGGAGGGTGGAGCCCCCAGGCAGAGCTTGTCAGTTGAGCACTGTCTTCAACTTTCCTTTGTTTCTCATGCAGGTGATGCTGCTGTGAGCGCCCACTTTCCAGGCAAAAGAAAAGGGCAGTTTTCCTTCTTGTTTTATAAGTACCTTCATCATACCTTCAATTTTGCCTCTTAGCCCACGAAGTCTGAAATTTTTAATATCTGGCCCTTGACAGAAAAGGTGTACTCAGCCTTTTTCTAGATCAGCCATATAAAGGGCAGAAAACATTACCTCTCTGCTCATACATCCCCGCAAATAAGGAAAAGCTGCTTAAGTATTAGCACAAAGTAAGTGATTCAGACACTGCCTTCTCTTGCTAAGGCATTTCAGGGAGAGTCTATTAATTGGACGTGCCCATGGAAAGACCAATTTTTTTTTTTTTTTTTTTACCATATAGTATGTTATAGGATGTCTATGGCAAGACTGGTTACAGATCATTTTCAGGATTACCGGGCTTTTCATCAGCAAAACACAGAGGGAACTATTACACCTTCCAGGGTTCTCTTCAGAAAGCTGCGATACTCTGATCATCTGACAATAATCTGGGCCCATCCAATTACATGGAGCGAGGCAGTACAACCACCAAGAAAACTAGCAATCAACAAGCTGGCATGAGGTACCCATCCACTTCCTACCAATTTGCAGTTATGCTACTATGTTTTAGTCACAACAACTCTCTTTAGATCGCTTTCCTCTGAAATAGGATCTCATTCTAGGAACAATTATTTCTGTAGGAATCCATGGAGGAAAAACCCTACTTTAGATTCACTCATTTAAGAAATGATGGTAGAAGAACATGCATTACTCACAGGAAACACCGCTCTCCAGCTTGTTGTGGAAAGGCTATACATTTTTAAAAATAAACTGTTAAAAAGACACACTTTGACTTGCATTCTAAACTCTAAATGAGCAGGTTTAACATTCCCTTTCAACCAGATGACTCCCCCAGGCTCTGATTTACTCTTTATAGATAAGGCTAATGTGTCACTAATTGAATACTTCAGCTGACCTTCCTATATCAAAACATAAATGCAAAGGTACCATTAGTTCTTTACAGGGTACAACTTGTACACTTTGTCTTCAATTGGAACCTTCACTACCAAGTTAGCCAGAATAAAATAAACACTGCACACACACTTCTCATATATTTCTAAACAAAAGACAACACTGAACACAGTGATGGCTGCATAATAAACCTCTCAGAATAGCAACTTCTTCAGGTCTCAGACAGAGTTACCAGTTTGATTACCAGGCTTACATGCCTTAAATTCAGAGGCTTCTTTATGCAACTGTTAGTTATTCACGTAGTCCGGAGAGATAGAGGGGGGCAGTGTTGAAACATTTTTAAAATCAGAAGAAAAGATACGAGAAGTACTTAATAAGACTAAGAATGAATTAAACTAGCACCTACTTAAAAATTACTACTGAATTAGGCATAGCCCTAGGAAATTATAATATCAAAAGTAAATAAATGACATCAATATTTATAATACATTTTAACAATGGTCAAAAATTTTAAAGCATTATGGGCCATGTCTTATACTAGGCACTTTACATGCAATGACACATCTAGTCCTTAGAGCAATCTAGGAGGCAGGTCCTTGTCACATCCTGTAGTGAGTGAATAGAGGCACAAGATATTAAGTAACTTTTTTGTCCAAGATAACAAAACTGGCAAGTAGATGAGAAATGCATTGAACTCAGGTAGTGTGACATTAAGACCAAGCATTTTCGCTGTATATCTATTCAGTCCCCAAAACCAAAAAATCTCTGGATTTTTACTTATAGTAAGTCTATGGAGGGAAGGATGAAAAGATGGAGTTTGATGAAAGTTGAAAAAGACAAACTTTAAATGTTAACCAAGGGCTGCTCCTATTATCATTCTAATGTCTGAAGCATTTAGCGATCATTTTGCAAGATGGTATTTGACGGAATGGGTATATTCTCCTGTGCTTGCATCAGTGTATGTTAAGTTTTTTTAAGGTAGGAGGCAAGTTGAGCCATAGTAAAATACTGGGTTTGTTTCTCTGCCTCCACCCAATGCGTATTCTCTTCCCAATTTAGTGAAGGATCCAGCAAGCAGATAACTTCTCTCTCTCAGGATAAGTCCATAAGCATCCCCATTTACAATCTAATGTGTGTGACGGTGGAATAAAGGCCATGTACCATGAGATAGCTCTGGAACAAGTGCTCCTCTGTGCTACAGGAGAATATAATTATTTTTATTATTTTAAATTGCATCCACTTTCTTTTTTAGACTGTGATTTCTATGAGCAAGAATCATGTTCTGATTGGCTATCAGACATTTTGGGCCCTTAAAGAGCTCCTGGTCTAACGGGGGAAGAAAAAATAATAGAAATTACTAGTGATTCAGTGTAATAATATATGGGATGAAAGATCTGAAAGGTTAAAAAAACATTTTAATGCAACATTTAATCAGCTCAAGGAATGAAACAAAAGAAAAATCACTCCTCCCTCTGTAAGAAAGAGTCAGAGAAGGTTTCAGATGGGAAGTAGTGACTTAAGATATTATTTACAAAAAAAATAAAAAAGGAATTCAAAAGGGGGTCAGTCGAGACTGAGAGAACCACAGTCCTTTTTAAAGATTTAAAATATCTTGAGAAACTAAACAAATTCAGTATTAATGGAAAATAATGTGTAGGAAAGTGGTATGGTAGGGAGGAGGGTGGGTGGAAGGGCTGGGGAAAAAAGGCGGGGACCAGATTTTCCTTAATCTTGTGTAGATATGATGCTTCTCATCTCACAGATATAAAAGATGTAACATCTCAGAAGGGACACAGAATTGGGCCTGGCACACAAGTCTTTGATTTATAATCCAGTGTTCTGTCCATTGTACCATCCTGACAAAACAGCTTTGCTAGTGATTGAGGACAGCTATCAGGAAGACAGCACTGAGGAGAGGACAAATCAGCATCACCTCTTCCAAGACGCCCTCCCTGAAATCAGTACCTTCTCCTCACACTATGTCATCACACCACCTGGTGTCAATCTGATATCACCTCCAACCTGCATGCACTAGTGTATTATTTGGCCTGCTCTAGGACACAAGCTCCACAAAGGCAGGGCCTTTCGTTGCTTGTTCACAACTGTATCTTGAGCCCTCCAGTGTTCTAAGAACTAGTGAGGCGCATAATAGGCACTCACATACTTGCTGAATGAATGAGAAAACTGACAGGCTTTCGGGCAGAGCTGTCTGATCTTGAACAAGTCATTTAACCTTCTGGTATCTTACTCGTAAATGGATGGAGTTAAAGTTGATCTGTGGCTTTCCAATCTAACTCTGAGTGTTCCAAGGAAAGGTGGGCATTTTCCCACCCTCCTCTCTCCCCTCCCTTCTTCTCTGGTTCTTCAATTTGTACTTAATGTTTTGAGCCTCAGGGTACACTTTCTTTTGAGGAAAGAACTTGCCAGAAAAAAAGTTTAAAGATTACTGAACTAGTTGATTTCAAAGTCTCTAAAATTCCATGTTTCTAGTGTGTCTTCTAGTCTAATGAGTAAACATCTGAATTCTTTCAGCCCAAGAGGTAAAGGGAAGCCTTTAAAAATATTTTTTGTCCAAGGGGCTCCACATTTTAAAAATACCTCAGAATAAAAATGCAATGGTTACAAATATAATCTACTCTATCTCAAACTTTTAACCAGTGTCAATTGGCAATAGCAAAGCTAGCTTTATTCTTCCCTGCTTATTTTCCAGGAAAAATAAAAATAATTAGAAAAAAAGTATCCAAAATTACATAGAAAAAAAAAAAAAGGAAAATGAACACTTCACATAGACTACAGATAAGAACTTATTGTAAATAACTTAAAGGGTTTCTGAGTCATTTATTTTAGTACCCGACATTATAATCTAGCATTCAATGTAAACAAACGTCCTTGAAACAAGGATTTCAAAATCATCCTACATCTTAAACTCTGAAAGCGAAATGTATTGAATATAATTCCAATTTACAAAGGCCAAAGAGATATGAAATGTCAGACATTATGTTGTATTACTGAAAAGAGGTAAAAAAGAAAAAATCTGTGACAAATGATGGGAGCTAGTTGAAATGTTTTGTAAATGTGAACAGCCGTCAGCAACAAACATTTTAATTCACAACTCAGATTACCATCTGCCACCCGATTTAGGAATCTGCTCAAACTGTAACACTGTTCTCTTCTTTCCAAATTGGATTAGATCATCCAAACCTTTGCATTCCAGGCAAAATGTCTCAGTTTAAAAAAACATCCAATAAGCCACTTTATTTCTAAAATAATGGTGATAAAAAATGGCACATGGTTAAAAAGAAAACAGCAACTTCCTTCACTGAGCAGGCTACTAGAGTCACATGGCTCACTTTCATTTGGCTTCTTCTAAATGAGAAAAGGCAGGAAAGGAATAAAGCAGCAGCAATGCGATAAGGGATCTGGACACAGCAATGATGTCCTGGCAACGTCACCTGTAGTGTGGCATCAGAACAATTTAAGGCAATTGTATTAATCCTTGATTACTTCTAGACAAAAATCTTCAAACAGCAAGAAAGACAAGATGCAGAGAAAGAATAACACCCTTTAACTTGATATCCCTTTATTTTAGACCTTTAGCCACCCTTCTCTTCACTGTCCTAAAATATTCATGTATGGTGGGATTTTTCAAACTATTTAAATTTTGTTTTGAAAATAATATTTATTGAATCTCGGATATAATCACATATTTTGACAGAAAAGGAGATTCAATTCAATAAATATGCAGGGTGCAGTTAACCTGCCCCAAGCATTCCCCAAAGGGTTGGGAATAGAACTGTGAATACGTCACCCAAAAGTATCAGGGAACTAACTAACTGCCTGGCTTATTCCAATATTTCTTAATTATAATAAAATAAAATTAATTATGGATGATAGCACTGAATAGCTAGCTAAGACTTAAAAGAGAACCTTCTTGGGGCTTCCCTGGTGGCGCAGTGGTTGAGAGTCCGCCTGCCGATGCAGGGGACACGGGTTCGTGCCCCGGTCTGGGAAGATCCCACATGCCGCAGAGCGGCTGGGCCCGTGAGCCATGGCCGCTGAGCCTGCGCGTCCGGAGCCTGTGCTCCGCAACGGGAGAGGCCACAACAGTGAGAGGCCCGCGTACCGCAAAGTAAATAAATAAATAAAAATATAAAAATAAAGAGAGAACCTTCTTTCCTTGCCCTCCTCCTCCTCTTCCACCTCTACCCCTCCTTCTCTGTCCGTCACTCTGCCCACCTCGTTCCCTCGTCCCCTCTCCCTCTCTCTTATAAACCAAGAAAGAGTTTTCCTGATCATCTGTATACTCTTAAGACTTCAACAAGGACCTTGAACCTAGTCGGTGACCGATAAATAATAAATGATGTTGCATGATCAAATTTGATGGAGATCTAAAAATATATTTGTCCACCATGATAGCCACTAGTCACGTGTGGTCACTGAGCATTTGAAATGTGTCTCAACTTAAGTGATATGTGTTACAAGTGTAAAATACCCCCCAAATTTCCAAGACAATAGAAAAGAATGTAAAAACTTTCATTAATATTTCTAAAACATCAACATTTTGAAACAGTAATATTTTGGATATATTGGGTTAGATAGTAATTATTAAAATTAATTCTGCTTCTTTTTACTTTTCTAACTTGGCTACTAGAAAATGTTATATTGTCTAGATAGCTGCATTTTAAATTCTAATGGACAGCAGTCCTCTAGAGAGATACGGTGGTTAGTTCATTGTGACAGAGTTAATAACAGAATCAATGTGTCCTAACTTTCAGCCTTATGGTTTCTTCAAAATTTGAATGAGAGAAACTCTGAGCAATGGGTATCTTTTTTATCATCTATGATATAAAGAAGACCGTAATCAGCAGTATTGTAAAATAGACTTCATCAATAATCACGAACATATTAAGACACAACAAGCTTACACATTCTTCGAGTTCATATGACCCATCCAAGGCCAAGGTACAAATACAGTGGAAATAGGGAGAGGTTCCAACACGGCAGATGTGGTAAGTAAATCATAGAACAAAGATGAAGAGCCTGTTATTGAGCAGTTATATAATTTGTAGACAAGGACAAAGCATGTCTAACCTGGATTCATTCAGCATTATGTAAATCAATTTTAGAATAATAACGTGCACTTAAATAAATTGCAACTTGCCTCTAGTGCTTTCAGACACTGGTTTTACTACACGTAGACTTCCATAAGGCATGTTAGCAGAAGTACACACATATGTATGCATGTGCACATACATACTTTGAAAGCAAAATTACAAGGGGAAAAAAGCTTGCTGAAAATAAAGCAGCATTTGGTAGTCATAGCAACCCCAACTCTTTAAAAGCAACATTAGGGCAAGAAGAGCTCATCAGGAACTATGTCAAGTTGTTATAGCAACCAAAATATGGCTTTACAGAAACAGTTTGCATTAAAATAGCCAAAGGGTTATAATGGTAAAAGACATAAAAATATATCTTCAGAGACCAAAGGTTTAAATTTATTTATTTTATTTATTATTTTTGGCTGCGTTGGGTTCTCGTTGCTGCGCGCGCGGGCTTTTCTCTAGTTGCAGCGAGCGGGGGCTACTCTTCGTTGCAGTGCGCGGGCTTCTCACTGCGGTGGCTTCTCTTGTTGCGGAACATGGGCTCTAGGCGCGCGGGCTTCAGTAGTTGTGGCACACGGGCTCAGTAGTTGTGACTCATGGGCTCTAAAGCACAGGCTCAGTAGTTGTGGCGCACGGGCTTAGTTGCTCCAAGGCATGTGGGATCTTCCCGGACCAGGGCTCGAACCCGTGTCCCCTGCACTGGCAGGTGGATTCTTAACCACTGCGCCACCACGGAAGCCCCAAAGTTTAATTTTTACCTTGTTTTAATCTGGACTTATATCCTCTGCTTCATTGGAACAAAACATTTTCTCATGCACTCTTTCTAACAAACATACAGCTCCTGTGGCAACCAGGAGGGGTACAGTTGTGTAATACTTAATAATAATCAGTAAGGCCAAAATTAGTTCATTGGTACTAGTAATTTGATCCTTTTTGGGTGATGAAAAATATTAATCAAAACAGAGTAAAAAGTAGCCAAATGGGGTTATCTGGAAAGACTTAGGAGGAAGGGTCCTGAGACCAGAATTTCAGAGACTCTGAGTAACTCTTGAGAACAGAGTTTCTCAACTTTGGCACTTTTGACAGTTTGGATCAGTTAATTCTTTGCTGTGGGTGCTTGTCCTGAGCATTATAGGCTATTTAGCAACATCCCTGGCCTCTGCCACTAGATATGTTATCGCCCCACCCCAGTTGTGACAACCAGTAATATCTCCAGACACTGCCAAATGTTTCCTGGGGGAGAGGATGGCAGCCAACTCGTCCATGGCTGACAACCTTTGCTCTAGAAACATTTCATCCGTACTCCCCTGAAACTCATGAAAATTGAGCAAACGTGGAAGAAATTAAGCTAGTGAGTCAATCATATTTTCCTTTGAGGGCGAAGCCTATAAACCTCTCTGAGTCTCTGGATCGATGTTTCACCTCGCTTATCATCTTAGATCAAACACTTTATACTTTACTTCAACTCGCAACAACTCTGACACATGATGATGTTTATCTTCTGAAAATGCTCGAACTCCTTCTGTTTCCATAGCACACTTGCAGATAAGCCCAGGTACTCCTCTGCACATACAGGACAGGAAACTTTATGGTTGGCCCATTCCTTCTTCTCTTATCCCTTTTAATTTTCACAGTTGTTTCCTGTTCATCATAAGATTTTCTTTGGAAAAAAAAATGTTATGGTATCCCAAATGCCCATCTCTCCTTTTAGTCAACTACCAAAATTCTCCACAACCAATGTTTACTTATTGATTTGAATATCACTTAAGTGTTATCAAGCACTTAATGCTGCACTTAGATTAAACATCATATTGTCTGGGACCATTCAATATTTCAATGAAACTCAATGAGTTAAAATAAGAATGCATTTGGGCAACCTTTATTGAGTGACTAATCAAATAAAAATCTTGGGCAAGGTGATAGAAGGAGAGAAGAACGAAGATGCAGCTCCTTGTCAAAGGTGGTTTGCAAATCTAAAAGCTAGGAGATGGGAACTCTAAAACATAAACTCCTTGAAGTCAGGGACTATTTGGTATCCTTGGACACTACCACAGTACCCGACCCCAAGTAGACAGTAAATGACCAGTGCTAGTTTCTCTGATTTAAGATCTATGCAGCTACTTATGCTCAATTTTCTAGAGTTACATCAATTTCAGTTATTATCATTAGCATGAATGACATGTGGCTATTAAGATTTTTGGGGTATATCTTCTTCTAGCTCTGTCCATCAACTTAATATTAATTTTCTCCCATCAATCTAAATAATTTTACAAAGCAATTTTGGAGAGATCTACTTTTTTTTTTAAACATCTTTATTGGGGTATAATTGCTTTACAATGGTGTGTTAGTTTCTGCTTTATAACAAAGTGAATCAGTTATACATATACATATGTTCCCATATCTCTTCCCTCTTGCGTCTCCCTCCCTCCCACCCTCCTTATCCCACCCCTCTAGGTGGTCACAAAGCACCGAGCTGATATCCCTGTGCTATGTGGCTGCTTCCCACTAGCTATCTACCTTACGTTTGGTAGTGTATATATGTCCATGCCTCTGGAGAGATCTACTTTTGTTCTGGGGGGGGGGAATTTCCATTTCTATTATGGTTCTCACTGGTTTTCTACAAAACCCTGTTCTTTGGAGGAATGTCAGAATTATTCATTGGATTTGTATAAGTTATATATATATATATACATACACACACACATCTTTTCCATTCTGTTTTCCAACACACTTCTTCTGTATTACTTTCTGGAAGATACCTGCTGTAAGACCTTATACCTCCTCATGTGTGTATCCATTGATTTCCTTGCCACGAGACCCTGAGAGACTTGGCAACAGTCTGTATGGGAAAGCTTTTGAAAAGTAAATAAAAACATTTCCACTGGAAAAACTCACAAATAACCCACCAACTACAAGCTCCATTCAATACCATTTAAAAAGTGCTTTACGAAGAAATATGAGATGTGCCAAAGGATTGGTCAGGATCTAGTATTCTCAAATATTCCATTTGTTAGTCAAAACAGAGCATCCCTTCACATTGCAAATTCTAGTCTTGATATCACTTAAATAAATGGGTCCTTGAGAACTAACGTAGCCACATAAAATTGTCAAGCGTATGTTAGAACCTCATGTGACTGGTAAGTGTGCATGATTTGAACGAGACAGCATACAAACAGTCCCTAACTTACAGACCTATGATTAATGGTTTGCTAATAATGAATTAAACAGCAATTCTTAAAAAGACAGTGTAGTGATAAATACTTTTGATTTTGACCTTCCGAATAAAATCATGATTTTCTTTTAACCCTAGAAGGTTAGTTTAGTTTTCTAGCCAAGAAGAAAGTATACACCAGCTAGGATGAGAGTGAATTTGGAAAAACATTGAAAATCGTATTTTGCTAGGTCAAGATAAGTCCCATTAAAGAAGGCTGGTTCACTCAAAGCTTGGTACAGGGACAACAAATGTTCTTTCTACCACCAGACGAAGTAAGTAATCAGTCCAACTGTATAAGCATTAATTTTTTTCCCCATACATTATACAAACCAAACAGAGAGATTACTTGCTAGAGCCTTGTGTTGCCTTTGGAACAGCACTGACTACTGCTCATCATTAATTCAGCTTGAATAGGACTTTACAGTCTCCTCTGCAAAAGGGCATTTGAGAAGCAATTTAAAAAACTAGCTGGTGGTGTTTACTTTTATTTTATCCTTTCCCTAGCTTTCAAACCATCAAATTGATTATTGCTTTAAATGATATTACCAGCTTAGAAAACTGAGAGATAACGCTGTTCGGAACAGCCAAGCGGGAGAAAAAATACTACCCTGGACAACATCTTAGATATCTTAAAAATATTCCACACGTCTACTGAAAAATAAAGATCTGGACTGAAGTTATAAATAGACAAAAGCAGGACTGAGCTGTCTGAAGGAGGGGAAGAGGGAAGAAAAAGAAAGCAAAAGTTCATGTCCTTGTTTGCTTCCTGCACTCTTCCCAATGCCTCCTGAATGATTTATTGGAAGACCATCAAGTTAATTTTAAATTATTATGCTCCCAGTTTCCCCTCCATTTCAGATTACTTTTCATGGAAAAATGAGTTCCTGGGAACTATAATGACTGCAGTAGGTCATATAAGCAAAGGAGAAGGAGCTGAGAGGAGGGTAATAACCACAAGCAAAATTTTCTGGATTCATTAAAAATTGTGTTAATTTATTTGCAAATCAATTTGCTCAATTATCTTTTGAGTAGCAACCTCATGTCAAATAGTGTGCTTGGTACTAGGGAAAAAAAGTTCAACAGAAAAATATGTGGTTCCTGTCCTTGAAGATTTTATAATTTAGCAAAGGAACAGAAATCATTCAAATAATCGCAGATGAAAGTAAATGACACAGGTACTAATAGTGGAAGTGTGTGTTCCCATGAGAGTATGAAATAGGTGAATTTGACCTGGTCAGGGGGGATGGCTTACTTGTAAAAGTGATCATTGAGCTGAAACAAATAGCTATGAGATGAGCCAGATCCCTTATGAAAAACAACTTGCCAAAGTTAATTTAGATCACCCCTGGGGCCTATGGGATCTATGTGATTCCATCCTCACACGTCTAGGAGCACGGACTCATTTTATAACTCCAAATAATTTTAAAACTGAAAGGCACTGAAAAATAAGATCAGCCTACCTTTTAAAATTTTTTTCCAATCCAAGTTTTATAATTCCACATCCCATGCCCTATTGACTGAATATAGCAAGAGGGCAGGGAAGTTCCTTAGTTACTCCAGCTCTATATTCACCCTATAGGGCGAACATAAAGTCAGAAACATGACACATTTGACCATCTAACTGATCAAATAACGCCCCATTTTACAGGCAAGAGGAAATCAACTGAGTGGCCCCAACAGCGTGACACACCACTCCTCTAGGCCAGACTGAGGTTAGAATGGCTGAATGATCATTTGCAAAACTGGACTGGATGACTGAGCAGTAAGGAGGCTAAAGGCACAGGTTTATTTAAAAAAATCTGAGGCAAACACACCATCTGCGGCCACATCTCACAGATGCATGTGCAGAGATGATGGAAACACAGTGCTGACGCATCATGGTCATTGCAGTTTTGCACATTGCACCGAACTATGCGCTAGTAATACGGGACAACGTATTGAGTGTAATGTGTTGTGATGTAATATTAACACACCGTTTATCAAGTATATTCAACGGTTTCCAGACTTACAGCCACCTGCAGAACAAGAGGCAGACTTCACAGGTCTTTGGTGGTTGAAACGGACTTCTTTTTGGTACCATATTTTCCTGATAACATGCAGTACCACTCTAGCTTACCTTGTCTAACTCAAATATAAATAAATTGGTACCCTCTCATGCCTTCACCATGGTGAACAGTACCTTTCAAAGGTATCTCTTTAACCACCTGCATCTGAACCATTTAAGATGTTGGTGAAAAATGGAGATTTCAGAGCCCTATTCCAAATATACCGAATCAGCAGTTTGAGAGCCAAGCATACGCTCGACACTAGCTACGTTCATAATCAGCCCTGGCCATGGTTGGCAGGAGGCCGAGGTAAACCAGCTGGCAGAATCCGGCTTTAGATTTGTTGACATAAACCTCGTGTCCAGGCCCCCTTTCTGTCCACTGAGCGGCTTGTTTGCCCACTTTAAAGAATGGAGCTTCTGCCCTGGTTCCTGAGTAATACTCCAGTTTTGCCCCTGGAAGCAGGGCTCCAGCCTGACACTCTGGAAGAACTTTTGGTTCCCATATAACCACCCTAATTCTGGGTTACTCCATCTCCTAGAAATTTCACTCTGTCCCCTATGCCCCTTGTTACTATGTGATTCTGCATCAAAGTGAGCACAGTTCTGCTCTGAGCCAGACAGATCATGCTGAACGTTACAGATTTATAATCCAGCCACTTGCTAGTCAAAGTGTTAGACCAGCAACATCAACATCATCTGGACAATTGTTAGAAATTCAGAGTCTTAATCTTCACCCTAGACCCACTTTGGTAGGCTGCAAATGGCTCTCAAAGATACGTCCAGGTCCTAAACCCTGGAAACTGTGAATGCTACCTTATATGGTAAAGTTTTTCCCAATCGTGATTAAGGATTTTGAGATTATACTAGTTTATCTGGATGGGTCCTAAATCCTATTACATGTATCCTTGTAAGAAAGAGGCAGAGGGAGATTACACACACAAGAGAAGACGTAAAGACAGGGGCAGAGATAGCAGTGACTTGGCCACAAGTCGAGGAATGCCAGCTGCCACCAGAAGCTGGAAGGCCAGGAATGGATTCTTCCTATAGAGCCTCAAGAGGGAGCACAGCTCCACTGACATCTGATTTCAGCCCAGTGAGACTAATACCGAACTTGTGGCCTCAGAGAACGCATTTCTGATGTTTTAAGCTACCCAGTGTGTCAAAATTTGTTACAGCAGCTGTGGAAAACTAATACACTAAATCAGATCTGCATTTTAACAAGATCCACAGGAGATTGTTAAATACACTGAAATTAGAGAATCAGTGGATCTAACCATACCAAAACTCCCAGTCAAGCCCAAGTTTGCTCCCACCACTTTGGGCCATATAACTTGGAGAGCCAGCCTCTTTCCCAGGAGGTCAGTATATAGCTGGGTCAGTTTTCTAGCTCAAATCTGTCCAGTCACCATGGATTCCAGTTCCTACTTGACCATGCAAACATGATTATAGCTAATCCTACCTAAGATACCAGAAAGCAAATACTTAATAACCAACTATTAGTTATCAATTGAAGCCTGAAGTAAGGTCAAGTTTTGGTCTCAATATAGGGTACTCCTTCTTAAAGGAAATCAACTTTTTTTTTTTTTTTTCAGACAATCTGTCCCATATGTGAGGAATGCATTATCAATAGGCTTCAATGTACTATAATATATAGACTACTTCACTGGTACTGCAAAAGCAAACTAGAATAAACTGCCCAGGAAGAGATCTCCAAATTCCTGAAATGCTCCCTGGAAATTGTACATATTTTTAAGTGGAACTGTGGCATTCTTCAGTTTGAATTAGTCTTAGACTCTATTAAGCAAAAACATTATTTTCTGACAAAGCAAAAAGTATAATTTGCTAATCTAAAAGTGCATAATGTTGATATCAAGGCCAGTCTTTTTTATGGATAGTAATTATTTAATATTAAACTTGGGAAGGCTTAAACGAAGAGCAAAGCCACCGCCACCGCACTTTAGAACAAAAAGAACTGGTCCCTTTCCAGGTAGCTGTATCCAAAATCTGATCGCCCTGTTGGTGCAACACTTGTAAGGATCATCTGAAACGTGTATATTTCTTTCCTGAGGCACAAAACTGGTCAGGATATTTGAGTTCAATGTTAGTCAAGGTTAATCATTTCAAAAAGGTCATCTTTTCACAAGAAACATAATGGCAGTGAGTCCCCAAATCAATGTACACTGATTAACAAAGTTAGACTAAAACTTGGTGTGGGAATAAGGCAGAGAGGAGGTAGCCTGGATCTACTGCGCTGTATGATACCTGCTGTTCTTGGCCAGTCTTAGAGCCAGACAGTGGCCATGGAATCCTCTCAGAGAACCCCAATCAATAAATACGGCAGGCAAGAGATGGGCTTCTCACCAACTTTGTCAATAGGCAGGTATTGATTATTGGACTATGATAGTTAGTAGGTCTGAGCTATGGAAGTCAGCACAAGCAGTGGTGAAACATACAGTCCCTACTCTCAAAGATTCTACCTGCTGATGTAGGACCTGAAATTAAATACCCAGAAACAAGGAGAGAACTAGTAGGTCCCACTTGGGCCTGACGGCAGGAGTAAACACAGGTTTCATTAATTGCAGTAATTCACCAAACCATTCAAAAGCAATGGTCTAAAGGCTTTCCTTCAGGCTCATCTTATCATTCAATCTTTTCAGCAATTCTTCATAGAGAAAAGGGCAGCCTCTTTTATTTCCTCAAACCTAATTTTATCTCTAATCTTCAATCAAATGAGAAAAAGGCTGTATTCATCTTTTCCCAGTTTGAGTCCTTTCCCAAGAGCCTGCAACAACAGAAATATTTCTTTGCAGACTAGCCTCCTGGTAGAACTGTCGGGCAGCTCACACTATACTAATTAGAATTAGCAAGGCAAATTGGAAGCTCTATTGGAATGAATTTTTCCCCTAATAGGGGGAACAGAGGTTGCTGGGTTGTTGTTTTTTAATTTGCTTATAATCTTAAAAAGGGGCTGTTAGGTGTGAAATGAAAGCTTGTACCTGACCCAGTGTAATGAAATCTAATAAATTTTCCAGGCATATTTAATTACTGGGCTCCCTAATTTCAAAATCAGAAATGTTTTTATGAGTGGAAATTTTTGGATCTTTTTTTTTTTCCAAATTGAAAATAAAGCTATTGGTGCCACTGTGCATCTAAATAAATATTTAAATAGGAATGGAAGATGAACTCAGATGAATTTTTACTGAAACAGTCTTGGTAACCACCCCTCACAGCCTGCATTCCAGTTTGGACATTATACTGTTGCACATTCTTAGATATTGGGTACAACCTTAATCCTTAACTAGTCTGAGCACTTTCTGCAGGGTTGATCACTTACTATTCTCTATTTTCTCTAGTCCTAGCAACATGCAAAGACCAGTCACTGCTTAATGTATGTTTACTCGTTAAGTGGCTACCTATGAGAAAATCCTCAAAAATCAGATGTTTCAACTTTCAAATGTGCTACTTACTTCAAGAATTTTTATTCTGTCCAATAACAGAATTGGTCTTGAATTTCTTGATAGATTTTATTACGTGAGGTGGTTTGATTTGTGGGAATGTAGTATTTGAGACCAAAAAGCAACCAACTAGTTTTACATCTGACACAGGGCTGTGGACCTCCTCTCTAAAAATCTTTTTTTGGCACTCAGACATGACAAACTTGTAACACACACGTGCATGCATGCACACACACACACACATACATGGACTTTTCCTTACTACCTCCTACCTATTTGTCAAAGAGTTCATGCAATTTTTTTCTACCATAATTTCTGTGTACTTTGACAACACCCCATCATGTTCACCTCTGCCAAACCATTTACCATTCTGAATTTGAAAAACCAATATTCAGCACATACCCTATCAGTTATTTCAGGGCTGGCAATCACATGTGTCCACATTCCTGGTACTTACCAATGTTTGACAGAGAATAAGTGTTCCAGAAAGTTTTGAAGTAATGAACAAAGGCACCTCATTTCCTTTCCCTTTCTCTAATTATTATTGGGGAGCTAATACCACCCCAGGCCCTCTGATCTAGATGTTGGGTTACAGAGGGAAACAGAAGAAAAGCACAATGCCTACAGAGCTCGTAAACTGCAAAAATCAGCCCGAAAATTAATCCACATGGCCGAGCTTTATAAACCTTTGTGTCTGGTGACATAGTTTTAGACTTTAGCTTCACACCCTGAGTGCTGACAGATACAGTGGCTGAGCAGTATTATAGAGAAGAGAATTGATTTTCCTAATGCATGAAACAAGTGCAGCATTTTTAGGCTAAGCAATTAGTTTTTGGCAAGGAAATCTCTGTGTCGAAAGAGGAAGCTTTTTTCTTGGTGACAGAACAATTTTCTTCATTGGGGTAAAATATTCTTTTCACAAAAAAAAAATGTTTGGAGAATGTATGAAAGTAAAGAGAACAATAATATCCTCTTTATATGACTTGTGACCCACACAGATGGCATGTGGAGGGAAAGGAAAATGAGTCAGAGGGTCCCAAGACTTTGATTCTATTTTCTTGAATCCAAAGGTAGTAACTCTAAGTTCTATAATTTTCTCTTCTTATGGTGAATAATACTAATTTTTGCCTTTTACCATTTAAACTTCATTTTGATTTTTTGACTCCCTTACAAGTTTTGCACTTGAATGTACAATAGAGTTTCCAAAGGGAAAAGAAAAGGCAGGGGGCCTGGTCTGGTAAATGTCTGTTTTACACTGTAAATCACACAGAATAAAGGGTTGTATTATCCTTTTCGTTAGACACTGCAACATAATTTCTTTCCCCCCAGGTTACTCAAACCTTTTGTTATGAAAGCTGACTCACAGGAGACCTTTCTCTTTTTTTTTTTGATCTTGTTTCTCTTGTAGCCTTCACCAGCAGTAGCTAGCAAAGTGGTAAGTACATAGCAGCTGGTTAACACAACTGACTCGTTGTGTTAACCTAGCAACTGACTAGTTGCTAGGGCACACTAGTTCATGAATATCCAGTTAGCAACTCACACACACACACAAAAAATCATAATCATTCCTCTCTAGCCTGTCTAATGACAGGACTGGTTCTGAGACAAAACAACAGCTCATCTAGATGTACTCATATTGTTCATACCTTATATACCCAACCAAAACCAAAAACCACTTACATAAAAATTTAATTTAGAATTTATTCAAAAGATTTTGTACCTTTAAAATATTCACAGTATCATCTGAAACGAAGTAACCGTATATTCTTGGGCTACTATCAAAAGATGATTATTATCGATGTTATAGACTTCTTAACCTCTTGACTAAGGTTCAAGTCTTGTTTAGCTTTTGTAGTTTACATGGCACAGAAAAATGGGAAAATTTTCTGATTACCTTCTTATTAAGACCAGCCAACTGCTATAGAGCTGATCACTTGAATCTCAACATTTATTTTTCAAATCATAGATTGACTTATTTCAACCAAAGAGTGGAACATACGTTCTTTAATAAGTCTGATTATAACCAGTATTTCTGTTTGTTTTCTCCCCAGAAGAAATTACCTATAAATCTGATAAGTAGTTCCCACTCATTAAAAAAATAGTAAAATCCATTTAGGTGAGAATACTTAGGATATAAACATCTCGAGTAAAACCAAGGTATACAGATCTAGACTAGCTTTTTGATCAGAATCTTCTGAGAACATGATTATGAGGCTTATTCCTGGTCCCTATTCAGAACCTAATCTATTATCACTAGGGCTAGTGCTCAGGAAATAGTTTTAAACTGCAAGTGATTCTTGTATTTAAATTTCCAAATCTTTGTTCTTGAATGAAAGGTTCAAGATGCTTTGACCCAGAGGGAGAGATGAAATTGAGAGGATTAGGTCAAAGGAGTGGACCAGAGTGTTTTCCAAGATGCACCAAAAACAAAGTATTATCCTAAGAAAAATGTACACTGTATATGCAATGCCTAGACTAATGGCTGGTACACGTTAGGAGTCAAAAGATGTTTACTGGTTGAATGAATGAACATGTTCTTGTCACTGATAAGTTTGTCAAGAAATAGTCCCTCCAGGATAGGCCAATGTACTTTACACTTAATCCAGTCAGCATCTCTGAATCATTCTGTCTTTGACTTCCTGGTGACAGTTACCTGGGGCAAATTATGACAGTACAACAATCATATACAAGGGAATAATTAAAGCAAATGTTCTGGGTCTGTTTTAATCCAGATATATTTTATATAGTTAGGGTAACACGCTAAAGGTACTAACAGTTTATGAGTTACTCTCTTGGTTTCTTGAGTCTCTGGTCTCACAAGCAATCCTCAAAAATCATTCTCTGAAGTAGAATGTATCATCACTTCCTCTTTCAAATGAGGAGACAGGCTCAGAGACGTTCTGAAATTTGTCCAGATCAAAACCAAAGTCTCTGGAGCCAGGAGTAGTAGATCCCATTTACTTCAAAGTCATTTCTCTTGTACCATACTGCCAACCGATTGGTATAAATAAAAAGCAAGCCATGTATTTGTAAATCTACTACGTGAGAGTAAGCTTACTACCCTAAATATTATTATTATTATTTTTGTGGTACGCGGGCCTCTCACTGTTGTGGCCTCTCCCGTTGCGGAGCACAGGCTCTGGATGCCCAGGCTCAGCGGCCACAGCTCACGGGCCTAGCCGCTCCGCAGCATGTGGGATCCTCCCGGACCGGGGCACGAACCCGCATCCCCTGCATCGGCAGGCGGACCCTCAACCACTGCGCCACCAGGGAAGCCCATAAATTGTATATTATTTTATACTAAAGCAACATATACAAGTACTATGAATTTTTTTATATTAATATATTAATATTAATGTCAGGGAAGCTGCTCCAAAGCTTCTCTACCTTATCTTTCAATATAAGGCAAGAATTACTTAGAAATACAGACTGTCTATGGACTCACTATTATGTATACTTGGTTTTGGGTAAAGAGCTAAAATCTTGACATAGAATGAGGATTCAGTGTTCGAAATGGGTCATTTATTTCTCACAAACTAGGTAAATACACCTTAAGGAAGACTCAAACTGCTACTATTCATTATAGCTTTGCTTTGGGAAAGTTCCCTTTCTGCAGTTGGATTCTTTATTTTTCCTTCTGGAAATAAAGCTCGGGGTCTTTATAGCTGGGATAAATGGATTTAAATTACAGAAACGTTCTGACTAGAAGCAGCCAGCTCTTACATTTCTCAGAAGGAAAAATGAGGCCTGTGCAAGCAAACTGTTCATAGACAAAGACTCAAAACTGAGTATTGAAGAACAAAATGAGACCCTTTTTAGTGATGTTTGAGTAGTGTTTATGACTGAATCAGAGTTTACTCTCATATTCGTATTTATAAAACATGCCACACCTAAAAAGCTATATTTCTCTTGAGAAATACTTAGTCTACCTTAGGACAGGAATACTGATATAGGTCAAGAAAAAGGGGATACAGGTACATACTTTTTTTTTCATGCCTGAAACAACTGCTAGAAATTTAAATAAATTCATTGAATTCCCTTAAGATTAGGAACATGTATCATCAACTATCTCTACTTTGTTACTAATATTTAAATTGGCTGGAGAATATGAACATAATTTGGGTATCAGACAATGAAAAATGACACAAATACTATCTGTTATCAATAGGAAAATTATTTTCTTTGTAAACTTGTGCTCAGAACTTTTATTTTTAATCTTTTTTTAAAAAAATAGTTATTTATTTATTTGGTTGTTCTGGGTCTTAGTTGCTGCATGTGGGCTCCTTAGTTGTGGCATGTGAACTGTTAGTTGCAGCATGCATGTGGGATCTAGTTCCCTGGACAGGGATCAAACCTGGGCCCACTGCATTAGGAGCGTGGAGTCTTAGCCACTGTGCCACCAGGGAAGTCCCTCAGAATTTTTTAAACAGAAATTTATTTAAGCCATGGGACTTCCCTGGTGGTCCAGTGGTTAAGAATCCATCTTGCAATGCAGGAGACACCGGTTCGATCCCTGGTCAGGGAACTAAGATGCCACATGCCGCGGGGCAACTAAGCCCATGCGCCACACCTAGAGAGCCTGTGTGCCGCAACTACAGAGCTCATGTGCTCTGGAGCCTGCATGTCACAACTAGAGAGAAGCCCGCGCACTGCAACAAAAGATCCTGCGAGCCGCAACTAGGACCCGACACAGCCGATAAATAAATAGATATTAAAAAAAAAAGAAATCTATTTATGCCAATTTACAACTGTAAACTAAGCATGTATAGAACCACTTTTCTTGAAGGGCTTTAGCATAGCTGAAGAAAGCTAACATTTGAAGAAAGCTTCCTTAAACATGAAGGGAGAACAAAAAGAAAACTCTGTCATTGCAGGGGATAAACACACACACACACAGAGACACACACACACACACAGACACACATGATCTCAGACCAGTTTATAAAGAAACAAAGAGCAAGTTTTCAATCCAACAATTGCTTATCTACACCCAAAGGCTGAGAACAGATTCCCAGGACATTTTTGCTCTCTTTGCCCTGCCTCCACATGACAACTATCATATTTTGCCCTGTCACATGGGCAGATTCTCATATCTATCTTGTCCCTTTCTCTACTACAGTCAAAAGAGCCCAAGACACGCAGTGGTTAAGAATCCACCTGCTAATGCAGGGGACATGGGTCCGAGCCCTGGTCTGGGAAGACCCCACATGCCGCGGAACAGCTAAGCCGGTGCGCCACAACTACTGAGCCTGCGCTCTAGAGCCCGCGAGCCACAACTACTGAAGCCCGCATGCCTAGAGCCCGTGCTCCGCAACAAGAGAAGCCACCGCAATGAGAAGCCCGCGCACCGCAACAAAGAGTAGCCCCCACTCGCCACAACTAGAGAAAGCCCATGCAGCAACAAAGACCCAACGCAGCCCCCCAAAAAAAAAAAAAAGAGTCCAAGACAAAATTTCCTAACTCCCTTGGGACAGCCATTATGTTCTCATGTGGAAGATGAGGTACAGACTTTTCCTATAGCAATTAGATGAACTATGGTGGTTATCATCATAAATGCATAAATGAGTACACTTTTGTGATCTATGTTAAAGTTAAAACCCATGTCTTTGTAGACTGTTTGCACACACTTATCTTACTCCTTTTCCCAGTACACACACACACACACACACACACACAGACACACGCACGTGTATGCGCGAACACACACAGGATGAGGTGCGATTATAGAATGTGTCCATTTAGGCCTCAAGATAATGAAATACCTCAGGAATATCTTTGATGGCCATTTCTTCCTTCTATCCTCATTCCGTCATCTTACTGTGAGTCCTCATTACCTTTTGCCTGAAAGGCTACAGTAGTGTCCTAATTAAATTTTTCCAATTTGAATCCAAATGCCATTGTTTTATGTTAACTCTTCAAAACTATAGTTTTGTTATGTCAGTGGGCCCCCGGAGTCTAGCCTAACACATTAAAGACAAATGCTTTGCCACCTTGGCACTCAAGGCTTCCACGATTCAAGCGTCACTTTTTTTTTTTTTTTTTTTTACTTGTTTTCTATTTCTCTATTCTGGGTCAAATGGATTACTCACTCTTATTGGCATGTCTTTTCCTTTTCCACTGTTCAGGTTTGCTTATGCTATTCCCTCTGGATAGACTGGTCCTCCACCTTGTGGAGGAAGAAAGTCACCTGCCATATCAGTAAACAAAGGATGTTGTGGCCATCAGCCAACAGCTACTGCAGCTGCCCCCAGCTGTGCACCCTGAGGGGATTCAGGATGCAGAAGAAAAATAACAGGATACTGGCCCCTTATAGTTAAGGTGCACATCAAAGGAATGATTTCAGAGAGCCCAGACTCTTGCATTTTCCCATACAAAGAAAAATACTAAATTCATTAACTTGAGATGTCTGTTTTTTTCTTTAACAGTAATCTGTTGATTTTTTGACTACTTTATTTTGTTGTTTTGATTTGTTTTTCTTTTGTTTTTGCAAAAACTCCTATATATCCTGGCTCCTCCCTTACCTCTTTGGAATAGTCCCTCAGAGCTATATGAGAGGCTGTCTTCCAGGCTTAAGTCCTCAGCATGTCCACCGAATAAAGCATAATTCTCAAACTTTAGGTTGTGCGTTTTTTTCAGTGGACAGTCTCTAACCAAATTCTTTCTCCTTAAACACTTAAATGAGGTTTTTTGTTTTTGCCTTCTTGAAGCCGCAGGCACTTTACCAGTCTTTTAGGGCTCCTTGCTTATCATGCCTTGAATTACTGTTGAGTGGATGCTTGTCTTACCCAGGCACCCAGATGGACAGCAAAAGCTCCATCTTTTTCACCTCTGCACTTCCTGATGGATGACAGGTAAATAGTAAAGGTGATACATGAGTTGAGATGACTTGGCCATAGATACCTCACTCGGTATGCTTTCCACGCCATGGGCTTGAATTCCAAGTTACAGGCAATAAGAATCAGTATCAAGGTATGGAAGGGATGTCTATGACGATTTGCCCCTTTAGATAATTTCTGTTCAGTAGAAATATAATTTGAGCCATATATGTAATTTAAAATTTTCTAGCAGCTGTAGAAAAGTCAAATGAAATAGACAGATGAAATTAACTTTAATATATATTTTAATCCAATTTGTCGAAAATATTATCATTTAAACATGTAATCAATATAAAAATATTCATGAGATGCTCGTGTGCACACTCTCTCTCTCTGTGTATGTGTGTGTATACAGACACACACACATATGTGTGTATGTATATAGGTTCTAAGTGTTTAAAGCCTGGTGTATATTTTACACTTTCAGCACATCTCAATTGGGACTAGCCATACTGTAAGTGCTCAGTAGCTACAGGTGTCTGGTGGCTACCATACTGGATAGTTGCAGAGGTAGATCACAGATGATCACAGCATTAATCAATTTCTCACTAAAAAAAAAATTGCATTCTCGTTTTTTTTCCTCTCCAGACTCTTCCTATATATTTCCTGACATATGCAAGTAAAGGACTACAGAGGAATTCTCAGAAAGTGGGTAAGTATGTACATAATACAGGTATTATGAAGCTTCCTTAAATAACCTTAAGCCATTTGTAGGAAATATTAAAACTAAAACTATTAGTTTAGTTTTGAAAAGATGAGGCAAAGCACCAAACTGGTAGTCCTTTAGTAAATGCAACACGCAAATTAGATCCACATAAGAAACAGATTCTTAATGGAGTACTGTATAACTTCACCAAAATATTTTAACAGCCAGAATTAGCCTTTTAAATATTATTCTTTTATAAATTGTGCAAAAGAGCATGATCATATTTTAATCCTCCCAAATTTATTTTCCTTAACAAACCACTCTTTAGAGAAAGAATTTAAGTGATAATGAAGGAGAGAATAGTCATGAAGAAAAAGGTTCATCTCTTGAATTTCACTGTTACCACTTTTTGTGTTATAATTGTTGATGTTTAGCTGTATCCACCTTAGTTTGAGAACTTCTTGAAGACAGAAAAATGAGTCTTATCAAATGGAGATTTGATTATTTCATTCTATAATGTACTTGGTTATAAAGACCCATTCTACTGTGTGTTATTCTTAGGCTCACTGCGGGTAGATCACACAATAAAGACAATTAATTGGGGCTTCCCTGGTGGCGCAGTGGTTGGGAGTCTGCCTGCCGACGCAGGGGACACAGGTTCGCGCCCCGGTCTGGGAGGATCCACGGAGCGGCTGGGCCCGTGAGCCATGGCCGCTGAGCCTGCGCGTCCGGAACCTGTGCTCCACAATGGGAGAGGCCACAACAGTGAGAGGCCCGCGTACAGAAAAAAAAAAAAAAGGAAAACTAAGTAATTAAAATGAATCCAATCATCCCTGAACACCTAGAATAACCTCTTTTTGTATTATACTTCTATTATAGATTTTTTTTTTAATCCAGTAGGTTAAATGATGCTGCAGAAAGAGCGTAGCTTTGGAAAGAGGAACCTACGTTCTGTCTGTGTTACTTACTAGCTGAGCTATCTGGCGCAAGTTCTGTCTCTGAGCCTGTTTCTTCAACTGTGAAATGTGCACAACGATATCTATTTTGCAAGATAATTACTAGGATTAAGTGAGAAAACATATGGACATATATAACTGAAATTCATTAAGTGCTCCTTAGCTATTTGTTCCCTTATTCCTTCAGTCTGTCCTCTTCCCTTTCCCCAGACACTCCATAGATGTTGACTTTGTTGAGTGTTGCCTATTATGGTTTAATAGAAACTCTTTAAGACTAAGGAGTATTCAGACTTGGGGACAAAATAACCAAGAGTAGACTTTCTGGTATGATGATAAACATGTAAGTAAATTCTATGGGACTGGAGACTATGGGACAATGAAAATGGGGCTCTGTTGAACTTCTCAATTGCCCTAAGACATTTCCTATCACTTATTATTCATACTACATATTGTGGAAGATTAATTATATTTTGCATTCATTTTAGATGGTCTTATAGTTAGTCTTTTCTACCAAACTGTATTGTAAAGTTGTTTAATGTAGTAACCTAGTTGTCTACTCCTGGAGTCCCTACAATGCTCTGGGCACAAAGTAGCTTATAATTATAAGGTAGGCATTTAAAAACAGCTTTAGTTAACTGACTGACATCAACAGAAGAATTCCATTCAAACAAAGGATATTTATTGCATTTGGCAAACAAGGTCCACACCATTATGAGTTACTCTGAGATTCAGTAGAGTTATTAAAGCCATAATGAAAATAAATTAATGGAAACTAATTAATTCTCCAAAATACCTGGAAAATGTTACTTCAGAGTGGGAAAAAAAAAGGAAATGAAAGTAATTTGACTACAAATGTCTGATTAAGTGCTAGAGTGAGGGACACGTGCTCCGTGGAATTTCAGTTCTTACTCCAAATATCATTTATATCCCATCAAGAGATTTGCAAAGCTTTAAACAGAATTCTCATTGCAAACAGAGTGAGGAAAAGTTTCCGTAAGTTATACAATATGCCACACTTTTAAATATTGTGAATTAATTCTATAAAACATGAAAGTTTCACTGCAAAACTGACTTTACCTATGCTCCATTATAGTATTATATGCAAATCTTAAGGGCACCTGAGGAATAATTCAGCCTACTCACATTAAAACTATTTTCTGCCTCAGTTAGCACTGTTCCAGTAATTGCTTCAAAATTAACTTGACAATTGCTCATGAAATTTTATGCCATTGAAGACCAGGGTAAATGGCATACTCTGTGTAGTACATTCCACTTAAAGAAAAAACAGTTTTATTATCCCCTACCCTGTTTTCTCACTGTTGTGGCCTCTCCCGTTGCAGAGCACAGGCTCCGGACGCACAGGCTCAGCGGCCATGGCTCACGGGCCCAGCCACTCCGCAGCACGTGGGATCTTCCCGGACCGGGGCACGAACCCATGTCCCCTGCATCGGCAGGCGGACTCTCAACCACTGCGCCACCAGGGAAGCCCAAGGAAAACCTCTTTGAGGCCAAGATAATTAAACTCAGAAATGAACACTGAGAAGCTAACCATGAGAAGACCAAGAAAGACCATTCCAGGTGGTGAAAATATTTTCTGCAAAAGCCTTGAGGCAAGGAATAAAAACAAGAATAAGGAAGGGGAGGAGTAGAATAATGGAGCATTAAGTGGTGGGGAAGGACAGATAACACTGAAACTCATGGGGTCACTGCAGGGATTTCAGTCTGAATGAAATGACTAAAAGGGCTTTAAACAGGGATTAAGGACTGTAGTACCTGATTAATGTTATTTAAAAAAGATTTCTCCAACTACTACGTGAAGACAGAATTGAGGGAGCACTAGTCAGCAGTGTAGTTACAGAAGATGGGAGTTTGGATAGAACGTCCAAGTGTAGACAGAGAAAAGTGAATGCGTTGAGGTTATATTTGGTAGACGGGGTTTCCTGTGTTGAGAGAAAAAACGAGGAATCAAGGATGATTCTGTGGTTTTGGTCCGAACAATAGAGCAGATTATGCTTCCATTTAATGGGATGGTGACAGATGAAGAGAGAGGTTAAAGAGGAGAATTCAAGATTGACATGGTAAATACTCCTTTGAAGTATTACTAGTATTTCATAGATAAAGAATCAAGGCTTGGAAAAGTTAAGAAATTTGACTACATCCATAACTTTGAGCTGGAATTTGAATGAACTCTGTCTGATTTTAAAATCCATGCCTTTTTTTTACTATTCTATTCTTCTGGCCCTCTTTACACTCATATTTGAAAGAATGAAAACCTGAATTTACATATGTTCAAATTACAAAATGCTCACAGCTGAGATATCATCGATGTACTCGCCTATATAGAAACATAATTTTATCTATAAAAATATTTTGCATGTGACAATTGGATATACCGCTATGTAAACTGAAAAGCAACTATATCTTCAACTGAACACAAATCTTGCCAGCTACGTAATTACATTACAGGTTGAAATGGGGTCAAAATATGCAAAAACTAAAAGGTGTGATCCTAATTAACTTTATGCAAATAATCTCAAAACTAAATGGGAAAGTGTTCAGATTTCTAATTTTATGAACTAAAAAAATGGTAAGATCCCAGGGAATTCCCAGCAAATTACCCATGGGGCCTTCTTTGTCTACGGCTCACTCATATTACAAGCAGCTGGTCACCACTGCAGAGGTCACAGGTGAACTCTCTTGAGGGTCCTTATAGCAAGAAAGGGGTATGGAACGCATTTTCTCAGAGAAAAGGAGATTATAGACTAGTGATCAGATTTTTCCAGCCAACCCAATTCATTTTTCAGTTGCATTCACGTAAGAACTTTTCTGAACACTTAATCACTACTTAAATCTCTAAATTTCAGAGTATTGCTTCTTGGGAAATATGTGTTCCAAATTCTAAACATAGTGATTTTGTGGGCGATTTCAAAGGTAAGACTAGCTTATTCTTCTGAAATATGTATGTATTTCTTAATCGGGGGGGTGTAAAATGAAACAGATACAGTATGAAATACTAAAGAAGTAAGACACTCTGCCCTTCGTGTTAAGCAGGTGATGATCTAATCCTTTCATTTTACTCGGTGGCGCATCTCTTCAAATGCAATAATTTTAAAAAGCCAAATACATGAATCCTTCTGTTTACAGTGAGGTAATTTAGAAAAAGCATAGTCTTAAAATATATAAAGAGACTATAACTGCCTATTCTTAAAGGGAAATACTGAGCCCTAAAATTAATCTTTTCTTTTTTCTTATGAAAGAAACAAATGTTGTTTAAATCTATTAAAATAATGTAGGTAAGTGTTGGACAAAAGTTCAATTCTCTTCTATAAAAATGGCATTTTCGGCTTCCCTGGTGGTGCAGTGGTTGAGAGGCCGCCTGCCGATGCAGGGGACACGGGTTTGTGCCCCGGTCCGGGAAGATCCCACATGCCGCGGAGCGGCTGGGCCCGTGAGCCATGGCCGCTGAGCCTGCACGTCTGGAGCCTGTGCTCTGCAACAGGAGAGGCCACAACAGTGAGAGGCCCGCGTACCGCAAAAAAAAAATAAATAAAAAGGCATTTTCAAGGATGAGGAATGGTATAAAAACCTAATGTTTGTAAAAATTTCAAAACAAAAAAAATAAAATTTGGATTTTAAATTCAGAGACATGAAAATTAAAAGCATAGGGTGATACCATTTCAAACTCATCATATTGTCAACAAAGTCAAATAGTACCACGTGTTAGCAAGTTTCTACTCTTGAAGCAGTTAACAACAGGCAAGTTTCCTGGTATGGCTAATAGACTATAATATTTTCATAATTTCATACTATTAATGAAATCTAATCAAAATGCTATGGTGACTTTCTCTCCCATTTGCGACTTTACATTCCAGATCTAGTAGCATTACAAATAAAAATCAATGAATATAATTAAGACATAACATTTTTTTAACAGATGTGTTCTTTTTTAGGTATTGTAGTAGTATGTTATTCTTTCTGAAATTTTATTCTTCTTACTGTAACAGTATCACAAAAATCAATGACGAAGTAAAATATTTATGTTAATGTTTATATAATCAGAAATAATTGTTTATACATAGGCTGAAAAAGACATCATACTTTACCTTATCTATGTGCATTACATTAAGTATATGTGCATTCTGAAAAACTACCCCTAAGAAATCTATTATGGAAAAAAATCAATTGAACTTATCCCAAACTCTTCTAGAAAAATAGCTAAATGGTAACACATGGGCAAAATTAATACAAATACAAAATTAATACAAAGTCTCAACACAAAACTGAGTTAAATATGGTAAATGGTCTGTGGTTAGTCACAATTTAATTAAAGCATAATTTCAAAGAATCCAAATAAAAAGTAGAAATAAATATCACTATTGCTAACATTAGATTGCATACAGAACTAATAGGAACAACACTAACATTGTCTTCTAATAGACTCTATTGAAGATTTTAACATTAATAGTTCATACCAAGGCAGTCATTAAAAGACATTAAAGGACAGATAGATAAATAGAACATTTATTGCTGACAGTATGATTTAATTAAGTGGTCTATTTATTTGAAAGAATCAACCTTCTCTCTGTTGCTCTAACCCTGAAGTTCTTGGCTCTATGAGAAGCCAGACTTGATGTTACTCTCTCATCACTGCCCAACAGGAGGGATTAACCCACTCTAGGCTGCTTCTCTATACTTCTGCACTTACTACAAAAATTCGGTCATGTTTGAGAAAAGAAAAAAAAATTTTTTTTTTTTTTTTTTTTTTTTTTTGGCCCCGTCGTGCAGCATGCAGAATCTTAGTTCCCCAACCAGAGATCAAGCCCATACCCTCCGCAGTGGAAGCACAGAGTCCTAACCACTGGACCGCCAGGGAATTCCATGAGAAAATTTGAAGCTGTAAAAAGATGAGAGTTGGAGAAAAGAATATCTTTAAAAACAGAAAATGGCAAAGACAAATGATTATCATGATCTCCAGAAAGAATTTTAAGTGTGAATTCCTAAGCGTAAAAACAGAGTTTCTGAAACCAATGACCACATTAAAAAATTCAGGTTACTAACCTGGTCAGTTGAAGGTAAGACTGCAGAGTAAGGAAGTAGAAAAAGCGATTACTGTAGCATTGACACTTACCAATAATAGAAGTGAATTATGCTTGAATTTATCTATTAGGATCTATCATGAAATTTGATAGAAACATCTAGAGACGAGAATACGGATGAAGGATACTGTGTCACTGTTTTAACAACTTTCTATAGATTATAACTTATAAGCCTCTGGACTACTTTTATATCTTGAAGATGAAACTGATAGAAGACTCCTAAGATATATACCAAATCTGCCCATTTCAGTGTGGCCTGTCACAGAAAATATTTCCAAGTGATTTAGTATCTCCATTAACAAACCAAGGCAGAAAAATCTGGATGTCAACTGAATATATTGAAAGATATCCCAGGAAGCATGGAAATACACAGGAAAGGAACTGAGCAACAAACCAAAAATAAAATGTAGACTAGGCAAATGCGAACAACATACGGAACCAGAAGAAACACAAGTAATCGAAACTAAAAGAAACAAACTCCATTATGTCAGGTTTTGGATATTTTTGTTTATAGGATGGTTTAATGTGCTAAATATCTTGTTTCATAAAAACTGACACACTCACAAAATCAATTCATAAGTGGTAAGAGTGACAGAAATGGAAAAATTCAAAACTACTTATCTATATCCTCCATCATGATGAAAGTTCAATAATGTGCTTATTTCCTTTTACTGGTCAGCATTTCAATAGAGTATCACACTTAACGGTTTCCATCACATACGTGCACATGCGTGCACACACACACACATACACACACACACACACAAAATACACATAATTGCAGGAAGACCAAACAAAATTAGTGCTATTTAAGAATGATAAAATAATGTAGGTGATTTAACTGGAAACACTAGCAAGGTATTGCTTTTAAGGATAATATCACCTGGGAAAAGTTTTGCTTTGTTTTGTTTTTTAGTCACTTAGGTCTACAAATTGATGCATATAACGAAAGAAAGAGTACACTACTAACACATTTGGCATTTATTATTTTATGGGAAACAATCTGCAAAATATAGAAAACAATTTACATTATATTAAAAAATCTTCCAGGAAAGGATTTTTGATAAAGTGAATTTTACAGCAATGTAAAACCATATAGTCCTATAACATCTTAATGCCATCTCGGAAACTTTAAGAGATTATCTTAAATTTGGTTTTGGGAGCAAACTTTACAGGATTCAAGTATGATATTTCTGTTTTTTTAAAAGGCATTGGATTTTAAAGTGAGCAATGTAAACGTAAAAGAAAGGTATTATAAAATTTGCTAATACCATAGGATTCCAAAAGTTTGTAAAACCATTCATTCTGCTCATGAATTTGCTTAAAAATATAAATTTATCAATTCCCCAGACACAAAAGACAATATGAAAATAACTCCCACCTCAGCAATCCCAATCATATTGGCCAAGTTTAAAAAATACTGATATAACTTAATTTTGAAAGAACATTTAGGAGTGGGATATTGCTCCCATATCATTAGTGGGAAGATAAATTTGCTCAACCTTTCTGTTTGATTGCTAGAAATACGCACCAAAATATAAAATACATATAGCTTTTGCTCCAGAAATCCTATTAGGATTGACCCTTAAAAAATATCTCATCAGTATATAAAGGGATGCGGAAAAGGATGTTCTAGAGAATCTATATCTACCTATAAAAGAGGATATAACACATATTCATCATAGGACCCTTCTATTTTTTGAATATAGAATTGTAGTATTATCTAGCCCTTAAAATTATGTACCTCTATCCTTTTTTTATACAGGAAGAGGCCCACGACACATTGTTGAACAAAAGGTAGTTTACATAACAACCTACATTAAGATCTTATTTACATAAAATTTTGTACCAATATATATGTACATGTGCACAGATATTCATAATGTCTTGAAGGCTGTTTACAGGGAGTTATGAACTTAGGATGAATTTATAAAGTATAGTGATTGAGAATTACAGTTCTGAAGTTCAAATTTCAGTGCCTAAGTTCAATTTTCAACTTCACTACTTAAAAAAGTTTTGACTACGAGCAAGTTACTTAGCCTCTTGAGGACACTATTTTCTTTTCAGTAATATGGAAATAGCAATACCTACACATCATGATGTAAAATTTTAGCTGAACACCAGGCACATAGCAACACCTAAATAAATATATATTTTTTATGTTTATATTCTTCTTTATTATATTATTTTCATAACGATGGAATCTACTATTTTAAAATAATCTATCTTTAAATTGTTTTACTCGCATACAATTTTAATGAAAAATTAGATTATTTGCATAATTGACCCTCTAAAATTTCAACATATCTGTTTAAACATTATTTTTTTGACTAGTGTTAGTATATTAGAACTGATATATTATTGGTCTGTGAAATTCCTCCACTTTCAAAGTTGTACAGCTCCTTAGGAGTTGAACAGTCCTGGGTTGAGAATTATGCGGCCCTAGGTGGCCTCACATAGGAAAAGTGAAGAGTTACACACATGTGAATGTGCTTGCTGATTATAATCCAATATAGTTTTGATATATTCACTTTACCAGAGTTTTCCTGATAGCCAAGGATAAACGGGACTAATTCCAATGAGTTATATACATTTCCGGAAAAAAAAAGAATTCAAATCTTCCCATTGACCAAGTTAAAGTTAGACCACCCAGGACAAATATAAAACAGTTTTCTGTGGTAGTCTGGAAAGAATATCTCAGTCCAAGTAGTGATCCCTATGGTAACGATATCATTTATTGTAACAAGCTACTGGGCAATTACAAACAATAACAAAACATCAGCGGAGCCACAGATCACACTACAGATTGTTGACTCTGTCCTTGTGTAGTGTTGACCTTATTTGGACCTTATGCTAGACTATTACTTGCTGAAGAGACCTAACCAAAAGGCTAACTGCAAAGTGAATGAGAGTAAATAAAAATGCAGAGAGAAGGCCAGGAGAAGTACAGTACTTTAAATTGTGATCCTCTTGTCACTTTGATAAAAAGCAAACATTTTTGTTGGTTCCACAGTCATTGGACACTCCGCAAAAGTTCTTTTTTTAAAAAATATTTTAATAAACTTCTGGAATTCAGCTTACTTTCTCAGTATTGCATGTGTCACTGTATACAGTGCTCCTTTGAGGATCCACTGCTGTCACTCTTAGCCATGAATGTCGGGAAAGGCAAGGAGGCACCAGCTTTTTTTTTTTTTTTTTTTTTTTTGGCTGCATCATGTGGGATCTTAGTTCCCCGATCAGGGATGGCACTCCTGCCTCCTACACTGGAAGCATGTAGTTTTAACCACTGGACAGCCAGGGAAGTCCCTACCAGCTTTTAAACTAAAGCGTCAAGACAGAATACAACCTAGTCCTTGGCAGTGACTATAGCATCCGCAATGTTACCAAGAAATCAGAGAAAGAGTATGGCGGTTAGTTGTCCCTCCTGACCTCACCATTTACTCCCCTCATAAAGTCAATTCCCTGTAGCACTAATCTTTATTCTTTGGTTGCCCAAATGTAGACAAGAATAGGCAAGAGAGGCACCTTCGTTTTCAACCTAGATCCCCCCACTCCACCCGGCGCCTGCCCGTGTGATCTCATGCATCCAAAATGAGCTTCAGGGGCTTCCCTGGTGGCGCAGTGGTTGAGAGTCCGCCTGCCGATGTAGGGGACACGGGTTCGTGTCCCGGTCCGGGAAGATCCCACGTGCCGCGGAGCGGCTGGGCCCGTGAGCCATGGCCGCTGAGCCTGCGCGTCCGGAGCCTGTGCTCCGCAACGGGAGGGGCCCCAACAGTGAGAGGCCCGCGTACCGCAAAAAAAAAAAAAAAAAAAAGTGCTCAAAATGAGCTTCAGATTTCTTCACTGAGAATGCTATAAAGTCTGTTTGGTATACTTTTAATGTTTATGTACCAGGCACCATCCTACAAGTTGAACACACAAAGAAATTGAGGCCCGGAGAGTTTAATTAACTTGGATAAGATGATAACTCATTAACAATAAAGCTGAGGGAAGAGGTGATGAGTCTAAAGCCATAAACCAAATGAGTCTGAAGGCCCTTACGTTGACACATCCAGAGTCTATTAGAATGTTGAGTGTCACCATTGCTGCTGCTATTATTTAGAGATACTACGTGGTTTGTTTCTGCTTATAACTCCCCTTCTATAGCAGTGAATGATTTAAAAGCATTGCTGGCAACATTTCAACTTTTAAAATGCCAACCGAAAAAGACCAGAGTAATCCTGTGCCCTCCCATTGGGAATTCTGAAATTAGTTATAACATCTGACCCTAATTAAACTGGGTCATATTTACAATTGAAGCACTTTTTTGTGATGGAAAAAGCTATCCTTTCACTAAAATGAAGATGTACATCATGCTGTAATTTCAAGACATCAGAGATATAAGCCACACAAACAAATCAAAGACATACCCATTCAGTAAGCATTTGGCATTGACTTCAGGAATGAATCAACGTGTTTTCTCTTCAGATTTTTAAACTAAGAAGCGTTTTTGAATTCCTGGGGTCAGAATTGACCAAAAGTAAAGTTGCCCTTCCTTTGAAAGCATTTAGAGACTTGCATTTATAAATGTATGAATACACACTCCACTGCTCAATATCCCAGCAAGCTGCAAAGTGCTTCTTGTCTATTGCTATTCAAGAGAAAGGAAATCTAAAATGCTAACGAAGTGACTGACAACACAGCCTAATGCTAATCTAAAGCCAGTAGCTACTGTCAAGGCACTTACACAGAAACAATTTCTATCTGCTTTCAAACTGACATGGGGAGTCATTTTGATTCAGTGTTCACTGAGCTTAAATGGAAAGGCTTTTAACCAGTTCAACATGTAAAGTACTTCTGCCCACGTTAGGGAGTACCTAACGCTCCCTAGCCAAAAAGGATCTAGGTTTTGTGGGACCTAAAGCTCATACAATGTGTGGGACAGTCTTTCAGTAAAAGAATACAAAATTACAAGTCCAAAATTAGATACTGGGTTTTGGGAGCGCCTATGCAAACCAGGAGCTCTGAGTTTGTTCTCTTAGCTTCATGGAAAATTGGCTTCTGTCTCCAATAGAAGATTCTCAATGAGTCTTCTCACAGCCACTGATGAAAAACATGCACCTGACTTGTTTGCAAAAGAACCATTACAATTATTTTATGGGGGAATTATAATGAATCTAAGTAAACCAATTTGAGCCAATCAAGAGGACAATTTACATATTATTCAGAGTTCAATAATGTCAGTCTCCTTTCAGTGATTAAATGCAATATGTATGAATTCTTATTTGTTCTATATTCAGCATTCTAAAACATGCATTAAGAATTCAGAGCAATATACATAAGGTTACAGTGTAGTTGAGACTGTATTTTGCAAGGTAGGGGAAAGACATGTAAAGGCTCTGTTTATCATTCTTTGCTGTTGTTTATTAATCTGGTTGCAAGACAGGTGAAGGGATGTAGGGCTGACTCATTTAATCAAGATGTTAGAGCTCTTTCTAAATAGTATGACATTAGAGTAATAGCCCTAAATACCCCCTACAGATTCTAGGAGAATCAGAGTTCTTTAAATTAGGGGAATTAGATAATTATCTGCATTGTTAAAGTCTTAAGAATACCACTTTTGTCTAAAATTCTCAAGTCACGCCAAGATGTCTTAAGATGTGTACTGCAAAACAGTATTCTCCGTTTTCCCACCGTGCTTGGTACTTGTGTACACAGTTGAGTTTACAATGTCCTCTTCCCCTTAATTTCACAAAGAAAGAATGATAGAGTGAAATGAAGAAAGCAGCATGTTGCAATGGGAAACATACTGGGATAGGCGTTAGAATAATTAAAATCTAGTCCAGTGGTTCTCAAGCTACAGTGCACATAAGAGTCAGCTGAAGGGCTTCTTAAAACAGATTGCTATGCTCCATCCTCAGGGTTTCAGTAGGTCTAGAGTGTAGGATCCAAGAACAAGCATTTCTAATGTGTTTCTAGGTGATACTGATGCTGTAGAAACCACACTTTGAGAACCACTGATGCAGTCCGCTGTGTGGCTCCATTTTCTCATCTGTAAATGGGGATGTTGCCCTGGATAACACTGAAGGTACTTTTCAGTAACACATTTTATAATTCCCTGATTCCAACATACTTCCTAGACCTATACCCAGGAATCCCATTCTTTTATGTTTATTAAGTTTCCCCAGTGCACTCTGTAAAATACGGAAAGCCACCTAGTTTTAAATTATGATTTCCTTTTGTTATTATACAAGAATGATCCTTAAAGCACGCTAATAGATTTCTGTTATTGATTGAAAGACTCAGTATAAATGCAAAATATCACAAAGTACAGTATATGGCTGCAATTAATGGTTTCTGACAGCTTAGATTTTAAGTTTGGAAGGACGGTCAGGAAACATTAGAAGGAACAGCCTTTACTCAGAAATTTTCAAAAGTAAAAATGGAAACCGTCAATATAGAAAATTGCTTTCTGAAAAAAAATTAATTTTGTGTGCTGGATTGTGACAATCCCAAATTGCTTTATACTGCTTTCTCTGTTGCTAGAAAAAACCAAATATTCAACTTTGATGTTATTTTTCTCTCTTTCTCTCTCTCTCTCCCCTCCCCACTACCCCACACCCACCACTCCCTTAAGTATATCTTCTGCTTTCAGTAAGCAGATATGAAGTTTTATGCCTGCAGTTTCTGCAAGGCTTTCAGTATATGCCAGGCTGATTTGCACATCTCTCTGAAAGTTGAAAGCTCCATGGTAATATACATGACATACTTCATCTGATTAGACAAAGTACCAGACAAAGTACCAAATTCCAGATCTGCCGTATAGAAAATAAGAAACCCTCCCCCACTAAAATCATCTTTATTATCTTAACCATGCTTGCTTATAAAAAAACATTTTATATTCCCTAAGTGGTTGTAAACAGAAATCTCCCATCTCAATATGGTAATCCTTTTTTGATTCCCAAAGTCCTTCTCCAAAGACCATGCTCTTAACCACTACACCATAAGACTTCACTGGTCATGTTTTTTGATATTATCTCACGTTTAACATGAGTCCCAAATTTCTTCTTTCCTACATCCAAGACCTCATGAAAATATCCTTCTATTTCTCTTAGAGTAGACCGTCCCTTCTTCATATGAAACATTCCTCCTGTCTTTCTTCCAGGCTCATTCTTTGATAGAACACTGAAATGACTTTATGTTTACATAGCATTTGGGAATTTTCACACCCCCTTCACCAATGGCATCTCATTAGATTCTCAAAACAATCCAACGAGTAGTCAGGACAAGTATAATTATTCTTATTTTATTGATGAGAAAATCATAATTTTGAGATAGTCACATACTTCAGAGATTATATATAGGATTTCTTTGTCTATGAATTGTGTTCTTTGCAATAAACTTCATATTTTCTAAAAATTAGAATAAGGATAATAATGATTTTTATAATAATTATAAATATCAGCTAATATTAACTGAGGATTGTTACATGTCAGGCACATAAGTTCTAATCTTCAATAATAACCTTAATTATTTAGGAGACTAATCTCCATTTTACAGGTGGGCAAATCAAGGGCAGAGAATATAAATAACTTGCCTAAGAGTACATGCTCTTAGGTGGAGCCACATTCACACTGTAAGTAGTGGAGCCAGATTCAAACTCAGGCAAGTGTCAGCCCAGAACTTGTACTAGGAAATATTAGTGACATAATCTGAGTTATAAATATATTTATACATAGATTATATCACAAGTAGAAATGTGTACGCAACTTTGCAAAGCTGAGGGATCCAAGTTTGGTGGGTTCAACTTCTATGAAGACTCTACCTAACCTCAAAACCAGATAGGGACTGTAGAATAGCTGGTGTAAAAGATGACAAAAGTAGAATGATTTTAAAAAGAAGTGATCTCATTTCTTTTGTCTGACTCCATTTGTACATCCCATACATCAATTTTCAAAGGATGATCATATCACAGTCTATTTTCAGGATAATCAAGGATTTTTTTTTCCCCCAAAAGCCTTATAAAATAGAAACTTAAGAGAAACTTCAACAAATCAAAGTAACAATGGTTTAAGTATGTAATTTGGTGCCCACAACAATACACACACACACACACACACACACACACACACACACATATACGTATGTATATACACATACCATTATACCCCCTGTACACCACATACTCTTAGAGCATATGTATTCCAGTCTGGGCCATCATATCAGGATTAGAGTCTTAGTTATCATGTCACCTTATCAGATTCAAATTCATCTATTAAAGGGAACATCAAAATGCTCTAGAAAAATCAGAGCTTCAGGTAAGCAGCCAAATAGAGGAGCTACATACACCATACTAGCTAGTAGCGCTAGATTACTATGTGCTCCACAGAGCTGTCAGCATGTGTATGCATTGCCTTATTTAATACAACAGCCCCAGCAGGGACTGTGTTTTTGTTTTTGTTTTTAATAGTAGCTAAAGAAACAAAGGCAGAGAAATTACATGGTTTGCCCAAGGCTATGTGACTGTAATTTTGGTTGATTTCTGAAGCTCAAAATGCTTTGGTAGGAAACTTGAACCCTCCATTTACTAGCTGAGTTACTGGCAACTGGTGATACTTCTTGATCTAGGTTTTCTCATCTTAAATAACGGCACCTGCCTCACGCATTGTGATTCAAATTAAATGAGTTTAAATTATATTAAGTATATGTAAAGCACTCAACCCAGTGTCCAGTGAACAGATAGTATTTTCAAAGGGCAGATATTACTACTGTAGTGTTATGGTTCATCATCTAGCCTGGCACAGAAGGCAAAATAGCTTTGTCATTCATGCGTTCAACACATACTCTCAAGTGGATCATCTTTTCTCTGTAGTTTGCTGCCTTAGAAAGGTAAGACAGAGCATCTCAAACACACCCATTTGTAAGAAGCCATCCTAGAGAAGTAAGTTTTTTCAATTTTGCCCGTGAAAATACCATTTCACTTTGGCTTTCAGCCCCAACCGTCTTCCAGTCTTAGCCAACAGCAAGTGGTTGTGCTTTCCAAATATTTGGTTAACTCCGGACACAAAACACGTACGGGTTTGAACAAGAAGAAAGTTCAATATAAAATTAACACTCTGCTAAGTATATAGGAATTAGGCACAGCACTGGCACTTGTTAAACACTGGAAAGTCTTGCGATATTGTAAATGGTTTCTGAATTACACGATTTTATCTCCTTGCCTGCAGATCTTCACCTGGCATAGTCTAGTCAGCCCAGCCCACACCCACCATCACCACCTTCCTATCCTGCAGCCGTGACTTCCTGACCACACCTTGCTAATTTAACCCTTGACAACAATATTGGCACCATGTCCGACTCCAAACCATCCCTGATTATTACAGGGTGACCCAGAGTTTCGTGATTACCAGATATACTAGCTTCCTGCAATCTTCATTTTCCTTGCAGCCGATGGAGCGTAGGAGAGGACAGCCAGGAAGCAAGGATGCTAAGAATGCTTACATGCTCTGGGCATTGTTTTATATTGGGGGAAGGAAGGAACTAAAGTGAAAATCATTTGCTGGACTTTTTTTTTTTTTTTGGTACGCGGGCCTCTCACTGTTGTGGCCTCTCCCATTGCGGGGCACAGGCTCCGGACGCGCAGGCTCAGCGGCCACGGCTCACAGGCCCTGCCGCTCCGCGGCCTGTGGGATCTTCCCAGACCGGGGCACGAACCTGTGTCCCCTGCATCGGTAGGCGGACTCTCAACCACTGCGCCACCAGGGAAGCCCTTGCTGGACATTTTGAAGTGAACTTTTGCCATTCAATACTTGTTTTAAAGTTACTGAAACATAAAGACTCTCTATTTTCTAACAGAAAAGTCAACAATCATGCAAGCTAAGTTTACAGTTGAAGGAATATGAGGAAATAGGATTAAAATGGTTTCTATTGTGTTCTACATACAATTAGGAGACAGTGAGTCAGGGGATCCTCTTCCAGCAAATCAAGGAAGGCATTTTTGTACACATACACACATTTGGATCAGAAAAAGCTGCAAATAAACTGTGATCTGTGTTCCACTAATTAGGATAATACTCTGATTACCCACAAGAGGGTGAAGATTGTTTATCAAAAGGAAGAAATGAAAATATTTAAGTCTACTTTCCAACTTTAGTGAAGTAGTTTTTTTATACCCTCTTGGGGGGACAAAACACAACTCTACTTCTCAAGTGAATCATACATTCTCTTTCCAGATTAGCAGCGCTTGCCATTTTTCCATGAAGGGGGAAGAAGATTCTGCAACAATGTTGCTACCAAGCTGAAAGGCAAGACGGGTAGCCCAAAAGCCGTTTCTCCATCAAACATAGGGTCTAGTATTTGCCAGTCCTGAAAAAGCTTCAAATGAAAGGCTTTAAGATGCCAGCATGGTACTTTTTAAAAAGAATCAGTTAATGGCATTTTGCACCACATCTAGCTGAATCTTGTAATACAAAACCTAGTTCCTCCTTCAGGAGATGTACCTCACCAAGTAAAATCCCCCTGGGTAATGTGGTCTCCCCTAAATGCTCTGATTACAGAATTTAACCTGATGATGTAAGTGCTTCCTGGAAATCATCCCTTGCTTACTCAGAAAAGTGCCGAGGAGGCACATGGGCATAGACAGGAAAAGCAGGTTTGTCCACCTCACATAGGGGTCCCAGATGGCTTGCTTTTGCTTTTGGTGCTGCAAGTGTGAGCCTAAAGAAGTGGCTCTACTCTGCAACCCAAACCATCAGCCTGATGAATGTCTTCATACGTAAAGTAAGGAGGGAGAGGCATATATGTTCAAAAAATGGACAAACTGGCAAATTTTACTCCATAGAGACAAATTTAAAAATGAAGTTGGAGTGAATCTGATTTATAAGACCCTTTCTTCAAGTTGCCTATACACTAATTTTTTTTTCCCACAATGGGATGTTCTTTCCCAAATTGAGATATCAACTTATATCAAGAGAAGGACAGTGGGTAGTCACAGAGCAATGCCCAATTCCTAACTCCATGCCTTTGTTCAGAGAATTGTTCTCTGAATGCCATCTCCCCTCACACATCTGTCTCCAAATCCTACTCATTCTTGCAGTGTCGATACAGATCATCTACTCATACCTCTCCTCACGCTCCCCTTTTTTCACTCTGCAACAGCTGATCTGTCCTCCTTGCTGTTTTCTCCATTCCCTCAAGCTCTTCTTCATCAGAGCTTTTGATCCATGTGTTCCCTCTGCTGGCAATGTTTTCCACCCACAGCTAGCTCTTTATAATTTAGTTATCTGTGCACATGACAACTCTTCAAAATCTCTTGACTATCTTACCTGCTCACTGACCCTGTTGCTCTGTTGCCACTAAGAAAAATTATTTTTAAAAATCTACAGTCACTGTGTGTAGGTCATCTACCAGAATGTGATTTCCATGATGTCAATGGATTGTGTGAATTTTGCCTACAGCTTGGTTGCCAACGACGAGAGTGGCGCCTGGAACACACACACGTACACTCAAAATGCTTGCCCGATGAATCCATGATCGAGCAAAAGAAAAGAGGAAGGACTTACTTTGTCTAGAGCTTAGGAGATCTTAGCTGCAGTTGGGCCCAATAATTTGTGGCTTTACAGATCTGTGTAATTCTGAGAAATAAGAAGCTGAATCCTATGATCTCTGTGTTCTGTTCTACCTTTGACATTCCATGAGTTAAGCCTCATCTCTGGAGAGAGGAATTTCTAGGAATTGTCAGTCTGCCGTAATCTGTCCCTCCTTAGGACTCAAAGTTATATTTTCTACCTTTGGCACTTAAGTACTATTTCTAATTACTGTTTAATCTCTTTCAGAATAGGTCTTATCTTCCAAGGTGCTGTTTCGGGAAGAAGTCTGACAGATTTTTTTTTTTTTTTTAATATTCCCCAAGTGCCAGCTATATAACAAGTTGAGTACCCAGTTTGAAAGATCACCGAGAACACTGCCAATCTCACATGAACTTCACCTTGTCAGATAAGTGATGACAATATCTCCCAATTTGCTAAATGGTTTATTTACTAAAAGTTGAGATGATGTCCCAATCCACTATTCTGATTTTATAGCTGATAAATTTTGCATCCAACAAAAGCAAATGTCTTAGCGTTTAACCAGAAGTTCTATGAGGTCTAGCCCCTTCTAGTCTGAACAAGGGCTATTTCATAAAAATTTATAGGAATGTGTGTTTCCATTTTCAAGCATGATTTTAGTACCTGCTAGATAAATGGCTTCAATTAGTTTGCACATTGGATATACTCCAGTCCAAGTTCATATCCACTTAAATGTTTAAATTGCCGGTTAATTGCACTCATCTGAACCCAACAGGATAATTCACTTTCAGGCTTCTAAATCCAAGGCCAATCATTACAGAGGTTGAAATGAGCAGGGTGGCTCTTTCAGAACTGACTGTACTGTTTAGTGTGTGCTCTGCTTGGTCCTGTGATATTCACATAGAACACGGCCACTAGTTCTCCTGTATAGCAGTCTGAGAAGCAGGGGCCAGGGTGTGCTCTATCTTCACACCTGATTGGAAAGGGGGTCTCCACTCCCCAGAGCTCCTTCACCAGCATGAGAGAACAGTAAAAAAACAAGCTTATTTACACAGCAGGGCAAGGCTCAAGACAAAGACCTTTGGAGAATGAAACCTTAGGTTTTAGATTCATAAGAAAAAGGATGTATCCTAATTGAAAAGGGCAGTATTAGGTTACTCTTTGAAAGGATCTGACATCTATTTTACTTGTTTGGTATTTCAATTATCAGTGATCATTTTGCAGGGGAGATTTGGCCTTCAAGTACTATTTACTCGCTGAGCTTTTATCAGTGAGCTGGCAATAGAGCAGCTGACCTTTCGTATGCAGTGTTTTCAGGGATTTTCTCTTCCTCTTCTGGGTGAAACTATTCAACACAGCAAAAATAAAGGAGGGAAGAGGAATCGGTGAATGCTTTTCTCCACAAAACATGAAGAGAATTAAAAAAAAGAGTGCAATTTCACAACCAATTACACTCCTAGCAAAAGCGATTCACAACTAATTAGGAGAGAACGTTACAACCCTCTAAAGCATTACTGTGAACAGCTAAGGAGAATATAGGCTTGAAATGATATGGAACCCTACATACGAAGCACACAGGTTTCAGTATGTGAAGCATTTTTTTAACATTCATGTCAAATTCAAGCATTTTACCTGTGGGAAAAGAATGAATAAAATAATTGAATTAGACTATAATGTATGAAAAAACACTTCAAATATCTTGCAGCCTAATATTATTGCTTTAATCAGACATGTTTTATGTTCCTTCTATGTTTAAGGTCATGTGTCTTGTCTTAATCCTCCAAACATGTGCCATTCTCAGGGTCTTTGAACCTGTTGTTCCATGGCCTTTGCATCAATTGTCTCAGGGCCTTTGCACATGCTTACTACCATCTGGATGCTCTCCTCTGCTGTATCTGCAAGACTCCCTCCCTCTCCTCCTTGAAACCTCTGTCCACTGTCCCTCTTCACTAAGGGCTCCCTGACTTCATCTTAACCCCTGCCCCCAAACTCTAGTCCCTTTTATTTCTCTCCATAGCATTTACCATCATCTAACATAGAATGGAACCTCCTTATTTATATTGTCTGTTGTCTCACTTTCCCAACTAGTACAGAAGTGAGACAATTTTTTTTTGTCTAGTTTTCATTACTGTATCCTTAGTAGATTAAGCTATTCCTGGGGTGACCCCTCATTTATATTACCTTTGCAGAAGTCAACCCAGTGATTGATACTAGTATTCATTTGGGTTCTTTTAAGAATCATCTATATTCTTCAAATATTATTTGGAAGAAAATTAAGATCTTTATAAAATTATGACTTCTGTCATCAAAAATATTAATACTATATGTGTGCTTTTCCAACTCTAGGGATGGGGTAATATCAGAAAACAAAGAAACTTGTTATTGGTCACGTTATTTCTGCCATATATCAAAACTTAACTTAATGATAACATGTTTCTTTAGGCAGATGAAATCTCAAGCTATATATCTGGTGATAAAGAGAAAAAAATTCTGAAACCAAAAGCAACTAGACACATGATAAATGCATTTAGAATTAACCTTGGCTTATTCTTTGGTTTAAAAATGTACTTAATAAACTGTGCAGGAACAAAAACATTCTCTGAACATTTTATTCAAAGTATGAAGACATACTTTAAAAATAGCCTTGATAAACCTGGGTTGTTCTCTGTACTTGAAAATAGTCAATAGCACCCTGTTGGAGACCCCAAATTCAAGGGACTCCTGCTAGGACAATTAGAGAAATTATAGTAATACAAAGAGGGATAATACACAATGCTTTCAGATGTATTTATCTTGTCACTCCCTAATCAAAAAAGAAATTCGGGACCAGGAGTCTAGCTGAGCCCCAAACATCCTAATCCCCTATCTCATACAGCAAAGATACACACACACACACACACACACACACACACACACACACACACACGCATGCATTACTAAACCAGGAGGAAATTTTCCACTTTTCCTTACTTAGAAGTCTCGGCTAGTGGCAATTCATAGCTATGCTAGTGTAATAATAAGGTTAATTTTCAGATGTCTTAAATGGACGATTCAGTTCGATATAACTTTTATTTCTCAGCCTCATTATAAATAACCATCAAAAACATCTCTTTGTAAAAGATGGAAAGTCTGTCTGTGACATAAACTTCACTACTGTTTCTCAAACTTTATAGTAGCCTTTGCTATTAAACCGGATCTATACCACTTCCCTGATAAAAACCTGCTGGTGACACTATTTAAAAAAACCTAAGTTTTAAAAATGGCAAATTTGACCAATTTTCTTTATTTACATGATGCAAAAAAATGACAAACCACTTCATTCTACTAATCAGGATTAGGATGTAAATACTAAATCTCCTGTTATAAACTTGAGATGGTTTATAACATAATTGCTTTGTCTTGCTGAGTTATAATTTCCACACCTTTAAGAGAGAGACAATGCCATCAACTTTCCAGGGCTGTTGGTAGGATCAAAGATAATTTGTGTCAAGCACCTTGCAAAACGTCTGACACATAGCAGGTCCTCTTTGTCACTACTGAGACAACTAACCTTGCAACAAAATGCTTAATTTTTTTCAAAAGTCAAATAGGAAATTGTTTGTTCAAGGTTTTCTAAACACACAACGTTTCTTCGAGAATTTAGAAGTGATCAAGGCTAAATAAATATGGTATTGAAATGAACTGCAATACAAGAGCATCTACAAAGTTGTTTTTATCTATTATATGCTACTATTTAGTTGCCTGTATTGAATCACAAAATCATTTCTAATGAATTGATATGGGATGATATTCTTGCTGCCAAAGTTTTCTAATTGGTCTTTATCTTAAAACTGACAGACGAACATTTAATTGGTTATATATAAATTATTTTCTTATCACTCTAACATGTTTTTAAAACTTCAGAGCTAGATTTTAGTTAAATAATGCATCAATATTGATTTATTAGTTATGACAAATATACGTAGGAACATAAGATGTTAACAATGGGGGAAGCTGGGTGTGGAGTATATGGGAACTCTGTAATTTCTTTGCAACTTTTCTGTAAGCCTAAAACTCCCCTAAAATAAAAAGTTTATTTTTAAAAAATCAGAACTGTGACCCTATTAAGTTCCAGGGGGCAAAGTCCATTTAAGTGTCAGTGAGAATTTAGAATAGACTTAGAAAAGGAGTATCTTGTTCCTATTAAGTCAAAATTTTGCCTTTTCTTATAGATGCTAGGAATTAGCTTGTACAGAGGCTATGGATTTCTAGGTCATCAACTGTGCCTTTATAAATTCTATCGTCTTAACTGAAAACTTAATCAGTGCTCTGCACGTTTGGACAGCTCTCACTCAAAGGGAAGGGAAAGAACATACACTACCCACCAAGGTAGACTGAGTTTGTTTCATCATTGAAAACGTTCACCAAAGCCAGATACTGAACATAATTTAGAAGGCTGTAGGAGACAAAAAGGCTGCAGAAATAGATTATATAAAGACCAAAATTAATCATTCTTCTGTTGTGACAAAGTCAAAGTGTGTTTCTAGTCAAGAATCTATTGGGAGGAAAAACAATTCCACTAACATTTGGTAGATTACATACAAATGTGTCATCAAGGGGAAAACACTTTTGGTTATTTATCAATATGATAGAATTATATGGAAGAACCATTCTGCTTTATTTAATGTCTATCATGGTGAAGCAATGGAAAATACAATAAAGGATTAAAATATATAACCCTTCTCCAGACTACACAAATTGTTGAGACAATCATATATAGCTTGTAACATTAGTTTGTTTACAATTATCTTGCCTAGGTTAAAAAAGAAATAACCACAGATTTTAGAAGGATCACAGGATCAATTAAATATTCCTTCATGAAGACCTTTTTTAAGTCTTCCCCTATTTAATAAAAATTCCATGAATTAAAAAAATTTATTTGTTCCATAACTACCTTTTTTATGTTTATGATGCGGAGGAAGACAATTCACAAGACAAGCTATGAAGATGGTTTTGTTTGGTCTCTGGCTCTCAAATTCCCCATCATGACAGCCATTAGGCAAAGAGACTACTGCAATCTGGAACTGTTTTCCCTCAGTCTCTAATGCACTAATAATGCCTTTTGACTTATGCATGCAATAAGGAGATAATCGCCTCTAATGCAATCTGTTGTATGTATTATTTACAGCCTCCAGTGCATTAGCAAGGAATATGAGGATCCAGGGAAAAATCAACGGAGCTCGCTCACCTTTCTGTCCTGTCAGTATCATTGTTGCACGTTATAGCATTTTCCCTGATGAACTAATACATGCTGTGCTTTCAGATTCTCAGTGAATACCTTCATTCCACTCTTTCCACACGTCCACTTCATTGATCTGTCCAAAATGTGATGCTCAAGACAAGACAGAGGTTCTTATCTGCCTCCTTGTCCAGAGGTCAGTTTAAAAACTATCACTCCGTTACAGTGACATTCTTTACCAATTCTTCATCTCACCTAATGTTTCTTCAAATAGCACAAGTACTTGTTTTTCTTAAACCAAACACAATTTTATCATTAAACTATTTGTATTAAATATTAATTTTTTTAATAAATATAATTCAACTGAGCTAACATTTGCTCTTTTTCCACTGGGGGTTTAATGTTAGGCTGACTCAATATACTGCTGATATCACCTCACGAATATTCACTGGCACAGAATAAAAAACACAATTCTGCCTGATACGGATACTTCCATTGCAATCACCCTAGGAATAGTGTAGATATACTCTAATTTATGGAAATAGGAATAAGAAAATGAAAATCTTTTTTTTTAATACTAAGTATGATCCTTATCTGATAACAAAGCTTTCCTATTTGAATAGAACATTGTGACTTAATTTAAATTTTTCTTGTTTCTTGATCGTGATTAGCTCTTTATTTTAACCACCAATTAGCTCAGACACAGTAAATTTTGGTAAAAGACTGCTTTAAATATTTATATGATTATGACATAAAATTCCTTTCATTTCCTTTATTCTCTCAACTTGAAGACATCCCATACAATTGGAGATGACTAAAGCAAAACCACACTTAACTTTAATACTGGTGAATAAGCATGCACTGTGAATATAGAAACTCAAAAGTTTGGTCTCTTAGTAATTTTTATTCAAAAGTTAGGTATTAAGAAACAAGAGTTCTTCCAAATATGCCTACATGAAAATATATTATTTTCAGTACAAGTGTACAGAAGATAAAGGAAAAATACTTTTGAAACAAAATAGAAAACTTTGTAAGAAATTGAACACTGCAGACGGAATCCAACTTTTCTACTGATTTTTGTTTTAAAATTGGAAGTAAGTCCCTGAGGCAGCGTTTCTAAAACACCTTGGTGTCTAAACATTACCCAGGTCCTTGTTAAAGGTCCATCTGTTCAACATCACTCACAGAAGTTCTGATCCAGGAGTTGAGATAGATGCAAGTATGTGAGGACCGCACTCTGAGAAGCATAGTCTTAAGGGGTCATTGATACAGTTTTCACATGTCTAAATGAAAAATACAATTTACTGCCTTATGGGACATTACTTTATTTAATCCTTACAAGTGAGGTGGTGCAGTTCATTCATCATGATCCTTTGGCTACATGAGGTCTCTGAGGTTCAAAGAATGTATATAACTTGTCCACAATCATACAGCTAGTTGAGGGGCATAACTGGAATTCCAGGAGTGTATGACAGCAAAGCCCATACTCATAACCACTTCATACACATTTTTCTACTACTCCAGAATGGATGAAGGCCTCAGCCCCTCTTTATATCACTCAAGATTCATGGAGACAAGAGGCAGCACCATATCAAAAGGAGTGCTATCATGGGACCTCTTTTTTTGTGGGCATTCTGATGCCCAGAACATTAATAAGATCAAGGTCCACTTCATAAGGATCCTTCTTCCTGACCAATCTTTCCCATGACCCCTCATGAAGTTAAACCTAGCTGTTTACCCCAGCAGCATTTCTTAACCTGTAATATCTGAGATAGAGTTTCTTGTCCTAACATAGCAGCTATAATGGTTAAAGACAAGAGAGAGGAGAAAGGAACAGGGAATGAAGAGGAAGTTGGGGGGAAAGACAATGTGAACATAAATGTTTACAGGCATTTATATGTGTGTGGGAGAGGGCAGGAGAGAATGTGGGATATCTGATCATGGAGAAAGAAAACAGTTCCTCAAAGTGGTAAATTAGAGCTATGGAAAGAGAATACATTCAAGGTTCCATAAAGGTCAATATAACTGAACATATATGGTAATTTTTGTGCTTCCCAGCAATATTTTGCATGTAAGAAAGGTATCACACCATGCAAAAAGTTACTTTAAAATTTTATTAAAAATTTTGGAAATATTTATGAAAACTATCTTTCAAATTCTTTATGGAACTTTATACTACACAGTATGAATAAGTATACTTTAATGTATCCTTCAATTTTTATCTTACTAGGAAGCAACATACTTCTCATATCCTGAGATGACAATCTGTTTACTACTAATGAGCCAAACATATTCATGTATGATGGAAAGGAATTATTCACACTTGGTATTATTAACATAGGAATAACTTCTTTACTACAAGAGGGAAGAGAGCCGGAAATGTATACAAGTCTACAGTTTTGTTTTGTTTTGTTTTGCGGTACGCGGGCCTCTCACTGTTGTGGCCTCTCCCGTTGCGGAGCACAGATTCCGACGCGCAGGCTCACCGGCCATGGCTCACGGGCCTAGCCGCTCCGCGGCATGTGGGATCTTCCCGGACCGGGGCACGAACCCGTGTCCCCTGCATCGGCAGGCGGACTCTCAACCACTGTGCCACCAGGGAAGCCCTATAATTTTTAATATCCTTCTTCCTTCCCTCTCTCCTTCCCTTCCCCCTCTCACTTTTCCTCCCTTCTTTCCTTCCTTCCTCCCTCCCTCCCTCCCTCCTTCTCTTTCCCCTCCTCCTCTCCACCTCCCTGTCACCCACCCACCTTCCTCCTTCCCCTTCTTCATTCCTTCCTTCCTGGTTGAGGGAAGGGGGTTTGGCTGAGGTGAGAGAAAGCAGTTAGTTGCATTGGAAGATATAAGATATATATTCTAGGATTGTTTAGAATCTGGTCATTTCAGAACTAGGGAATACCAGAGAATAGTAGTCCTGTCCTTTCATTATACAGATGATGAAATAGAGGACAGAGAAGTGACATTAACACCCATGCTCCCCAACCTCCCAGCCCAGTCATCAAATCAAGAAGTAGAACCTAGTTATTCTGGCTTTTAATTCACTGAACTTTCCCAGTATACTTGATTTTGCCCTGAACAGCTACCCTGCCAAGAGGAAAAGGGTACACACTTAGTGTTCTATTGATGCTTCTTTCAGAATTAGGGTTCTATAATTTCAGGTCAAATATTAAAACCTGATTAAATAGAGAAATGTCAGGGAATGCGTACTGGGAGATGGTAGTTTTTGTGGCCTTCCCAGATAAGGAACTTGACTTCCTGCTTTATAGCACAGTTAAAGCTGTTTTTCTTTTTTCTTCAATAAAGACAGTCTCTAGTTGTCTTCTTCTCAACTTTGGTTTCCCAAGTGAATTAAACATCCCCAAACAATAAAATTGCACTCTACCAAATAATGGAAAATAGATAATGTCAAAAATAGATAATGTCAAAAATCCACTATAACTAATACAGAAGATGATTTTTAATGTTGACCTATGCACGATAAGAACTCAGGGATAAATAAATTCAACTTATAGTTTTTAGGTGATGGGCTCTGAGTTCACAGTTAAGATGTAGAGTCAGAGTGTTCTATTTTCTGGAGACAGAAGCTCTTTGTGCTGCTCTGAGTCAGAAAGGCCAGAAATATGCTGGTTATCATCAGGAGTACAATAGGGAAAACACTCTCCCTAACCTTGAAGAGACCTGTGGGGCATCAGCTACCATCAGGGCACAGGGAACACTCTGTCTTATTCTGGCCACGCTTCTTCCAGAGGAGCAGGATGGAACTGAAAACAATTTAGGCAAAGCAGGTTACTGGGGAAGGCAGAGTAGTTTCTTTGTAAGGATAAATATTAAGAAATCAACCTCTTATAGTCTGGGAAATTGAAAGAAAAAAAGTGAATTAAGCCTTAATAATCAAGAAGTGCATGAATATGGGAAAAAATAATTCTTACACCAGCTATGAGGTGATAGCACTTGGTCTCGTTAGGAAGAACTAGAAAGGAGTCAACAAAAGGAAACTGAATAATTGCACACAGAAAAATTATTTTAAATTATGAAGCTTATTAATTTAAGAGGCAACATAAGGTGCATTAATAGGCTTAGGGGAACAATGGAAATAGACATATGATAAAATTTTAATTGACTGGTAAGAGAAGCTGGGGCCTATCTCAACCTTTTCAAATTGATGAAAAAAGACTTATTCAACTCATCAAATATCTCTGGGAACTACACTAAGAAACTGGTTTTTGCAAGGATCATTGTCCAAACAAAGCCAGTCATAAGATCATCTAGAAAAGAACTAAGACTCTCAGTGGCCTAGAAACATCAAAGGTAATTCTTCTAGCTGACCATACTCTAAGCTCCATAAAGGTAGCCTCTATTACTGACTACTACATCCATGGGTCTTGGCAAATATTAGGTTGAATCATATGAATTTGCTGATGTTCAACCATACTGAACTATAAAATTTGTAATTTTGTATGCTTCGACCTAAGAATAAAAGCTTGAGCTCCTACTATGTAAAATATATTGAATAAGTAAATGAATTAACCTAGTTGTTTTGATTGATGCCTTTTATTGATATAAGATACTAAAAATTATGATAGGGAAATACCCTTGTAGACATGAACAGTGTCATGCCCTACTTTGATCTAGTTAAGACACTTTCAAGTTTAAAGCCTTCCAAACTTATATAAATAAAGCATTAATTCCACGCCTATGTATATATCCTGGGATGAATATAAAACTGGTTTGAGATGATCAACATTGTTCTCAGGGTGCCCTGCTGGTAAGATAAGATCTATGCCTCTCAAATAAGCCATGACATTAGCTACAATGAGTTGTACCCATTTGAGGCGGGACTAGGAAATGATGAGTGTGGCTTAACTAGGCTCAATAGATGTTCATGGGAAAGGCAGGATTTGAATTTGTCTTGACCTGTGAGTAGAATTTGTGGGCAGAGTATAAGGAAAAGGCATTTTTAGATGTAAGATTGATGAAAGAACTGGCATGTGTTGGGGAACACCCTGAGATTTCTGTGCAAGAGCCCAGAGTCTAGGTTTAGAATATTATTTATTCTAAAATTTATTCTTCATGCATGGAAAACATCAAAGGTTTATGAGTAGAGAGCACATAGAAAACCACGGGAGGTTTTAAAGTAGGAGACAAACTGAGTTTAAAGGGGCTTAGTTTAAATTACTGAAAGACTACACTTTCCAAAATAAACCATTTGTTGCATATATAAGGTGGTCTCAATTTAAATGACAACCAATTACATTTTTATACCTGTATTTTAAGCAAACTTAGAGCATGCACAATTTATCTAGAAGGATTATGTTCAAAAGAGGGTAAACTATAGTAATAATTAAAATGAATTATTTTAGTTGTTTAATATAATTGGAGCTGAAAAAGAAGACTTCAATAGCTGTTAGCCCATTTTCTTTTTTTTGGACTGCTTTCCATGAAGACTGCTTGGTCACTCAGAAAACAAATGAAAGAAACACTATTTTGTATGCTCATATGCACAGCATACACACATATAGAAATGTTTATACCTACTCCTATCTTTTAATGGAATTTATGCCACTGTTGTCAATTATTGTGTCTTGCAGAGACAGCCTAGGCATAAATATATTTTAAAATAAACTCATGAATAGTTTGGCTAGATTGCTTCACAAATAGCACTTGTAAAATATACTGGGGAAGGTCTGAAGGAAAAGAATATCTGTAAGAAACAGACTCACAGACTTAGAGAATGAACTTACGGTTACCAGAGGGGAAGAGGGGGAAGGATCGATTGGGAATTAGGGATTGACATGTACACACTGTTATATTTAAACTAGATAACCAACAAGGACTTATGGTATAGCACAGGGAACTCTGCTCAATATTCTGTAATAACCCAAATGGGAAAAGAATTTCAAAAAGAATAGATACATGTATATGTAGATCTGAAAAAAAAAATCTGTAAATCAGAGAGCACAGAATAGTTTAACCACTAAGTGAATGCAAGCCACCTTAATAGAAGCAGTAGCTAATACCCTTCTGTTCCACTAATTAAGAAACAAAAACAAAAACGAAAACAAACAAAACAACTGTCTTTGATATAGAGGAAAACCAATATTGAAATCTTATGTGCCTTTGGGAGGTTAAAAATGATAAAGTCACTTTTTCTTGCAACCATTCATTGATTTATTACTGATCACATAGATTGTTTATATTTGTGATATTTTAAGAACATTGTAAAACCTTTTTTATCATAAAACTAAAAAGAAAATAATTTGTACATACACTTGGAAAATGACAAGCCTAATCACAATTCCTTTAATATAATTTCCTATGACAAAACTTGTTACACAGATATTTATTTTGGCAAAAACACAGTAAAAGGATTCAAATGAATCACTTTGCTGTTGTGCTTCTGTTTAAATTTCTTCCTTCCTTCCTTCCTTCCTTCTTTCCTTCCTTTCTCTCTCTCTCCCTCCCTCCCTCCCTCTCCCTCCTTCCCTCCCTCTCCCCCCCCTTTCTTTCTTTTTGTTGCAACTTCTCTAAGAGATAGAATTCCTCTATACAGTCTGATGAAGTGTATGCCCCAGGAAGGGACATACACAAAGGAGGACCTGTTACATAGGAAAAGGGCAAGCTATTAACAGAGCAATGAAAAACCTCTCATGCAATTGCCAATAGTCCACAAATTCCCACAAGGACATATTCATTACTAACAGTAGGCTAAGATACTGTAACCCACTGCATAACCATAATAATGAAAACAAAAGAAACACAATTCAAATATAGGTGGGGTTTAGTTTCAAGAAAATTATTTATTTGCTCTCTATCCATCAAAGCAGATTATTTCAGGAGGAAAGGAGGATGGCATCTGTATTTCAAATAGATTTTCTACAATGTTCCTTCCAGTTGAGTTTTTATGTTGCCTTTAAGTGTATTATGACCCATTACAGACATACCGAGGGCAAAGACATCAAGCAAATTTGAGTAGTATCTGCCCACAGAAAATACAGAGGAATAAAGACAATCATTGAGATGGAAATGCAAGCTAAAGGAAGAAAAAAAATCTGTTTGCAAAAAATCTGTTTTCCTACATTTTTAAGAACGTTTCAGTTGTGTGATATGAAGAACGCATGCAGCTAGATTATCACCATTCATAATCCAGAATGATTGTTTACCTATATGGTCAGAATGATTTGGAAAGGGCACCCATTCTTATAAGTTGCATGAAGATAGTTCAAGTCCCTGTAAGTCCCTTCTCTGGGCTAAAGCTTCCTCATTCTTTTAACTTTGCTTCGAAGGACAATTTCCGGCCTGTCTTTGTGTCAGTTGCCCTCTTCACAACACTTTCGCTTTGTTCCCTTCCCTGCTCATGGATGCAGTAAGTGGCTCTAGAGCCTAGGTACGGTCTTTCTCTGTGGTTTGCATCCACTCTTCACAACAGACAGGGTGCCCTCAATCACTGAGACCTCAAGCGGTAAAGATGTGAGTTAGAAGCACAGAAATTTCACACACTCGGTGGCAGTTTCTTTTAGCTATGCTGTTGTATGAAAAAAATTCAGTAACATACATGTAAGCATTATCTGTCAAGTGGGTAGTGGGGGAGCAAACATTGAGACCCACTACTTCATTTATAAAGTCACCGATCTGCACACAGATGTTATATTTCCTTTGTAGCCTAGGATTACTCTACAGATTTCAAATATCCTCCCTACACTGTTGATGAGCAGTAAACCTGTGTCAATTAAAATGCTGTTAACCTATCTTTCCCATTTTGTTTATGCAAATTATATTAACGACTGACAAACAGAAGTTTCATTTACTGAAATCACTTCATCAGTCCCATTTTTCAAGACTTTTAAACTCTTTGTTGTTTCATAGATGCTATTAGGAATTGTTGCACTGTTTAGACATTCATCAACTTGACATGAATGCTATATCTTTAGTTACGATGCTGGTAAAGCTGTCTGATAGAGCAGGGCCAAGTGCAAAACCACGTTACTTAACACTACAGGACAACTCTCCAACTTCACTGAGTTGACACTGATCCCAGAGGAGGCTGCACAGTATGGTAATAAGTATCTGATTCAGGATTTAAGAGAAACAGTTTTAATACCAGTTGTGCCACTACTGTGTGTATATGCGGTGGGGAGGTATGTGACATCAACTGAGGGACTCAATCTTTTCTATACTCCTATTTCACCATTTATGAAAGAATCATAGAACTATTAGTGTTTGCAGGATCACAGGCAATTATGTACTCTAATATCCTTTTAATATAGATGTGGAAATAGATCCCAGAACAGGTCCGAAATGGCTACATAACTTCTCTTTCACATAGAAAGAGAAGATGGTGCTCTCTTTTCCATTTTATATCACAGTAAATCAGAAAAATTATGAGAACATGAAATAGTTTCCAACCAGATTGCTTCAATACAGTTTGCAGTTACCATGGCTCCTAGATGCCCCATGTGAAAACGTGACCATGGAAGAAAACACAGTATAACAAGATGATGAACCAGAGCTACAGTATAGTAAGCACTGGCATTGGCCCCAGTATGGAGTAAAAAAGAAGAACAAAATAAAGATTTTAAAAGTCCGTTTATTTCTATATCTTCCTCCCCTACCAGTCCCCATTTTTTAATTTTGTTTTGTTTTAATCAAAGCATCATGGGAGATAATTACTTGGAAAAAGAATTGTCTGGGCAGTAAACCTCCAAGTCTCCAATACACACACTACTATATATGAAATAGATAAACAACAAGGACCTACTGTATAGCACAGGGACCTCTGCTCAATATTCGGTAATAACCTATGTGGGAAAAGAATCTGAAAAATAATATATATATATATATATATATACACATACACACATATATTGTGTGTGTATATATATATATATACACACACACATATACATATATATAACTGAATGACTGCTGTACACCTGAAACTAACACAACATTGTAAATCAATGATACTTCAATTAAAAAATTTTTTTTAAATAAACAAAAAAAATAAAGATAAGGATTAAAAATAAATAAATAAAAATTAAAAAACAAGGGGGATAATTAGCTCCTTCCTAAGATTACGAACGGGATAAAATTGGTGAATGCAATTTTGGTTAAAGCACTTAAACAGTACCTAGGAGACACTGAGCCTTTCAGACATTTTAGCTATTGCTATATTTTCCTGGTGCGGACCCTCCAAGTTCTTTCTGTATTCTTACTCCTATTCAGTCTACTCCAAGAGCATTTTTTGGAAAGTTAGGGAGTAATTCATATAATGGCTTGGTGAGGAAAATGTTCTGTGCTTATATGGAAACGTGATTCTCTGCTGGTCTAAGGCGTCAAATCAAAGGTTTCAAAAGGAGATTTGCCTCGTTTGTCCTCTGACCCCATCCTGTGATTACTAATGAAGATCCTGGGCTGACAGGGGCAAGAGGCTGGAGTGTCTCAGGGGGCAGAACCAGCCAAAGCCACAGGAATTTCAGCAGGATATCATTATCGATAAAAGAATTATACAAACTTGTTACGGTGAAAAAAATTTAATAAGCACAGTGTTACATTTTACATTTATAACGTAAAAAAAGAGATTTTAAAATATTAGTTAAAATGAGTTGAACTGGTTGTCAGTTAAATGGCATTTCTGAGCAAAATGATTGAAAATTAATCTATTCTGGAGAAAAAAATATTGCTTAACACATTATTTTTCCAAAAATAAAACTGCATTCTCTTTCCTTTTAAACATTTGGAATGAAAACTATAGAAACTAAGAGTAATCAATATAAATAATATTAAGGAATATAAAATAGTATCAAAATTTTAAACCAAGTGACAAACTTCACTGATTTTATTTCACCATTACCTATTTTCCTTATTGCTTTTCCTATTCTCTTATCACAATTTATTCTAAAACTCTGAATAGTAATCTCAGCTTTACTTGGTAAGAGAGCCCAAAAGAACAGCATAAACAATTGGATATTGATCCATGAATACAGGATCCAAGAAACAGTTTACTTATTTAACTATTTACATTAGCCCTTTATTATAAGAATCCCCAAAAGAGTAAGTACAGAGTCAAGCAATTTTCATGATCGCTTAGAAATATAAAATAAAAGCTAAAGTATTCTAAATGTGAAAGTTCTCTTACACTGAAAGTAATGTATACATGTAGGTAATAATATACTATGTTATCACACATCGGCCATTACTACAACTTTGACAATTTGGTATCGTGCTTTTAGCCAATATAAAATTATTCTTTTATTCAATATCTTGAAAATTTTCAGTTGACTTGAGGTGTTAATGGTCTCCATTGATGTGAATGTAAATGCTTTGATAATAACATGAAAGAAAGTAGCTGTTATATAACGTATTCATTCATTTTCATAGATTACCTATTTGGAAATTAATGAGATCATACCATAAAATTCTAGATAAATCACTAGCTTCTAGACACATTTTGTGGAACACCATCAAAGCTTACTCTTCAGAGTACCTAGCACTATGTCCAATTTGTATGCACCACAGTATCACAGCCTGACATTTTTAATGAATGCCTAGAGTTACAGCAGAGAAAACTCTGGTCCCTACCTTTGAGCCAGGTAGCAAAATGAGCATTTGGATCTGTAACTGAGAAAGCATACACTTATTTCTTGGGTTATTATGGAACAGATTTCCAACCAAAATTGACTTCACAGTAAAAAAAAAAAAAAGCAATCTTGGTGAGGGCCAAAGAAGAAATTTTTAGGAATAACTGAATAATATTTAACAATCTTTTTCACATTCCTGAAATAATTAGCATTGATTTTATGGATTTGTGTAAGCATTAAAGATAGGGAACTACTGCAGATAATGAGCAAACCAGTCAAAAATTACTTACTTGGTTGGATAAGTTTGAAGTAGGATAAAAAATCCTTTCATCCTCCTAAACTGTAACATTTTGACCCTATCCTCTCTGGCAGAAGTTTACAGCTTCTGCCTTCTTCTCACCATTAAAATACTGTCATGATAACCAGTGTCATAGAGCAATAGCTAAAGTCTTTAAAAGAAACTCATTAGAATACTTAAACTGGTTTGAATACCAGGACTGTATGTTTTAGAAGTAGAACAAGTCTCTTGGACTTCCCTGGTGGCACAGGGGTTAAGAATCCGCCTGCCAATGCAGGAGACACGGGTTCGATTCCTGGTCCGGGAAAATCTCACATGCCGTGGAGCAACTAAGCCCGTGCGCCACAACTACTGAGCCTGCGCTCTGGAGCCTGCGTGCCACGCTACTGAGCCCGTGTGCCACAACTACTGAAGCCCACACACCGAGAGCCTGTGCTCCGCAGCAAGAGAAACCAGTGTGATGAGAAGCCCACGCACCGCAACAAAGAGTAGTCCCCGCTAGCCACAACTAGAGAAAGCCCACGCACAGCAACAAAGACCCAACACAGCCCAAAATAAATAAATTAAAATACATACATGCATACATACATAAAGTTAAAATGATACTTTAAATAAAAAAAGAAGCAGGACAAGCCTTAAGAAAATACTAAAGGCCAATCTATAGCTCCAAATGGTTCACAAAGATGTACCAACTTTTTTTTTTTTTTTTTTTTTTTTTTGATGGTATGCGGGCTTCTTACTGTTGTGGCCTCTTCCATTGCGGAGCACAGGCTCCGGACGCACAGGCCCAGGCCATGGCTCACGGGCCCAGCCGCTCCGCGGCATGTGGGATCTTCCCGGACCGGGGCACGAACCCGTGTCCCCTGCATCAGCAGGCGGACGCTCAACCACTGTGCCACCAGGGAAGCCCTAAGATGTACCAACTTTTAACACTAACCTAGGAAAGATGAAATCTCTTTCCTTTAGGACAATTGTGCTTCATGCCCAAACTTTTTTTTTTTTTTTTTTTTGCGGTACGTGGGCCTCTCACTAATGTGGCCTCTCCCACTGCGGAGCACAGGCTCCGGACGCGCAGGCCCAGCGGCCATGGCTCAACGGGCCCAGCCGCTCCGCGGCCTGTGGGATCTTCCCGGACCGGGGCACGACCCGTGTCCCCTGCATCGGCAGGCGGACTCTCAACCACTGTGCCACCAGGGAAGCCCCCATGCCCAAACTTTTTAAAGGACTCTAGCTTATGTATCTTCTTATTCCCTGCAATAACTTCACACTGAGATGGAAACTATGCCAATTATTTTCTTCTTCTCTTGTCTCACCATTAACTGAAACATAGTCGTCATAGAAAACTATTATGGGGATTGGTTGTACTTATCGTTAGGGACGCCAAAGGATAATTATGTTTAGGAGATTTTACATTATGCCACAGTCAGGTAAGGCTGAGTTCTCAGACATTCGTCATCTTGCTTGTCCTCCATAACAGCCAGTTAATTAAAAAATCAAACTAGCTCTCCATTAATTTTATATGAATGTCCAGAGCTGTACATCACATATATTAATAATTTTATTTTCCATCACAGTCATCTAATGGCATTATACAAGCTGCAAATACTTGAGAGGGTTATGTTTTGCACTGGCCATTGAAAGTAACAAAATGCTACATCTCTGTCCTCAACTGTTATACCTGGGATTTAATCTATATGGACAGACACTTTATTGTTTGAAGCAGCTTTTATTTGTTTCACATAAAGCATTACCAAGATCTTGAGGGTAATGGTGCAGTGTGGGATGGGGAAATGAGCACTGGATTAAGGCAAGTCCTGAATTTCAGGCTTAGCTTTGACACTGGATGTCTACTATTAGACAAACAAATGAAGCTGTCTAATACTCAGTTTCCTCATTTGGAAAATGAAGACACTGAAGCAGAATATTTTCATACAATTGACTAGCTTAAAACTAAGATTAATTTATCACTGGATGTGAGAAACATATGTGAAACTTGCAAATACATCAGTGGTTCCCAGACTGAGCTGCTCTTCTTGTCCATCACCTGAGATTTAAATATTATTTCTCCTTGGGATTCAGCCCAGAACAATTAAGATTCCCTGTGGGTGGGGCCCAGGCACTGGTAATTCTACTATACAACTAGGGTAGCACAGTCTGCCCCCAGGATCCATTCTGAACCACAGCACTACCCCAAGTAGAGGCAAGTGTGATATGGGTAGAAGCTAAGAGCTTTATTTTCTCATTTCTGGGCATTCATTTTCGAATTCACTAGCTAAACATTTATTATATGCCTCTTAGATGCTGTCCAATATGCTAGGTACAAAGAATACAAAGATTAAAAAGTAAATAAATCACAACCCCTGCCAATAAGAAACTTATTTCAGCATATATTAAAAAAAAATTCTTGTGACTATTATGTTGATAGCAGTCCTGTCAGAACTCAGCATATAAATCTAGCTGCTATCGGCTTTAAAAATTCCTATGCAGCATAACAGATAAAAAGGTAGTGGCAAAACTAGATCCTCAATTCTATCCATGTCAGGTATGTTTTCTTAAATCAGAGGTTTCTTGTTTTTTGTTTTTTTTTTCCTCCAAACAGATTTTATTTTAATAAGTGGGATTCGCAAATGGCACTTCAACAAAGCACTAAATGGAATTCAACTGGGCAAATGCTTACTATTCAATTTTTAAGACTGGACATACTGGCAGAACAAAGTTCTAAACTGGATTGATAACGGGATTTTGAAAATCTAGCTTTTTATTATCATAAAATACAAACAATGGTATTCAAAAGAAGTAAATAACAGCTATTTTTAAATGTATGTGTTCATAAGCAGATACAAATAATAATGTATATAAGACCTCAATGGTGAATTTAGTTTTATTTTTTTCAGCTTTTACATTTGTTGCCATAATTTCTACTGCCATTATCATTTTGGACAATTTAAATTTAATAGTTATGTATGTTAATACTTAGGGCTGTGAAAAAATACCATCTATTGTAACTATCACTTTCCCAATATGTGAAAAATAAAGCGACATTGCCATGAAAACTTACAAGTTGGTGTCTTATAATGCTGTTGGAGCTGCCTATTGCCTTCTCATAGATAACTTATAACTTCTTTATGGTCCTTCAAACTATTTTTTGGTTTAAAAATCCTACTATGAGTCAAAGAAAAGACGTTGAAAAGATGTCATTTCTTAAGTGATTCAAAACATAACATTTTGTTACTTCCTATAAATGAGTGCTTTGCCTTTTATATTACTTGAGAAATTTCTAAAGCAATGTTTTCTGAATGGAATGAGAATTACATGGTGTCACAGAAAGAATAATGGGATAGAGTTCTAGGAATAGCTCTGCTATTGATTTTTGTTTGTATTATTAAAGTGTTCAGCCTCGTTTGTTAATCAATACAACAGGGCACAGTCCATATAACTTCTACTGTTGCATCCTTTTTTTTTTTTTGCGGTACGCGGGCCTCTCACTGCTGTGGCCTCTCCCGTTGCAGAGCACAGGCTCCGGACGCGCAGGCCCAGCGGCCATGGCTCAACGGGCCCAGCCGCTCCGTGGCATGTGGGATCTTCCTGGACCGGGGCACGAACCCGTGTTCCCTGCATCGGCAGGCGGACTCTCAACCACTGTGCCACCAGGGACGCCCACTTTTAGATATGTTTAATAAGAAAAGATATTCTATCTTTTCTTAAACATCATAGAGGTTCCAAGAATAGATTAGGTACTTAGAAAAAGTTGAGGGAAAATGTATAACCCATGTTTATTAAAATTTTTTTTGAATGTAGCATGCACAATAAATGATAATCAATTCGAACCTTTTGTTGTAGAATGCACTGAAATGTCAATCAAAAAGCAGGCCCTTGTTAATACGCACTATAGAGTCAGTCCTGTGCCAGCCTCTAAAAGATCAAAAGCGTGAGAAATAGTCCCTGATTTCAAAGACCTGTCAATTCATTTTGGAGATGACTGGGAAAGTAGAAAATAAGAGCTTGCTGCTGTGTGATGTAGATTCTGGGTGCTCTGGGTGTGGTGAAGATGGCAAATCGGTGAAGATGAGTTGGTCCTGATGACCTAAATGGAGGAGAGACTCATCCTGGGTCTTGGAGGATGCCTGCCATCTGAATAAGCAGAGGGGAATCCAGGTGAAAGTGTACAGGCAGAAATGAGAATGGCATGATTGTGGGCCAGTGAAGAAATGAATCAGGAAGATCAGGTAGGTACTGGGAAATAGGCTGGTTAGGTAGGAAGGTATATATTGAGGCCTCAAAGGTCTAACCAAGAAGTCTCTAATTAAAGGCACAGAACACGTTTTGACTCACATCGTCTTTCCCAAAATTGCTAAATAGCAGATGCACAAAGAAGATTTTACAAGAGTCTATCACCCGGCAGCACATGCTAGGAAATCAAATATGTACTGGATGATGTTTAGTGGAGAACTGAGAAGGGAACATGAAGTTTATGAGAAAAGGAGACCTACAGAGCAGCAAGGAGGACAGAGAAAGATTCGGTCAGTGAAATGTAGGAAATCAGGAACCTCTAACTTTTTATTTGGAAATAATTTCAACCTTATGGAAAAAGTTACAAGATTAGCATAAAGATTCTCTAAATACTCTCCACCCAGATTCCCATAAATCATATGGTCTTCTAACAGTTTGCAAGATGGGTTAGAAGGGGGTCACTGGGGGACACTCACTCGGAAGGCTGTTTCCTTGGGTGAGGAAGTAGGGCTCACGTAGAGCTTACACACAGCAGACAAGCAAAAACGTCTGTGGATGTGAATGGCGGAGGCATGAGAGCACAGTGGATGAATGCAAGAGGCCTTTCAAAGAGGAAATGGCAAGATCTGGTGGATGGCTACAATTGGAGGACAAAAAAGGGATACTTTAAACAAGATTATAAAGTTTCAAGGGTAGATGACCAAGAGGAGGATGGTACCAGCACAGGGGAGTAAATAGTTGCAGGGATGGCATTGGAGCTGGGGATGTGGCGATGGGCCTCGGGATGGGAACCAAGGAGGCAGCCTGGGGCTCTTTACTTTTGAGCTTCCTTATTCACTCTTCACTCCCAGGCTTTTCTTCTACCTGCACTTTCTCTGTTCCGCCCTATCTGTCAGATGGGACACCTGTCTCTTCTTACCTCAGCATATTCTCCCCTTTCCATCAGAGCTTATGCCTGGTTGGCTTATTAAAATGGTCTTGAAATGAAAAGAAAAAAAAAGGCTTATAAAATGCAGAATGATCAATCTTACATGAAGAAAACACTCCATAGAGTAGTAAAAAAATGTGTCCATTATGTGCTGTCAGAATCAATAATTGCAATTCCACTTGGAGAGTGAAAGAAGCAAAAAATAATTCGCATATTCCAGGCGAAGTGTTCTTTAATAGTCTTTCCCTTGGGGCAGTATTTCTCAAACTTTAGTAATAAGCATCAGAATCACCCAGGGGGAGTTGTTATAAAAGGTATTGCTTGTGCCCCCCACTCCCCCACCAGAGTTTCAGATTTAGTAGGTTTGGGGTGGAGCTTAAGAATTTGCAGTTCTAACCAGTTTCTTAGGGAGATGCTGAATCTGCACCTCGGGACCGCACTTTGAGAACCATTGTCCTAGGGTGTGCCAGTGAAGGGAATCTGTTTATTCTGCCTAGAAAAGAAGGTGGATGAAGGGATGGGATGCAGGATAAGGAAGTTTCTTTGCTAATTTTATTTATTCATCTTTTTCAATTTACACAGAGAGAGTTTACCATTAAAGGCGTGGGACCAAGAGAAGTTAGGTTATGACGGGTTCCCCAATATGTTGCCACTGAAAGCTTTATCAAGCCATTTGAGTTTGATAAAAGTCAGCTAATTGTAACTTGGCAATTTATATTAATAGAAAACAGAGATAATATTGCATAAGGAACAAGGAGGAGGGAAACAGGTATTTACTTATGATTAATATGCTTAATTCCACTTTTATTAGGAGAGCACACCACATAATTACCTATACAAAGATCACTACTAATCGCATGAGTATATTGACTTACCATTTAGAAATGTGTTTAGACTTTGTCTAAATAAAGTGGATTGACTAAGCATATCACACTCAAGTCACGAAGGCCTACTTCCAAAACAACCCCGCCAACACTGACAAGGAAAATTTAGATATTTTCTGTGATAATTCATATTCAAATAAAAGGCGCATCAATCATTTTAGTAAACAGACAAGAATCAGTTAACTACTTTCTTGCTTATCGGTTTCATGATATTGATTTATAGGAGATGTGTGTGTAATAATGTCAGCAATAGATCATTCAAACCAAATTGTATTCTGAAGTGGTTTATATTTCAAATCAAGCATAAACCTGTAATGTATTTCACCAGTGTTCCATAGATCAAGTTAGATCACTACTTTTAAAAATTAATAAAATGTCTCCCTTTTGTCTTTGTCTATTATATCATATAATAATGACCATGATTTTACTGGAAAGGGCGGAACTGCCTCTCATTTTCACATTTTTTTCTCCATGAATATTAACAGTTTCTCATTATGCAAAAAGACTCTTTGTATTTAATAGACAATTAGTTCTGAAACTGAGTTTGTAAGTTTATTGACTATTTTAATTATTAGAAACATCGCTTTGCTCACATACCTTAATGAACAAATCGACTAGCACGATTACAACTTTAACTGGGCACTGGTAATTAACTCCAATGATCTCTTTTTCAGTCTAATCCACGAGAGATTTTATAAGCCTGCTGGGATTCTAGCCTTCTGCCTGTGGTCTCCTTTCTTTGCCTTAAGCACAATCTCCCCAGTCTTCCACGCATGGATTTTACTCAGTATTGGGCTACACAGAAGGTGAACTGAGTTCTAATCATAACGTTTCTTTCCTATAGCTTTAAGACCTTGGACCATTTCTCATTTCTTGGCCTCAGCTTCCTCATCTATGAAATAACAGGGTTGAGCTAGATAATACTGGTGGTCTTTTATACTTCTAATTTTAAGACAGAACAAACATTATAAGACTGTTCTCCAACAACATTGTTGAGGTCTTCACCCACAGCTGTAAGTAACTGAAAAAGTTCCAATTAAGAATAAATTAAGAGTTTTCAGCCCTCCTTTAAAGATGTATGGATACACTTGGCTCCAAAATATATAGTAAATTATTTTATACAATATTAAGTTTGAGGCAGTGAAATGCTGATACAAGTTGAACTGGCTTTTTAAAAAGTAATGAGTTGTCAGGTTTGCTGATGTCTATAGCATAAATACTCCCACTATGGCTGATCTCAAGCTACCAAAACAATTATCATTGAACACTGAACATGATGTTAAGTTGAGATCATGTGCAGAGTTGGCGAGCTGTTATGAGCCAGTTTTAGGACATGAAGACCATTAATACTTGGGGTCAGGGACCTAGTTCCAGCACTATTCCCAACTTTGAGATTTTAAGCAAGTTGTCTGACCTTTTTGGACTTATCCAAAATAAGATAATTTCTTACCTATCAAATTTCTTATCAAATTTAAAAATAATTTCTTACCTATCAAATAAGGGTATAGCACTTGTTCTTTCTTCTGTGGCTACAATAATATATCAGATATAAAAGCACTCTGAAAGAATTTATCTCCTTGCCAAATGCAAATTACAACTACTATTACTAAAAGGGAAAAAAATCAATAAATGCCTTTTAAAATAACTTTCAGGAAAATAAAGCTACCAACTCTTGTGATTACAATTCTTTTAGTTACAAGAAACAGAAATCTACTCAAGCTAACTTAAGCAAATCCAAAGGAAATTAGTCATTCTTGTGTCATTTGAGAACTTGAAAGCAGCAGGATGGAGGTCTGTCTTATCTCTGCAGGACTTTCAGATTCTCTCTGGCTAGTCTTCTCTTTCTATGTTTATATGTTACGTCATTGCCAATAAATAGCTTCCTTGCCCCAAAGCTCCTCTGCCCACCACCACCTGATTTTGGACTCTGTGGCTCTCAGGTCCAATTTGAGAAAGAGAGACGAAAAAATGGTGGTGGGGGGTGTGAGAAACAGAGAGGGAAGGGGAGACGGGAAAAGTGGAAGGAAGAGGGAGAGACTGATTTATTTAGATGTTTGCCCACTCAAATAAATTCACTGAATTTGGCAAGGTATAGATACTTGTCTCAAACAGGTGTGCCCAGGGACAAGATTCACGTGTATCAAAGAGCTGCCTTATGTAGATACAGAATCACATAGTGTTATAATAGGTCCTTTTAGTGAAAATATTAAAAATCAATATCCTTACTCTTGGTCAAGTATTGGATGTCCTTTCTGGGAAGTCACCAATGTTTTCTTGAGGCCAAGGCCTGTTTGTCAGTAATGGGAAAACTGGAGAAACACCTAATCACCACCAGCTTTGCCTGGTGGCCATATTATGGCCCATGAGATTTAGCTGAGGCATGACCGCTCTTAAAACTTACTATAATATTAAAATATTAATCACATAGTGTAAATTCACTTGGAAATCACATCTTTAGGAGGACTGACAGAGAACCAACTTGAAAGCCCCATGCTGTAGTGAAGTCAAATGATAGCGTTGACACTGGAAAATTGTATCCGCAGCTTTTTCTGCAAAAGTCAGGGACGAGTGAAGCTGCAGATTCATTCCGCGAAGTAGCGTCACCTGAAATAATGGGAATTTTATGTCCCAAGCTTTATTAGTCAGCACTTTAAAGTACAACTGGCTGAACGTACATCCACCTAAAGTTACAGCCAATCTGGTGTGACGAGAGCTGTCACACAATTGGAAATCTCTCCCAGCTCCTGCTATAGCTTTAGCAGCCCTTGCTGAGAGAAAAGAGCGATGAACAAGACACAAATCAGAAAACAAATAGACAAGAGAATCGTACTCCACTAACACACTGAACAAAATTGAGATTAACTGGTTTCTGGAAAATAGCATTCTGTCTAGCAGATAGGACTAGCCAGAGTTGCATGGCCTGATCATTTTTTAATGAATTCCTTCCTTTGGTCCAAAATGATGTCACAAACCTCAGGGACAAACCTGAAAACCCTTGACAACTGGCATATTTGCTCTGGTATGAAAATGTATAAATAAATTGCCTTAGATACAGAATTAAAAATGATAGGTCTGTTTGAGATGGCTGAATGACACTACTTTTCATTCTAGGTATTTTTTCTTAATAGTCAAACTACATATGAGATTCAATGATTCAGTCTACACCCAAAGCTTCAGTTCTAAGTATTATGTTGTGCTTTATTTCGTTACTTATTGAGCCCAGTTATACATTGCCATGAGAATTTTGGTGATTACAGTTAAGATTATGTCAAAGAGTTACAGTAGTTCCTTTAAATTTGCGACTTTTAGGGGTTTATCGCATATTTCATTTGGAAGGGAAAATAATGGAAAATCCTGTGGACTACCTGAGGACCATTTACAAGGCAGGTGCGCGACAGTAGCCTGAGTTTTATACTGAGATGTAGAATTGAAAACCCTTATGGAGGGATAATATTCTGTGTTATTAACCTATGATTTTCTGCTCTCAGTATTTACAATCTCTTCTCACTCCAATTCTAACAGAGAATTGGCCCTGTGCTCACTGTCTTGACAGAGCGATCTGGCTGGGCAGGCAATAGAAATGCCGTGTAATTCTCTCTGACTATGTGTGTCCAAACTCTAGGCTCCTAAGACAATTTAGAGCACTCACAGCACTGGTAAGAGAAACAGTGTCAGGATAGAGAACAGATATCTTGCGCAAAAACACAGAAGGAGAAGGGTTTCCAATCAGATCAAAAGAAAATTTCTGGGACAGGTGAATGGGTGTGTGTGCGAAGAGGGTAAGGGTGTTTGGTGGCCTGTGGCCGCTTGCTGGCAGGGACAGGAAATGGCCGTTTGGTGCGTCTATAGGCAAAATACAGTATCAAAGAAAGATTGTGTCCCCATTATGGAAAATAGACAGCGAAGAGCTCTTGGGAACCACGATAATGGTCGCTTCAGTTGTAACCTCTGTGGGAAGATGGCTCAAATACAAAATGAGGATGATGGGGGGAAGATTAAAGACTGAGAATGGAATCTGAAAAGCCTGGCCAGATAGGTGCTTAAAACAAAAGTTCAGTTACAGAAAATTAAGGAAGTACCATTCCTTGCCCACCCAAGATTGTGGGACACAATTTATATCTGTGTTATAATATATGTATCTACTCTGTGAGGGGACCTTGAAATTATATCCTTCCTTTAATAATTTAGAAATAACAAAACAACAACAAGCTCACAAAATTGTAACACTGTTCAGACACCGGGGTGTTACAAACTTCTGGGAGCCCTGATCAACTGCCGTCTTCTTAGGAGACACACATTATTTGAAAGATCCATACACTTCATAAACCACTTGAATATATGTATGAGAGGCACATAAAGGCTGAACATTTTCTTACGTTCTTATTTCTTACGTCATAATCTTATGATGCTAAGGATGCATGGAAAAGTAACATTAATGTTACAGGAAAGAGGAAGAACTAAAAATTAAGCCGTATTATCTAAATAGCCAGTCGCCAATTATTCCCAGGCTAGTTAAAAAGGCAAGCAAGGGAGAGACACGAATAATTACAATTAATTAAATCAATAAAGACTTTTTGATTCACAATGTCATTACACTAGAGTCATAAAGTGGCAAACTCTACTATGATAACCCTCCCTCACATTTAAATAGAGCTTTACAAAGTGCTCATACATGTAAAATCTGTTTAAATCTTCATAACTGGATGAAGTATATGGGACAGCTATATAAAAAAATAAATAACATAATTTCGGTAGTGATAAATGTTGTAAAGAAAAATAACAGAGGACTAGGGGACTGTGTGTGCGTTGCTATTTTAGTGATCAGGAAAGAAAGAAGTGACATTTGTGTACAGACCTGAGTGGAATGAGAGATGCACCATGGAAAGATGCAGTGGAAGGGTGTTTCGGAAAGGGAATAGCAAGCATATGAGCAGAGGTTCCAAAGAAGGTGAGTCTGGCTATAAAGAAAGGAACAAGGAAGTAACAGGCCATGTAGTCAGTGAGGTCAAATTTTAGGTCAAATTAAGGAGTTATATTTTAACCTGAGTGTGATAATGAGCCACTGAAAAGCTTCAAACAGGACACAAGATCTTAATTAATTTTTTAAAAAATATGACTGGGGCTGTCATACGGGTGAGGGACTGTAGGACAGCCAGCGTGAAGCAAGAAGACCACTGCAATAGTACAGATGAGAGATAACGGAGCAGCAGCGGAGATGATGAACTATGGTTGTATTTGGAATATATTCTGAAGGTAGAGTCAACAGGATTTGTACTGGATGTGGGGCCCGAAGTGGGTGGGCAGATGAGAAAGTGAGTAGAATCAAGGATAGTTTGGCGCCTGAACAACAGAGGAAAAGGTAGTGCCATGTCTTGAAATAGAAGAGATGCAAAGGTTAAGGGACAAACTAAGAATTCCCTTTATCGGAATGTTCAGGATAGCTACTATCCTGCTCTCTGCATATTAATTCCAGTGCACTTAGGAGAAATACTCCCAGGAATTTTGTTGATTTTAATACAGTAGGTATGACCTGTCTGGAGAACGTCTCTTATGTTCATTTGCTTTGGTGATCAGATATGTGGAACTGTTATTTCCAGAATTTTCTGATTGTTCTCTTGAATGTTCTTTAGCTGAGTTACTGACTCTTGGTTTACTTCCTAAGGGTTAAGGATCCTCTAACTGTGGTTGTCCTAAAAGCACATTTAATGTACCAACTCACATGGGCTTAATTAGCCCTCTGCCAGTTATGGACTCCCAGGAAAGGATAGCTGTGCCTATTTAAAATTTCAAGTCCTTCATGTGTACAGAGGAACTCGGATTCGCCTCTGAATTTGATTTTTTGCGTTATTGAATGTAAGTTAGGAAAACTATGAAGGGAAATCTAATGTTCCACTTAAGCCACGAGATTTTCCTTCAAAAGGAGAGAAGAGACAAGTTTTAAAATATGTCCTACCAACTTTTCCTTAAGATAATTCTTCGTGATAGGAAAAAAATACGTTTAAACCAAACGTTCTCAAGCACCAGTCATCAGCAAACTACCCTTCACATTTTGCTGTATCTGCACATTCATACTTCTACTTAACGTTTTCTTACAATAAAGTCACTTTAAAATATTTGAATGAACATTTTAAACATAAGTTTTACATCACTGGCACACAAGGAAATCACTTGTTATGAGAGGCAATGACTTAAATAAATACAACTATACTGTTGACTTGGGTTCCCTGCTGTGGTGGTCTCTCCCTGTTTGAGCAGAGGGATTCTAAAAAGGCTCTTCTCTTTTGTCTCTGGTTGATTTTGAAAGCTTCCCCAACTAACATTGGCTCCCATGAGCTTAGAAGCATCATTTGAAATTAAATTACAGGAAATATTATGAAGCAAGGCAGGCTATATTCGTACTATAGGCACCAAGTCACGTGGGCTTAATTAGCATGGCTATATGGCTATGTAAGTACTATACATGGTGTGGGTTTGCTAAAACTCAATTTGCAAACCATCATGGTCAGCATATCATATTAGGGAAACACTCTGTAAGTTAAATCTTTGGAAAAGAGTTAAATTCATAGTGTGACCACTTTAAAGGTGAATTTTAGTTCTGGCTATATTTGCATTTACTTAATTAAGAAAGCATTTGCCCAGAGTTGTTTGAAAATGCATGCCAGAAGCTCTCTTTCAAACAGAAATAACTCCTCTTAGGAGGAAGGGAACAAAAGGCCTCGTATAAATCTACTGCTATCTTCTCCAGGATCTAAAGTACAACTCCTTAGGACTTTGGCGCTATTGTTTAGTTAAGAGACCTTGAAATGCCTAGAAATGTGAATCCCTCCACAATGCCTAGAACACTTTTGCATTCACGATGTTTTGCTGAATGAGGTAAAAGTTTACATTTCACTGTATACATTTTAACAAATTCATATTTAGCAAGTCTTGCTTGCATACTTTTTAAAACTCGAAATAGGTTTCAGGCCCTGCTAACACTTTGTTCATTCCCATCCAGTCTTCAAAATCAACCTGGGCTCACTCCCTCTGTGCAGGCTTCTCGACCTCACACACTCGGCCCACCTACTGTCTGGGCAGATCATGCGATTATCTGTTATTAACTAGATAACGTGATTATCTAGTTGAATCATATTTTAAGTACAAAGGAAACACCTTAACATCTAGAACCTACTTACAAATGAAACTATTCTTTTTCTCTAAATTCTAGATGTGTTATTAATATTGTTCTACTTTCCTTCCTCCATCCCTCCCTTCCTTCCTCTCTTCTTCTCTCTCTCATCTCTCTGTCTCTCCCTCCTCCTCTTCCTCCCCTCTTATCACATTCTCACATCCTTTGTGTGATGTGCTTTGCGTTACATTTTTGATTATGGGTGATTCTGACACATTTCTTGGATCTGCTATTCTAAAGCTCTTCAGGACAGTTCCTTAGTTTACTTGGCACAAAACAAAATCATCATCAACTAAATATGGGCTCATACTTTCCCATTAACGACATGGTTCCAAACAGGCACTCTTGAAAGAAGTATTTTTTTAAATTTTTGATTAAATTACCACGTTAAAAACTGAAAAACAAGCAGCTTCTGTGTATTTTGTAACCATGATGGTAAAGTGTATTTTAAATAGGAAAACGTTAAGAGAAAACACACTGTTAGTATATTGAGTATAATAAAAGCACTTGCTTCATCACCTGTATCCATTATAAACTCAGCCCCTGCGGTTCGTGAACATACATACACAAAAGCAAACATGTACAAGCAAAAATGGCAGAATGGAACTGAACTGAGGTTGACTGGGATCTCTGGGCTGAGATCAGAGGTCAGCAAACCAGAGCCTGTGGGACAAATCCAGTAAGCTGCCTGTTTTTGTTTGGCACATGAGCTAAGGATAGTTTTCACATTTGTTATATGCTTGGAAAAAAATTAAAACAAGAATTATATCCTGTGACACATGAAAATTATGTAAAATTCAAATTCCAGTGTTTATAAAGTTTTATTGGGAAACAGCTATGTTCCTTCATTTATGTATTGTCTATGGCTGTTTTTGTCCTACAACAGTAGGTTGAAAAGCTGCAACAGGGACTATATGGCCTATGAAGCCTAAAATGTTTGCTACTTGGTCCTTT